>NC_080702.1:43516105-43861182 GCF_030445035.2 Dasypus novemcinctus
TTCTGTTCTTTGTGTGTGTGTGTGTGTGTTTGTTTTGTTTTGTTTTGTTTTTTTAATCCTTTCTTTCTTGTCCCTGATCTTCTTCTTATTCTATTTTATTTTAACAATACAATAGGTCCTGCAGGAAACACCTCACATTTGATGGGTTTCCTCATCCTCCACTGCCTCATTTCTCTGTGAATAGATTAAGGCTATCTACACTACCCCCTTTCACCTACAACTAGATATCCGCCACCATCTGCTATCCCTCCTATATCCCACCTCCCTTTCTTTGACCCACAAAGTGTCTAACTCTTAATTTCTAATATCTTTGTTTAGTTTTCCATCTGGTATCTGCCCTTGAAATTATTACCTCTCTTTTCTCTTTCCCTCTCTTACGAAAACAATAGCTTCTTAGTACGTACCACATTCCTCCCATATTCAGTCATCTACCTCATTATAGGTACTTTCCTACTACTATAACTCTACACAATTTACACGATCTAACCTCCATCCTCCCAGAACTCATATTGTTGCTTTGTTAACATGTATCACCAATACTACTTTACACTTTTCCCTTCCTTACACAATTGCCTTTCCCCAACACTAATACTTTCCTTTAAAGTGAACTTAACCAGCAATAAGCAATTGGAATAAGAGGAACAAAGGGACAAAGAGAAGATATAACACTAATGCAAAAACAACAGCTAATTAATCTCCAAGACTAGACAAAGAAGCTAAGGAACTGATTAAACCCGTCACGAAGAAATGATGACAAGACAGCAACAAAAAAATACAAATCAAACCAGTAACCAGAAAAACATGGCTGAATCCAATCAACAAACTAAAAATCAGGAAGGGGAGCAGATCTTCGCACAAGCAATGAAAGATCTCAGAACATTTATCACCGACAAATTTGATGAAGTAATGAAAGAGGTTAAGGACAAGAAGAAAACACTTGGAGGGGAAATTACAGACATGCGCAAAAAAATAACAGATATGATGGAAATGAACACCACAATTCAAGAAATCAAAAATACGCTTGCAGCTAATATCAGCAGACTAGAAGAGGCAGAGCAGAGAATTAGTGATGTGGAAGACAGTACACTGGAAATCGAACAGATAGTAGAAGTGGTCAATAAAAAGGTAGAAAAAATCCAGATAGGACTTAGGGACCTGAATGGTAATGCAAAATGCTCAAACATACGTATTATAGGCATTCCAGAAGGAGAAGAGAAGGGAAAGGGGTCAGAAGGAGTGTTGCAGGAAATAATGACTGAAAACTTCCCAAATCTACTGAAAGAGACAGATGTACATATCCAAGAAGCACAGCGCACTCCACTGGTCATAAACCCCAACAGGCCCACCCCAAGACATATACTTGTCAAATTATCCAATGCTCAAGACAAAGAGAAAATTCTAAAAGCAGCAAGAGAAAAGAAAACCATCACATACAAGGGAAGCTCCATAAGATTAAGTGCTGATTTCTCATCTGAAACCATGGAGGCAAGAAGGCAGTGGTATGATATAGTCAAGGTACTAAAGGAAAAAAATTTCCAACCAAGAATACTGTATCCAGCTAAACTAGCATTCAAAAATGATGGAGAGTTCAAAATATTCACAGATAAACAGAAACTGAAAGAGTATATCAGCAAGAAACCTCCCCTTCAAGAAATTCTTAAGGGAGTTCTGCAGGAAGAAAGGAAAAAACAGGACAGTCAGAGATGGAGGAGAGTGTAAGAACAACAAAAAAGACAAAAATAGAAGGGGAAATAAAATATTACAAACAAAATATAACAAACACAAATCCAACCAAAATATGGCTACCACATATAATTCTCTGAACGTAATAACACTGAATGTCAATGGACTAAACTCATCTATCAAAAGATTCAGACTGGGACACTGGATAAGGAAATATGACCCATCTATATGCTGTCTACAAGAGACACATCTTAGACCCAGAGACCATTGAGATTGAAAGTGAATGGCTGGAAAACAATCATACAAGCAAACAATAACCAAAAAAAGGCAGGAGTAGCTATATTAATATCAGACAAAATAGACTTTAAATGCGAAAAAATTGTGAGAGACAAAGAAGGATACTACATTTTAGTGAAAGGGAAAATCTGTCAAGAAGTTCGAACGATCATAAATATTTATGCCCCTAACAAGGGTGCCTCTAAATATGTGAGACAAACGCTGGAAAAACTAAGTGAAAAAATAGATGCATCTACAATTATAGTCGGGGATTTTAATACACCACTATCAAATCTGGACAGAAAATCTCAAAAGACAATCACTGAAGAAACAGAACATTTGAACAGTATACTAGAAGAGCTGGATCTAATAGCCATATATAGATCATTACACCCAAACACAGCAGGATATACATTTTTCTCAAGCGCACATGGAACATTCTCCAAGATAGACCATATGCTAGGCCACAAAGAAAGGCTTAATGAATTTAGAAAGATTGAAATCATACAAAACAATATCTCTGATCACAGTGGAGTGAAGCTGGAAATTTGCAAGGGACGGAGGCCCAGACTTCACACCACAATTTGGAAATTAAACAGCACACTCTTAGAAAAACAGTGGGTCAAAGAGGAAATCTCAAAAGAAATCAATGACTACCTTGAATCAAATGATAATGATAACACAACATACCAAAATTTATGGGATGCAGCAAAAGCAGTACTGAGAGGGAAATTTATAGCCATAAATTCATATATCAAAAAAGAAGAAAGAGCAAAAATTGAAGAACTAACTGCTCTTTTGACGGAATTAGTAAAACAACAACAAAGTAACCCAACAGGAAGAAGAAGGAAGGAAATAACAAAGATAAGAGCAGAACTAAATGATATAGGAAATAAGAAAGCACTTGAAAAAATAAACAAGACCAAGAGCTGGTTTTTTGAGAAGATCAACAAAATTGACAAACCTTTAGTGAGACTATCAAAGAAAAAAAGAGAAAAGATGCAAATACACAAAATAAGAAATGAGAAAGGTGATATCACCACTGATCCCACAGAAATAAAGACTATCATAAGAGGATACTTTGAAAAACTATATTCCAACAAAAATGACAATCTAGAGGAAATGGACAAATTCCTAGAAACACATAAGCAGCCCATATTGACAAAAGAAGAAATTGATGATCTTAAAAAACCAATCACAAGCAGAGAGATAGAATCAGTTATTAAAAATCTCCCGACTAAGAAGAGCCCAGGGCCAGATGGCTTCACAGGTGAATTCTACAAAACATTCGGGAAAGAACTGACACCAATCCTGCTGAAACTATTCCAAAAAATCAAAACAGAAAGAACATTGCCGAACTCCTTCTATGATGCCAACATTACCCTAGTAACCAAAGCCAAACAAAGACATCACAAGAAAGGAAAATTACAGACCAATTTCTCTAATGAACCTAGATGCAAAAATACTTAACAAAATACTTGCTAATCATATTCAACAACACATTAAACGAATTATACACCACGACCAAGTGGGATTCATCCAGGTATGCAAGGATGGTTCAACATAAGAAAATCAATCAATGTAATACACCATATAATCAGATTGAAGGAAAAAAATCACATGATTATATCTATAGATGCAGAAAAAGCATTTGACAAAATACAGCACCCTTTCTTGATAAAAACACTCCAAAAGATTGGAATACAAGGAAATTTTTTGAACATGATAAAGAGTATATATGAAAAACCTAAAGACAATATTGTTTACAATGGAGAAATCCTAGACTCCTTCCCTCTAAACTCAGGAACAAGACAAGGATGCCCACTGTCTCCACTCCTATTTAACATTGTCTTAGAAGTACTTGCTCGAGCACTGAGGCAAGAACCAGAAATAAAAGGCATTCAAATTGGAAAGGAAGAAGTCAAAATTTCATTATTTGCAGATGACATGATCCTATACATAGAATAACCCTGAGAGATCTACAACAAAGCTTCTAGAACTCATAAATGAGTTTAGTAAAGTCACAGGTTATAAGATCAATGCGCAAAAATCAGTAGCATTTCTGTACACCAAGAATGAGCAAGATCAGGAGGAAATCAAGAAACAAATACCATTTACAATAGTAAATAAAAAAATCAAATACTTAGGAATAAATTTAACTAAAGAGGTAAAGAACTTATACACTGAGAACTATACAAGATTGTTCAAGGAATCAAAGAAGACCTAAATACATGGAAGACTATTCCTTGTTCATGGATAGAAAGACTGAATATTATTAAGATGTCTATCCTACCAAAACTAATCTACACATTCAATGCAATCCCAATAAAAATCGACACAGCCTTCTTTAAGGAACTAGAAAAACTAACTATGAAATTTATTTGGAAAGGAAAGAGACCCCGAATAGCCAAAGACATACTGAAAAAGAAAAACGAAATTGGAGGAATCACACGTCCTGTCTTCAAAACATACTACAAAGCTACAGTAGTGAAAACAGCATGGTATTGGCATAAGGAGAGACACACAGACCAATGGAATCGAATTGAAAGCTCTGATATAGAACCTCACATATATAGCCACATAATATTCGATAAAGCCACCAAACCCTCTCAACTGGGAGAGAGTGGCCTATTCAACAAATGGTGTCTGGAGAACTGGATAGCCATATGTAGAAGAATGAAAGAGGATTACCATCTCACACCTTATACAAAGATCAACTCAAGATGGATCAAAGACCTAAATATAAGAGCCAAGACCATAAAAACCTTAGAAAGCAGTGTAGGGAAACATCTACAAGACCTTGTAATAGGAAATGGATTTATGAATATCTCACCAAAAGCACGAGCAGCAAAAGAACTAATAGATAAATGGGACTTCCTCAAAATTAAAGCCTTCTGCACCTCAAAGGAGTTTGTCAAGAAAGTAAAAAGGGAGCCCACACAGTGGGAGAAAATATTTGGCAACCATATATCTGATAAGAAACTTATAACTTGCATATATAAAGAACTCCTATATCTTGAAAATAAAAAGATAAACAACCCATTTAAAAAATGGGAAAAAGACTTAAACAGACACTTCTTCAAAGAAGAAATACAAATGGCTAAAAAGCACATGAAAAAATGCTCCAAATCTCTAGCTATCAGGGAAATGCAAATCAAAACCACAATGAGATACCATCTTCCACCCATAAGATTGGCAGCTATGAAAAAAACAGAAGAATACAAGTGCTGGAGAGGATGTTAAGGAAGGGGAACTCTCATCCACTGCTGGTGGGAATGCAGAAGGATCTAACCATTCTGGAGGACAGTATGGCGGTTTCTCAAAAAACTAGCCATAGGTTTGCCATATGACCCAGCAATACCACTGCTGGGTATATACCCAGCAGAACTGAAAACAAGGACACAAATCAATATACGTACACCAATGTTCATAGCAGCATTGTTCACTATCGCCAAAAGTTGGAATCAACCCAAATGGCCATCAACAGATGAGTGGATCAATAAAATGTGGTATATACACACAATGGAATACTACTCGGCTGTAAGAACAAACACACTACAAACACATGTGATAACATGGATGAGTCTTGAGAACCTTATGTTGAGTGAAGCAACCCAGGCATCGAAGGACAAATACTACATGATCTCAATGATATGAAATAACCAAGCTGCCCTAGATAGCAAGAGACTGAACGATAGGCTTACAGGAAATCGGAGGGTGGAGGAAGGATGTGAGCCGATGTCTGCAGAGGTGGAATTTAAGACGAGATGGTGGCAAGTTTGAACATAAAGAAGAGATAAAATGGGGGCAAGGGGTTGCCTTTGGTTGGGGCTTTGTGGGTTTGAGGGTGGCTGGGGATGGGCGGATGGGTAATATTGCCCAAAAGTGGGGGGAGGGAGGGGTAGCATACGAACACAGGAGAGTGTCAGGTGTTGGTGGAGAGTAAAATGCCAAGAAAATCATATCAAAATATAATTAAAAGTGTTACCTGTTTAGAATGCTCGGAGGGGACGGTCTGACGCAGGACGGGCTCCTGGGGAATGTCTAAATGCTCATTCTGCTAGAGTGGGTGACACCATGGGGTAGAAACCCAAGTAGTGAGAGTGGGGGTGGACCCACATCCTGGGGAGGTCTAATGCCATCAAATAGAGGGAACTGTATCCCTCGAGAGAAAGGGTGGCTCCCAGGGCATTGGGGCAGTTGAGCAAGTTAGGCCCTGAACACTATTCCATCTATCTCTGGAAGTGGCTCCTTGGGAAACGGAGGTTGGCTGTCACTGTGGGCACCAAGGTGGAAGGGAAAATGGAAGTTAAATGTGTGGAACCAAGGTAAATGGGGGGTAAGAGAGGAGTTTCGTGAGAGTACACAAGGATGGATATAAAACATGTAATATTACACCATAACATATAGGAGATGACAGACTGAGAATGTAAACCATAATGTAAAACATAGGATAACTAAGAATTAAAAAAACTGTGTATCCTAAAGTATGCACCACAATGTAAGCACAGATGTCACCTTGTTTGAAAGCTATTGTCTCAGACCCTGTACATCACGTTAAGTAAATATGATGTGAATAGGTTGTAAGAGTATTGCTGTGGAAGGGAAAAGGTTTTGTGGTGGATGTATGGGAGTGCTGTATATTATATATATGCATTGCTGTGGTCTAGGGCTCCTGTGAAGAGAAGTTCAATAATTAGGGGGAAAAAAAAAAAGAAAAAGATAAGATGTAGAATTTTTTCCAAGTCAACACGTATCCTTTTTTTTTTATTGACTTTGTAATAATATTACATTAAAAAAATATATATATATGAGGTCCCATTGAACCCTACCACCCCCACCCCACCTCTCCCCCACCCCCAGAAACACTCCTTCCCATCATCATGACACATCCATTGCATTTGGCAAGTACATCTTTGGGCACCTCTGCACCTCATGGTCAATGGTCCACATCATGGCCCATACTCTCCCCCATTCCATCCAGTGGGCCCTGTGAGGATTTACAATGTCCAGTGATTGCCCCTGAAGCACCATCCAGGGCAGCTCCATGTCCCAAAGACGCCTCCACCTCTCATCTCTTCCTGCTATTCTTTATCTAACCTTTAAACCCATCACTATATGCCATTTCCTAGTAAGGGACCCTGACATTATATTGGGCTTCAAATTTCAGGGAGTTCTGGATCACAGAGTGTTTCAACAATGGCAACGGAGGAATGCTGGTATAGGATACCATTGACAGGTGATATATGGCTGACAGGGAGCTGTACAGAACATATGTCCAGGGTGCATGGTAATGTTTGGATATACTCAAAGTGGCAACAATTAAAAACCACAGCAGGGGGGGATACTGGGTTCCTCTCCAGTGGTGCTCTGTTGTGGTCCCTAGGGGAGCAGCGACAGTCTCCCAGGTGCAGCGGTGGGGACTGGGAGGGAGTGAGGGTTCAACAGTGAGCCCCTGACGCTAATGACTATGCTTGTGAGCTGATAAGCCTAAAATAAGAACAAGGCCTAGAGCAGCATTGTGCCTGGGAATTTCCTCCTGTCAGCCTTCATGTTACTCAAATGTGGGCAGTCTTGAAGCCAAACTCAGCATGTAAATGCAATGCCTTCCCCCCAGCGTGGGACATGACACCCGGGGATGAGCCTCCCTGGCACCAAGGGATCACTATCAACTATCAACTGATGATGCGACTGGAAAATGACCTTGTACGGAAGGTTCAATGCGGATCAGCAGAATATCCCTGTCTACATAAAATAACATGACTTTAAAATGCTGTTTGACGTAATGTAAGGGGGAAATGGAAAGGAGAAATGAGTTTATATGGCTACAAGTCTCTAAAAAAGAGTCTGGAGGTTGTCAGAAGGATTGCCCTTATGCACAACTGAGCAGAGTCTGAGAGACAGATAAAGCAGATACAACCCTCAGGTATTGGTTCCTATGAGGGCTAAAGAGACCCATGGGAGTTATGGTCATGGCAGATGGGGTTAACTACCAGGTCAGATGGCCCCTCTTTGGAACTGGTGTTTATGTGTGATGAATCTGGACTCAGATGGGATCTCTCTTCATAAGACTTTCATGCTAATGTGCTGGAGTTGCAGTTAGTGTTGGGGTTTAAGATATATTTAGGGGATTTGAATCTCTGGACTGACAATGTGATAGCCAGGCCCTGAGCCTCAACAGACTCCAGCACCTACAATCTGATTTATTGGACTCACCACACTCAGCTAAGTTGGAGTTGAAGAAGGACAACCACCACACCATGGACCCTAGAGTGATTACAACTGAAAGTGGGAGGATTGCATCCAGCATCCATGTGGAATCTGAACCTCCTCTTGACATAGAGGTGCAATGGACACAACCAATCCAATGTCCACAGAGAAAAGGTGGCATTGGAGTGGGAAAAGTGGACATGGTGGCTGATGGGTATGGGGAAAGGCAGGAAGAGATGAGAGGTGGAGGTGTCTTTGGGACATGGAGCTGCCCTGGATGGTGCTTCAGGGGCAATCACCGGACATTGTAAATCCTCACAGGGCCCACTGGATGGAATGGGGGAGAGTATGGGCCATGATGTGGACCATTGACCATGAGGTGCAGAGGTGCCCAAAGATGTACTTATCAAATGCAATGGATGTGTCATGATGATGGGAATGAGTGTTGCTGGGGGGGGAGAGGTGGGATGGGGGTGGTGGGGTTGAATGGGACCTCATATATATATATTTTTAATGTAATATTATTACAAAGTCAATAAAAAAAAAGAAAATGTGTGTATGTCAGTGCAATTCATATAATGTAGAGGGAAGAGTACAAGTAACCCTGTGCTATCGAAATATGGTTGGTTCTTGAATTTTGGAGAGCAAGAAGTATATGCATTCAGAAGACAATCTGTATTTATAATTATTTGATTATCATTCTCATTATTACTCATACAGATTTGTAATCAGTATGTGGAGAAAAGAAGAAAATTGCTATGGTTACATTGGAAAATATTCTCCAAATCTCAAGGTTCGAACTTTATTTTGGAAGGCAGCTATGCTCACCACTATGCCACCAATGCCCGAACTTTATTTTGGAGAGTTTTAAATTCTCATATAGAAATCATTGGAGGATGGCGATACTAGCTTCTTTTATGCTGCAATCCCTCTAGTTGCTTATGAATTTAAACATCCCACAAATGTAAGGTTTTGTTGTGGTAACAGAAACTACCCAGCTTCAAGGGGCTTTCAATAATGAAGTGCTATTACTAACCTACAGTACATGTAGGCTGCTGGGTGGCTGTAGCTCTGACTGAGCTGCTGGTTTGTTCCTGGCCCAGGATCAGGGAGAGGCCCTGCATTAGTCAGTCAAGGAGGTGCTGATGCAAGCTAGCAGAAATCTGTTGGTTTTATAAAGCGTATTTATTTGGAGTAAAGGCTTACAATTACAAGGTCGTAAGAGTCCAACTCAAGGTACCATAAGAGGTATTCTCTCCCCAAAGTCTGCTGCCATATGATGAAGCAAGATGGCTGCCAATCTCTGTGAGTGTTCAGCCTTCCTCTTCTTCTTCCTCTTAATACTCCATGGGTCCACCTTCTTCCAAACTGAGCTGTAGGCTCGAGGGCTCATTTCTTTCTGGGTCATCTCAACTGCTCAGGGCTCTGGTCTCTTTAGCTGAAAGCTATCAGGAAAATGGCTCAGCTTTCCCCTGGGGTTTAGCTGTTTAAACCTTCTCCTTTCTTTCAAATGGCAGGACTGAAAAGACCAAGTTCTCTTCTCTTCCCTGTCTAAGGCATTTTCTTTCTTCCAGTGCCTCCTTCTGTCTGTCTTCTTGAGTGAGTGTCCATTTATATAGCCCATCAAGGAGGTAGAGACTTAAACTGAGTTACGCTCTACTGACATGGCCAAATCACAGTCCAAATCTTAAGATAATTTAATCAAGGCATCTCAGGTGAATCAAATACGATCAAAGGGTATGTTGCACACACAAAGAGATGAGTTTGCAAACATAAGCTATATCTCTTTTTGGAATTCATATATAATATCAAACTGCCATGAGCCCCTAAGTGAGATATGGCCAAACTCATAACATAAAGGAAAAGCAGGAGAATTGGTGGTAATTTACAAGAGCTTTTATTTTATCTTCTCACATTCTATAGGAAAAAACATGCCAAAGGGCCAGGTCAAAGTCACAGAAAGTAAGGATATTCATAAATAATAGTGGAATATATAATGAGCTACCTGAGGGAGAAAAGAACAAACAAGTATTTCACATCTGAACTGTTAATGAATTATATATACTAAATTTTAAAGCTGGAGGAAGAGAACACAGTTAGTGGAATAAGTTGAGTGACTGAGAAACTGCAGCCTTACAGACATTCCCAAAGTTGATCATATAAAACATGTTGGAAGAACCATAAATTTTTACTGTGACTACTTAAAGCCAGTGTGAATAAGTCAGAGAAAATGTCCATGAGTATAGCAGCATAGAGAAAGGGGCATTGGCTCTCCTTTGCTTCTATAAAAATTTACCACAAACATGGTGGCTGAAAAAGAATACAAATGTATTCTCCTATATCCATAGAGGCCAAAGCTCTGAAATCAGTCTCACTGGGCCAAAATCAATGTGTTGACAAAGCGGGGCTCCCTCAGAGCTCTAGGCAAAATCTGATGCTTGCCCTCTCCAACTTCTGGTGGTTGCTGGCATTCTGTGGTTTTGGCTAAATCTTTCCAGTTTCTGTCTTTGTGGTAACTTCATCTGCCTCACTCTTCTAAGGACACTTGTGAATGGGCTGAAGTCCCTTCCTGATAATCCATGCCAAGATCCAAGGAGTGGGACATAATAGCTTTCTTCTTTTTCTTCAATTTTTAATTAATATTTATTCAAACAAGCAAAGCAGCAAACTGTGAAAGGCATAATTCTTGCATATCAATCATATAATTGTTGCTTCGAAATTGGCCTTCCAACTTGTAATACTATTATAAATTTTTTTCTTAATTATTTAAAATTTTTTATTAAATTATCTTTTTTTAAAGATACATAGATCTCAAAAAAAAGTTACATTAAAAAACATAAGAGAATCCCACATACCCCACACCCCATACCCCCACTCATCCCACATCAAGAACCTCTTTCATTATTATGGCACATGCATTGCATTTGATGAACTCATTTTGGACCATTTGCTGCACTGCATGGATTATAGTTTACATGTTAGTTTACACTCTCCCCCAGTCAATTCAGTCGTTTATGGCAGGATATATAATGCCCAGCATCTGTCCCTGCAGTACCATTCAGGACACTCCAAGTCCCGGAAATGCCCCCACATCTCATCTCTTTTCCCTCTCCCTGATTTGTGTTCCTGAGTGTGATGGAGTTGGATTCACACATGAACTTTCTACTTTCTACACATGCCTCTTCTGTCACTTTTCCTGAACCTGTGGTTGGTGCTGGGGTTGGTATATACAAAGGTGACTTCAATCTCTGGACTTGCCCTGTGCCAGCTGGGTCATAAGCCTCAGAAGAGTTGCAGCTTCTACTCTCTAGTTTGTTGGACTTGCACAGGTTGGCTAACAGGAAGATGAAGATGGTCAACCACCACACCAGGGAACTGAGGGTGCTTACAACTCCAAGCAGGAGAATCACATCCATCAACCACATGGGATCTAAGCAGCCTCTCAATATATAGGTGGAATGGACATGATCAACCCAGGATCCACAGGATGGAGGAATAAAATATGTAATAGATTGAATTTACTGGTATTCTATGGTAGTTGCTGATAGATTTCTGTGACCAATGTTCACTTTACTGTCATTGATTTTTTGGCTCTATTGTCTCAATGGGAGACTGGGAGAAACCCACAACTAGCACCACACCCTTCTGTCTCCTAGAAGTAAGGCACTGCCCAACTCACTGTCCACAAGACCTTTCAGAAGACACAAGGCACTTAGAAAATGCTGAACTGGGACATGGTCACAGTATCTGTTATTGATGAGTATCTTCTCTGAGCAGGTGATTTCCAAAGAATTTTAAAAGTAGTCCATCCCAATGGACGGTTGTTAGCAGTACAAATATGAGAGTGTTCTCTCATGAACTATAACAAATATACAATACTTATACATGGAGTTAATAATAGGTGGGTGTATGGACATTTTTTCCAAGTGTATGCTATGGACCATAGTTAGTGTTACTAGTTTGATGACGTTCTTTCACAATGAGTAAGAAATATTCCACAACAATGCAAGGGGTTGGTGGAAGGGTGATACTAAGGAATTCTGCGTATTATGCATGATTGATTTGTATTCTAACAACTTCTTTATTAAACAATACAAACAAATAGATTAAAATTACTCATTCCCTTAATTTTCAACTCCATATGGAGATTGCATTCCCTCAGTCCTTAGATAAGGATGCCAAGTCCTGAAGAGTTCACTGTAAAGAGGGAAGAAACCAAGTGGCTGTGTAAACTAATATAGGTAGAACCTGAAGTCTCAAGTCCAACATTTAACCACCTAGAATCTGACTTGAGATGGGCAAGGAGATTGTTGCTGAAGAAGACCCAAAATATCTACCCAGGCTGCATGACAGCAATGCCCATCCACAGGTCAGTCACTGATCAGGACCTGCAGTATCTATATCACCTGGACATTTGTAAGTGACAGAGAACCTCTGTCTCAGCTGAGACTTCCAGAAACAAAATCTGCATTTGAACAAGAGCCAGGTGATTTTCCTGTACATTGACTCAGGAAAGCATTGGTTTAGAGCATGGTTTCTCTTTTAAAAATTTGAACTAGATAATACTTTGTGCTGGAGGCTATCCTCTATATTGTAGGATGTTTTAGCAGTATCCTGGTTTCTCTGCATCAGAATCCTTTGGAGACAATGATAAATGTCCTCCTACATCGCCAACTAACCTTAGGGATTCCAAAATCACACATTTGTGAAAGACTTTTTCCAGAGCTAAGAATTGGATACATCTCAGCAGAGTTTCTATCAAAATTTTACCTTTTCCTCTGTTTATAACTTTTGGTAGATAACTTACATTTTGTAATCCATATTTCTACAAATATAGAATGTACTTGCTTAAAAATTAAATAACATAATCTCTATCAGGTGCACAACTCATGGTACATAAAAAATCTAATTTCATAAAGAGGAATTAAATGAGAGCTCTTAATTTGTGTGATAAGCATATTACTAATTATTTTGGCAAAGCATCATCAGCCATGAACTGGAGTGTCTCATGGTTTTACATCAAATGAACCCTGATATCCACTTTGTTGAAGAAGGAAATACAACTTTTCAAGAGAAAACAACCAGTACTGTATCCTCACATCAAGTCAGTGCTTTGATTTCCAAGGGACCTAGTTAAGCCTGATTTCTGGGTCTTAAACTTTGGAGTAAACTTTAATTTGAAGGATGGGATAAGGTCCTAGGAGGTTAGATATATAGGAAGTAGGAGAGTCATGCAGTAGGAATACTAAAAGGAGAATTCACCTGATTCATAACATGGTCTTTTGGGAACAAAGAACCAGAAACAAAGTTTTCTTTCTGTCCAGATCAGCATCCCACAGGGAAATGATGGCTCAGTGTTTGGAGAAAGCAAAAGGAAATTGCCTAATGAGATGGTATAGGGAAGCTTAATATCTCATCTGTTGTCACTTGACTTGTGCAAACTTGGGATGGATGGGACTTGGTTGTTTCTTTTGAGGCCCTAAGACCTGCTGGGGGACTGATTCCTGACCTCTTCTGGTTGCCTTTTACGGGACTGAGCTCATTGCCATCATGCAGCACCCAGGGAGGAGTTTGAAATTTTACTCAGATAGCTTCCACTCCGAGATGCAATCCAGATGAGCTAGAGAGCCCAGAAGAAGATGCAGGAAAAGTTTTGGGAGAATTGAAGGTGAGAACTTTTACCTAAAGTCATGTAAGAGCCAGTCCAGGCTAATCCAGAGCCAAGAGATCATTATGTTTGTCCTCCCATTTGCTTAATTAATGTATTTATTTATTATGTTTAAAAATAAAATGTTCATCTACTCAGGATGCAGGGATCATTGTAGACAATTAAGTGAAGGGGATGGAAGCCAGGGATAAATAAAATGATTCTACGAAAAATAGAACTTCTGTCTAAGAATCTTTGCAGTTCAGGGGGTTAAGGTAAGGGGTTACCAGATTGGTGGATGAGCAGTGAAGTGGGTGCTTTTCATTTTTTTAAATTTTAAAGATGAGGTATATTTGAGGATGTTTCTGTATTGGTAGGAAATATCCAGGCCAAAAGAGGTAGATTTTAACTTGCTACACCAGTTCATGAGACATAGACTCTCAGATTGGGCATTCACATGAAAAATGATCATTTTAATTTTAAGTGCTATACTTAAAACTTACTTAGCCATTATGCCTTTAATGGTGGGTTGAAATGCATATAGGTTAATTAACCATTTAACCTTCTTCAATGGATAATTTTTTTTTTCCCGTCTTTGTTTTCTATTTTTTGGATCTGAGTGCTTTTATTCTACTTTTTAATTGCATTCTCCAAAATAAACTACAGGTTATTATTTAACCAACTATTTTGCCTCCCATTAAGTACTTTTTAAAAACTGTATCATGTACTTTGGGGAGTGGGGGAAATTTTATAAATTTTTCATAGTCAAATCAATCAGTGTTACATAATAGTACTTTCATTGCTTTTCAAAATAAATAATTCTGCATGGATGAATTTATAAATCACTTTTTTACTTATTGTTAAATATGTCAACATCTCTGTTTTCCTCATTTTATTTTTCCTTTTTGTGGTTACATGAATTTTTAAATGTTGTATCATCCTCATCCATCTTATGGGAGGCATTCTTTTTTTAATCATCTTTTTTTTATTTTGAAGAAACTTTAGATTATATAAAACCTACAAAAAAAAAATAAAGGATTCCCATGTGCCCCAATACCTCCCCTTCCCATACTTTCCAACATTAACATCATCCTTCATTAGTGTGGTATATTTGCTACAAATGATGAAAACATATTGAAGCATTGCTACTAACAACAGATTACAGTTTACATTATAATTTAATCTCCATCACACACAACTTTGTAAGTCATAACAAATTATACTATAGTTTGTATCTCTGACTGCAGAGTCATGGAGGACAATTCCAACGTCCTGAATTTGGGGAAACTTTCAACTCTTCACTGTCTTCATTCTAATCATTAGTATATTTTAATCCATAAATGTTATAAGATAAAATTAGAACTTTTTTTTTATTGACTTTGTAATAATATTACATTAAAAATATATATGTGAGGTCCCATTCAACCCCACCCCCCCACCCCACCTCTCCCCCCCCCCCCCCCAGCAACACTCGTTCCCATCATCATGACACATCCATTGGATTTGGTAAGTACATCTTTAGGCACCTCTGCACCTCATAGTCAATGGTCCACATCATGGCCCATACTCTCCTCCATTCCATCCAGTGGGCCCTGTGAGGATTTACAATGTCCGGTGATTGCCTCTGAAGCACCATCCAGGGCAGCTCCATGTCCCAAAGCCTCCACTTCTCATCTCTTCCTGCCTTTCCCCATACCCATCAGCCACCATGTCCACTTTTCCCAATCCAATGCCACCTCTTCTATGTGGACATTGGATTGGTTGTGTCCATTGCACCTCTATGTCAAGAGGAGGCTCAGATTCCACATGGATGTTGGATGCAATCCTCCCACTTTCAGTTGTAATCACTCTAGGCTCCATGGTGTGGTGGTTGTCCTTCTTCAACTCCATCTTAGCTGAGTGTGGTAAGTCCAATAAATCATATTGTAGGTGCTGGAGTCTGTTGAGGCTCAGGACCTGGCTATCACATTGTCAGTCCAGAGATTCAAATCCCCTAAATATATTTTAAACCCCAACGTTAACTGCACCTCCAGCACATTAGCATGAAAGTCTTATGAAGGAAGATCCCATCTGAGTCCAGATTCATCACACATAAACACCAGTTCCAAAAAGGGGCCATCTGACCTGGTAGTTAACCCCATCGGCCATGACCATAACTCCCATGGGTCTCTTTAGCCCTCAAAGGAACCGATATCTGGAGGTTGTATCTGCTTTATCTGTCTCTCTGACTCTGCTCAGTTGTGCATGAGGGCAATCCTTCTGCCAGCCTCCAGACTCTTTTTTAGAAACTCGTAGCCATATAAACTCATTTCTCTTTTCCATTTCCCCCTTACTTTAGTTCAAACAGCATTTTAAAGTCATGTTATTTTATGTAGACAGGGATATTCTGCTGATCCACATTGAACCTTCCGTATAAGGTCATTTTCCAGTTGCATCATCAGTTGGTAGTTGATAGTGGTCCCTCGGTGCCAGGGAGGCTCATCCCCGGGTGTCATGTCCCACGCTGGGGGGAAGGCATTGCATTTACATGCTGAGTTTGGCTTCGAGACTGGCCACATTTGAGTAACATGAAGGCTGACAGGAGGAAATTCCCAGGCACAATGTTGCTCTAGGCCTTGTTCTTATTTTAGGCTTATTAGCTCACAAGCATAGTCATTAGCATCAGGGGCTCACCGTTGAACCCTCACTCCCTCCCGGTCCCCGCCGCTGTACCTGGGAGTGTGTCGCTGCTCCCCTAGGGACCACGACAGAGCACCACTGGCCAGGAACCCAGTATCCCCCCTGCTGTGGTTTTTAATTGTTGCCACTATGAGTATATCCAAACATTACCATGCACCCTGGACATATGTTCTGTACAGCTCCCTGTCAGCCATATATCACCTGTCATTGGTATCCCATACCAGTATCCCTCCATTGCCATTGTTGAAACACTCTGTGATCCAGAACTCCCCAAAATTTGAAGCCCAATATAATGTCATGGTCCCTTACTAGGGAATGGCATATAGCGAGGGATTTAAAGGTTAGATAAAGAACTTGGATAAAGTTAGATAAAGAACTTAGATAAAGAATGTTGACTTGAAAAAATTCTACATCCTATCTTTTTTTCCCCCCCCCCCTAATTATTCAGCTTCTCTTCACAGGAGTCCTAGACCACAGCAATGCATATATATAATATACAGCACTCCCATACATCCCCCACAAAAACCTTTTTCCTTCCAGAGCAATACACTTACACCCTATTCACATCATATTTACTTAACGTGATGTACAGAGTCTGAGACATTAGGTTTCTAACAAGGTGACATCTGTGCTTACATTATGGTGCATACTTTAGGATACACAGTTCTTTACATTCTTAGTTATCCTATGTTTTACATTATGGTTTACATTATCAGTCTGTCATCTCCTATATGTTATGGTGTAATATTACATGTTTTATATCCATCCTTGTGTACTCTCACGAAACTCCTCTCTTACCCCCTATTTACCTTGGTTCCACACATTTAACATCCATTTTCCCTTCCACCTTGGTGCCCACAGTGACAGCCAACCTCCGTTTCCTGAGGAGCCACTTCCAGAGATAGATGGAATAGTGTTCAGGGCCTAACTTGCTCAACTGCCCCAATGCCCTGGGAGCCACCCTTTCTCTCGAAGGATACAGTTCCCTCTATTTGGTGGCATCAGTCCTCCCCAGGATGTGGGTCCACCCCCACTCTCACTACTTGGGTTTCTACCCCATGGTGACACCCACTTTGGCAGAATGAGCATTTAGACATTCCCCAGGAGCCCGTCCTGCATCAGACCCCCCCTCCGAGCATTCTAAACAGGTAACCATCTTTATTATATTTTGATATGATTTTCTTGGCATTTTACTCTCCACCAACACCTGACACTCTCCTGTGTTCGTATGCTACCCCTCCCTCCCCCCACTTTTGGGCAATGTCACCCATCCGTCCCTCCCCAGCCACCCTCAAACCCGCAAAGCCCCAACCAAAGGCAACCCCTTGCCCCCCTTTTATCTCTTCTTTGTGTTCATACTTACCACCATCTCGTCTTAAATTCCACCCCTGCAGACATCGGCTCATATCCTTCCTCCACCCTCCGATTTCCTGTAAGCCTATCGTTCAGTCTCTTGCTATCTAAGGCAGCTTGTTTATTTCATATCATTGAGGTCATGTAGTATTTGTCCTTCAATGTCTGGGTTGCTTCACTCAACATAAGATTCTCAAGATTCATCCATGTTATCACATGTGTTTGTAGTGTGTTTGTTCTTACAGCCGAGTAGTATTCCATTGTGTGTATATACCACATTTTATTGATCCACTCATCTGTTGATGGGCATTTGGGTTGATTCCAACTTTTGGCAATAGTGAACAATGCTGCTATGAACATTGGTGTACATATATCTGTTTGTGTCCTTGTTTTCAGTTCTGCTGGGTATATACCCAGCAGTGGTATTGCTGGGTCATATGGCAAATCTATGGCTAGTTTTTTGAGAAAATGCCATACTGTCCTCCAGAACGGTTGGATCCTTCTGCATTCCCACCAGCAGTGGGTGAGTGTTCCCCTTCCTTCACATCCTCTCCAGCACTTGTATTCTTCTGTTTTTTTCATAGCTGCCAATCTTATGGGTGTAAGATGGTATCTCATTGTAGTTTTGATTTGCATTTCCCTGATAGCTAGAGATTTGGAACATTTTTTCATGTGCTTTTTTGCCACTTGTATTTCTTCTTCGGAGAAGTGTCTGTTTAAGTCTTTTTCCCATTTTTTGAATGGGTTGTTTATCTTTTTATTTTCAAGATATAGAAGTTCTTTATATATGCACGTTATAAGTTTCTTATCAGATATATGATTGCCAAATATTTTCTCCCACTGTGTGGGCTCCCTTTTTACTTTCTTGACAAACTCCTTTGAGGTGCAGAAGGCTTTTATTTTGAGGTAGTCCCATTTATCTATTAGTTCTTTTGCTGCTCGTGCTTTTGGTGAGATATTCATAAATCCATTTCCTATTACAAGGTCCTGTAGATGTTTCCCTACACTGCTTTCTAAGGTTTTTATGGTCTTGGCTCTTATATTTAGGTCTTTGATCCATCTTGAGTTGATCTTTGTATAAGGTGTAAGATGGTAATCCTCGTTCATTCTTCTACATATGGCTATCCAGTTCTCCAGACACCATTTGTTGAATAGGCCACTCTCTCCCAGTTGAGAGGGTTTGGTGGCTTTATCGAATATTATGTGGCTGTATATGTGAGGTTCTATTTCAGAGCTTTCAATTCGATTCCATTGGTCTATGTGTCTCTCCTTATGCCAATACCATGCTGTTTTCACCACCGTAGCTTTGTAGTATGTTTTGAAGTCAGGTAGTGTGATTCCTCCAATTTCGTTTTTCTTTTTCAGTATGTCTTTGGCTATTCGGGGTCTCTTTCCTTTCCAAATAAATTTCATAGTTAGTTTTTCTAGTTCCTTAAAGAAGGCTGCATTGATTTTTATTGGGATTGCATTGAATGTGTAGATCAGTTTTGGTAGGATAGACATCTTAATAATATTCAGTCTTCCTATCCATGAACAAGGAATAGTCTTCCATTTATTTAGGTCTTCTTTGATTTCCTTGAACAATCTTGTATATTTCTCGGTGTATAAGTTCTTTACCTCTTTAGTTAGATTTATTCCTAAGTATTTGATTTTTTTATTTACTATTGTGAATGGTATTTGTTTCTTGATTTCCTCCTGATCTTGCTCATTATTAGTGTACAGAAATGCTACTGATTTTTGCGCATTGATCTTATAACCTGCGACTTTACTAAACTCATTTATGAGTTCTAGAATCTTCGTTGTAGATCTCTCAGGGTTTTCTATGTATAGGATCATGTCATCTGCAGATAATGAAATTTTGACTTCTTCCTTTCCAATTTGAATGCCTTTTATTTCTGGTTCTTGCCTCAGTGCTCAAGCAAGTACTTCTAAGACAATGTTAAATAGGAGCGGAGACAGTGGGCATCCTTGTCTTGTTCCTGAGTTTAGAGGGAAGGAGTCTAGGATTTCTCCATTGTAAACAATATTGGCTTTAGGTTTTTCATATATAGTCTTTATCATGTTCAAAAAATTCCCTTGTATTCCAATCTTTTGGAGTGTTTTTATCAAGAAAGTGTGCTGTATTTTGTCAAATGCTTTTTCTGCATCAATAGATATAATCATGTGATTTTTTTCCTTCAATCTGTTTATATGGTGTATTACGTTGATTGATTTTCTTATGTTAAACCATCCTTGCATACCTGGGATGAATCCCACTTGGTCGTGGTGTATAATACGTTTAATGTGTTGTTGAATACGATTAGCAAGTATTTTGTTAAGTATTTTTGCGTCTAGATTCATTAGAGAAATTGGTCTGTAATTTTCCTTTCTTGTGATGTCTTTGTTTGGCTTTGGTACTAGGGTAATGTTGGCATCATAGAAGGAGTTGGGTAATGTTCTTTCTGTTTCGATTTTTTGGAATAGTTTCAGCAGGATTGGTGTCAGTTCTTTCCGGAATGTTTTGTAGAATTCACTTGTGAAGCCATCTGGCCCTGGGCTCTTCTTAGTTGGGAGATTTTTAATAATTGATTCTATCTCTCTGCTTGTGATTGGTTTGTTAAGATCATCAATTTCTTCTTTCGTCAATATGGGCTGCTTATGTGTTTCTAGGAATTTGTCCATTTCCTCTAGATTGTCATTTTTGTTGGAATATAGTTTTTCAAAATATCCTCTTATGATAGTCTTTATTTCTGTGGGGTCAGTGGTGATATCGCCTTTCTCATTTCTTATTTTGTGTATTTGCATCTTCTCTCTTTTTTTCTTTGTTAGTGTTGCTAAAGGTTTGTCAATTTTGTTAATCTTCTCAAAAAACCAGCTCTTGGTCTTGTTTATCTGTTCAAGTGCTTTCTTATTTTCTATTTCATTTAGTTCTGCTCTTATCTTTGTTATTTCCTTCCTTCTTCTTCCTATTGGGTCACTTTGTTGTTGTTTTTCTAATTCCTTCAAATGTGCAGTTAGTTCTTCAATTTTTGCTCTTTCTTCTTTTTTGATATATGAATTTATGGCTATAAACTTCCCTCTCAGTACTGCTTTTGCTGTATCCCATAAATTTTGGTATGTTGTGTTATCATTATCATTTGTTTCAAGGTAGTCATTGATTTCTTTTGAGATTTCCTCTTTGACCCACTGTTTTTCTAAGAGTGTGCTGTTTAATTTCCAAATCGTGGGGTGAAATCTGGGCTTCTGTCCCTTGCAAATCTCCAGCTTGACTCCACTGTGGTCAGAGATAATGTTTTGTATGATTTCAATCTTTCTGAATTCGTTCAGCCTTTCTTTGTGGCCTAGCATATGATCTATCTTGGAGAATGATCCATGTGCGCTTGAGAAAAATGTATATCCTGCTGTGTTTGGGTGTAGCAATCTATATATATCTATTAGATCCAGCTCCTCTAATATACTATTCAGATGTTTTGTTTCTTTGGTGATTCTCTTTTGAGATGTTCTGTCCAGAGTTGATAGTGGTGTATTAAAATCCCCCACTATAATTGTAGATGTATCTATTCTTTCACTTAGTTTTTCCAGCGTTTGCCTGACGTATTTAGAGGCACCCTTGTTAGGGGCATAGATATTTATGATTGTTCGATCTTCTTGCCAGATTTTCCCTTTCACTAAAATGTAGTATCCTTCTTTGTCTCTCACAATTGTTTCACATTTAAAGTCTATTTTGTCTGATATTAATATAGCTACTCCTGCCTTTTTTTGGTTATTGTTAGCTTGTATGATTGTTTTCCAGCCATTCACTTTCAATCTCCATGTGTCTCTGGGTCTAAGATGTGTCTCTTGTAGACAGCATATGGATGGGTCATATTTCCTTATCCAATGTCCCAGTCTGAATCTTTTGATAGGTGAGTTTAATCCGTTGACATTCAGTGTTATTACTATCAAGGAATTATTTGTGTTAGCCATATTTTGATTGGATTTGTGTTTGTCATATTTTGTTTGTATATTTTTTTTTGTCTTTTTTGTTATTGTTGTTGGTCTTATACTCTCCTCCAACTCTGCCTTTCCTGTTTTCTTCTTTCTTCCTGTAGAACTCCCTTTAGAATTTCTTGAAGGGGAGGTTTCTTGTTGGTATACTCTTTCAGTTTCTGTTTGTCTGCGAATATTTTGAACTCTCCATCATGTTTGAATGCTAATTTAGCTGGATAGAGTATTCTTGGTTGGAAATTTCTTTCCTTTAGTACCTTGACTATATCATACCACTGCCTTCTTGCCTCCATGGTTTCAGAAGAGAAATCAGCACTTAATCTAATTGAGCTTCCCTTGTATGTGATGGTTTTCTTTTCTCTTGCTGCTTTTAGGATTTTCTCTTTGTCTTGAGCCTTGGATAATTTGACAAGTATATGTCTTGGGGTGGGCCTGTTGGGGTTTATGACTTGTGGAGTGCGCTGTGCTTCTTGGATATGTACCTCTGTCTCTTTCAGTAGATTTGGGAAGTTTTCAGCCATTATTTCCTGCAGCACTCCTTCTGACCCCTTTCCCTTCTCTTCACCTTCTGGAATGCCTATAATACGTATGTTTGAGCGTTTTGCATTGTCATTCAGGTCCCTAAATCCTAATTGGATTTTTTCTATCTTCTTATTGACCCCTTCTACTATCTGTTTGATTTCTGAAGTACTGTCTTCCACATCACTAATTCTCTGCTCTGTCTCTTCTAGTCTGCTGATATTTGCTGCTAGTGTATTTTTGATTTCTTGAACTGTGGTGTTCATTCCCATCATATCTATTATGTTTTTTCGTATGTCTGCAATTTCCCCTCCAAGTGATGTCTTCATGTTGTTAACCTCTTTCATTACTTCGTCAAATTTGTTGGTGATAAATGTTCTGAGATCTTTCATTGCTTGTGCCAAGTTTTGCTCCCCTTCGTGATTATTGGTTTGTTGATTGGATTCAGCCATGTTTTCCTGATTACTGGTTTGGTTTGTAGATTTTTGTTGCTTTCTGGTCATCTCTTTATCTTGACGGATTTAATCAGTTCCTTAGCTTCTTTGTCTGCTCTTGGAGGTTAATTAGCTGTTATTTTTGCATCGGTGTTATATCTTCTCTTTGTCACTTTTTTCTTCCTATTCTAGTTTCTTGTTGTTGGTTAAGTTCACTTTAAAGGAAAGTATTAGTGTTGGGGGAAGGCAATTGTGTAAGCAAGGGAAAAGTGTAAAGTAATATTGGTGATATATGTTAACAAAGCAAGAATATGAGATCTGGGAGGATGGAGGTTAGATTTATGTAAATTGTGTAGAGTTATAGCAGTAGGTAGAGTACCTATTATGAGGTAGGTGATTGAATATAGGAGGATTATGGTATGAGCTAAAAAGCTATTGATTTCGTGAGAGAGGGAAAGAGAAAAAAAGTGGTAATAGTTTCAAGCGTGGATAACAGACATAAAACAAAACATAGGTATTTGAAATTAAGACTTAGACCCTTCGTGGATCAAAGAAAGGGAGGTGGGAGGTGGAATATGGGAGAGCCAGTAGATGGTGGCGGATATCAAGATGTAGGAGAAAGAGGATAGTGCAGGTAGGCTAAATCAGTTCACACAGAAATGAGGCAGTGGAGGATGGGAAAATCCAGCAAATATGAGGTGTTCCCTGTAGCACCTATTGTGTACTTGAATTAAAATAAAATAAGTGGAAAATGAGGGACAAGAGGGAAAGAGAAAACTGAAAAAAAAACACTAATTATAATAAAGAAAAAAAGAAAGACAAGAAGAAAGGAAGAAAGAAAAAGAGGATAGGTACACGGTGGGGAACAGATAGGGGGAAGAGAGATACAGGTATACAAGTGTCACAATTACAACACTATCTAAAACAACAAGCAAAAAAACCTGTATAAATAACTGTGTAAAAAAAAAAGGGACTTTGGGGGGCACGCTAGGAGAAAAGACTAGGGGATAATGCAATATTAGCAATCAGGGCGTCAAAAAGAGTAAAAAATAAGATAAAGTGAAAATAAAAACAAAACAATATGAACCAATAAAGATAAAACGCAAGCGTTAAGGTCCAGAGCATTCAAGGACCCCAGGTAGACCCCAGGGCGTGATGGATTCGGGGGTGGAAAGTCTGAGACACTGAAGACTCAAGAGGTGTGAGTCTGGGGTGTGGACCGCCAGAGTCCAGGGGACCCAGACCTGGCAACCTCAAATCTGGTCCACAGAAAGCTTAGGAGCCCCGCAGTGCAACACAGCCCTCAGGGATCCCCGTAGCTGGGTGCCAGCCCCGTGGGGGAAGATAGATCGGCGAATTCTATATTGAATGTCTGATCTCTGAAATTCACCTAATTCCTCAGGGTATCAGCCTTTGGACAGCTCCCTCCCTGTGCTCCCACGCAACGGCCACTTGAGGGCGCCTCTACACCACGGCCAGTTCAATGACCCAGATCCCAAGCCCCGCCGGGTGGGGTGGGCTTCAGCTGGAAACGCGGAAAACAGACTCTAAGATCCGAAATCCCAAACTTTGCAAAATATTCCCCAATCAGCTTCTAGGCGTGTCTTCCTCCCTCACTGCACCCTACAACAGTCTCCCAATTGTGTCCCCTTATTGTCCAAAATCCAATTCCGTTGCAGATCGGCAGCCGGACCTGTGGGGATGGGGCTCCAGGCGGAAGCACTGCCCCCCCTGTCCGGAGACCAAAAACGTCCCCACTTCACAGGGAAACACCGTTTGTCTCCGCAAATCAATCTGCAAAGGAGTCTTGTCCCAACAATCCCTCACCAGCCAGCCCAGTATCCGCGAATTTCTCAGCACCACAAAGCCTCTAGAATAAGGGAAAAAAAAAACAAAAAACAAAACAAAAACCCTGGCCGCCGCGGCTCCGGAGCTGCCGGAGCGCCCGCTACCGCGTCTCCGCCCACCCAAGGAGGGAACTTCCCGCGCCCAGCTGGGACCTCCGTTTATATATTATAGACGTATCCTCTCTGTTACCTTCCCACCGAATTGACGTCCAGACACCTTCCAACCAGCAAAAATCCCCGAAACAGCGCGGTCCCAAAGAGCCTTCAACGCTGCCCAGCCGCCCCCTGCAGAGACACTACCAGGCAAGCTCACGCAGCCACCATCTTCTCCAATTATCCAAAATTAGAACTTTTGATATTGCTTGTTTTCTGCTTTAAAATGTGTATATTTATATATTTTATATTTACAGGTATTTTCCATTTTAATTATTATTTGATTAAGATATTTAAAAAGTATTTTATATTCCATCTTTTTTTCAGAAATTATATTTCAATATCCCATTTAATTTTATCTAGTAAGATAGTTTTGAAACAACTATTTTTAATCTGTTTCATTATCACTACCACTGTTAAATATAGTAATTTCACATTTTATTTAATTTGCTTTTTATATAAATGTACATATTTCTTATACCTTTGTGAAAACACAAAAGGAACAGAAAACAGGTGAAGCCTCTTCACTTTGGATCTTCCAATATATGGAGAAGTCAGAATACAAGTTAATAATTGTATGTCCTAATATCTTGAAAGAATCATCCTATGAAGGACGTTAATTCATTTAAGAGATTAGATTGCTTGTGGCAGACATAAGATTTTTACAGAGAATAGACAAGGATGTACTTTACATGTCAGACAAGGATCAGAATCAGGATTAGAATGTGTACATTTTATTTTTCAAGGAAGAGTTCAAAACCCTAAGTTCTAGAACAATAAAGAGAAGACTACCAAAAAGAAAAGTGAGACAGGGACCTACGTCAACTGTTACTGGACCTGATAATAGCTGCTGTTTTCTAGTAAACATTGGGCAGGCACAGGAGTAACAGGCAGGTCAAGGCACGTGGGGACACCACGACAAGGCATGCACATCAAAAACACCTGCTCCATCTATGCTCTTGAGTCCAGAGGAGCCTTGGCTTGGATGCTGGCTGCCTGTTCACTCTCCAACCCCGCTCTTGCATTGTCTCTCAGTTTATAGGAAATTTTCCCTTTAGCACCGAATGGCCTCTTTTCAATCTAATCTTGCCTTTAGGGCAATGGCTCCCAAGCTTTTGATGATTTCTCAGCATCAAAAAATAAATTTAAACTTGTGATCTTCAGATGGATGAAGAGAAAGGGTATATTTATTTGTATTTACCCATACTCTGTTTAAGGCACTCTCCTTCTTATGGAGTCTTATTTGCTCTTTTTTATAATTCTTGCAAAGTGTAGTCTTGACCTATATATAGGTTTTCATCTCCAAATATGGAAAGCTTGCTTCACGCATATTTAATATTTCCATGCTTCTTCTCTTTCACTGTTTCCAATATCTGGGAAATTTCCGTCTTCCTTTCATTGTCACAATGCATTTATTTTCCTCTATTTTAAAGAAACTTTATATTACATAAATATCATTTCAAAAATATAGGGGATCTCATATACCATACCCTGTCCCATTCCCACAGTTTCCCCCTTAACAACATCTTTCATTAGTGTGGTACATTTGCTACAATTGATGAACATATACTGAAGCATTGCTACTAACCATGGTATATAGTTTACATTATACTTTATACTTTGCACAATTTTTCAGCTCTTGAGAGGATATATAATACCCTGTACCTGTCATTGCAATGCCATGCTTCTATATAAACTATTGTCTACATTTTGCATTATGGTTTACCCTTTGCACCACACAATTTTATAGGTTTTGACAAAATGTATAATGATTTGTGCCCATCGTTGCAATTTTTTTTCTCATGCAGGACAATTCCAGTGTCCCCTAAATGCCCCATGTTACACCTATTCTTGCCTCTCTTTCCCCTTAGAAACTCTGGAGACTGCTGGCTTTATATCAATGTTACAGTTCTTCCATTACTAGAATAATAATAATCCTCTTTTAGTCCATATTTACATTCCCTCATTATGTTTGTTCATTCCTCAAACTTGAGTATTTGAGAAGGTGATGCCTACTCTGCTTCTGACTGAGAGGGGGTTTAGAGCCCATGAGCAAATGGATGGAACTGACTTGTTTTCGGTTGTAGATACTCTCTGTTTCATGGGATGGGAGTGGTCCATCATCATCCTTTTGCTAGTTGTCCTGTGTAGTCCGCTGAACTGGAGAGTAGGTGTTGTCAGCAACTCTGCTGAAATTCAGGGCTCAACCAGTATATGAAGAACTGTAAGATTTAAGTCTCTGGGATGTATATTTCATGGACATAGTGCTAAATATTGGAAGAAATAAGTGCAGGAAAATTATAAATGATTCTAACTCTGATTCACTGGGGAGATAAGTTGTCATATATATGAAGGTAAGGCTCACCAACAGGGTGTTGACTTCCTAGAGTTGTATGTCCTGTCTATTGTGTCTAGGTGTCTCTAGTGCCCTCAAGAGCACCCCTACTTGAAGCATAGTTGGCTGAGACAGTTGGTGAGATCCTCCTGAGATATGCTTAAGAGTAACCTCTGGAATCACCTCCCGACCCACTTTGAAATCTTTAGCCATAAAAAACATTTTCATTTAATATTTCCCTCCCCCATTTCATCCATGTCTTTTTCCAAAGGCATCACTATTTGTCTCTGGTTATAATTCATTGCTGCCAGGAAGGCTCATACCTGGGAGTCATGTCTCACACAAGGGCGAAAGTATTGAGTTTCTATGTTGAGCTTGTCTTAAAGAGAGGCCACATTTGAGCAACAAGAAAACTTTCAAGAGATAAATCCAAGCCAATATATATTACTAGGGTAAGTTTCAACTTCACTAGTACAAAGTTAATAAGTAGAACCATCAAAATCAAGGGCTTGGCATATTGGTCTTTCCTCCTTTGCTGGGCACTGCCAATGTCGTTTAGGGATTCTTGACACTCTGTTAGAGAATGTAGCAGAACTCCTGAGGATGAGAATTCAATTTTCTGTTGGTTATTCTGTGGATCTCCACCCACCAAAACATTGCCCCTAGTGAACCCAACCCCACACATACACCTACCACTGACACCCCACAACAGTGATCCTCCCATGCCACAGCTGCAAACCTTCTGCAATCCAAAACTTCCAAAAAAAAAAAAAACAAAAAACAAAGCCAAAACGATAATAAAATAAAATAAAACAATAATTTTTTTGCATTGTGCCCTTCATCACTGTAAAGTCCATTATCTTTTTTCTATATTGACAAATTTTTCCATAATTTCTTCCAGAGTCATTTTTTTTTTCACTTTATTTTCCAAGAAGCTTCAGGTTACAGAAAAATCTCATTGAAAATATGGGGACTCCCACATACACACCTTCTCCCTGTATTCTTCCCTACCATTAACCTCCTACATTAGTACAGTTCATTTGTTACAATTCATGAACAAATATCAAAGTATCACTACTGACCATGTTCAATGGTTTACCTTATGGTTTACATTTTGCATCATACAATTTTATGAGTTCTGACAAAATGTTTAATTGCCTGCACCCATCATTGTATGATCATGCAGAACAAATCCAATTCCACCAAATGAACTTTGTTCCACCCATTCTTCCCTCCTGTGTTGCTTGTAACCTATGTCCACTAAGTTTCAATTTTTGAAGAATAAAGTTCTTGCATATATAACATTTGCATGCATATATAACAAGGGCTTAACAAACTGGTCTGTTTTCTTTTATTAGGCACTGCCTATGTTCTGGAGAGGTTCTTGCCCCGCTATCTGAAAATGTAGCAGGACTACCCAGGATGGGAGTTTAAAGTTTTGTTTTTTATTTTGTGAGTCTGCACCCACTGAGATAAAACCCTATAATAAGATTATCACATTCATAGTCCATAGTAGCATGCCACAGGTGTGCCTTATCCCACATATTATCTAAAACTTCCCACACTGCCTGAGTAACCATCCGGTTGTATTTACCAAAGAACATTCCCGCCATTGCAATTTCTTTCTTTTTTCTATTTTTCTTCTTTATTTTCTTGTAAATGTCACATTAAAAAAATATGAGGTCCCCATATAACCCCCATGCCACCCACCCCACCTCTCCCACATCAACAACCTCTTCCATCGTTGCAGCCCATTCACTGAACCTGGTAAATACATTCTGGAGCACCACTGCAGCACATGGACAGTGGTCCACATTGCAGTCCACACTCTCCTCCAGTCGACCCAGTGGGCCATGACAGGACACAGAACGTCCAGCATCCAACCCTGCAGCACCACCAAGGACAACTCCAAACCCTG
Organism: Dasypus novemcinctus; assembly: GCF_030445035.2. Lineage (NCBI taxonomy): Eukaryota > Metazoa > Chordata > Mammalia > Cingulata > Dasypodidae > Dasypus > Dasypus novemcinctus. The sequence continues at coordinate 43,545,126 of NC_080702.1, forward strand.
AAAATGCCCCCACACCATATCTCTTCTTCCCTCTCCTGACCATCAGCAGCCACCATGGCCACCCTCTCCACACACTACTATAATTTTTTCCCTTACTAAAAACAGTAGTTCCCCAGCAGAACACAAGTAAGTCCACTCTAATCCATACTCTATTCCTCCATCCTGTGGACCCTGGGATGGTTATGTCCAGTCCCCCTCTACATCAAGAGGGGGTTTAGATTCCATATGAAAGATGGATGCAGTTCTCCTGCTTGCAGCTATAGGCACTCTTGGCTCCCTGGTGTGGTGGTTGATTCTCTTCACCTCTCTGTCACCTGAGGCCCAGGGCCTGGCTGTCACATGGACAGGTCAGAAATTCAGGTTTCCTGAGTATACACCAACCCAAACACCAACGACAGGTCCGGTAAAAGTAACAAAAGAGGCATGTGTAGAAAGGTCATATCTGAGTTTAACTCCATCACACTCAGGAAAACAAACTCCAAAGTAGGGCCAACTGACATGGCCCTGAACTCCAGAGTCATCTGCCTTTACCATAGAACCTGTGGGTCACTGCAGCCCTCAGGAGAACCAGGACCTGGGTTTCCATCTACCTTGGCTATCTCTGGTACCCTACTGAGGCATGCATAAACATCACCCCCTGATGACCTCCCGACTCTTTTTTGGAGACTCTTAGCCATATAAACTCACTTGGCCTCTCCATTTCCCCCCTTTTATCCAAAGTCAAAAAGCGGTTTTTAAAACCTTATATTACATGTAGGCTGAGATATTCTGCAAGTCTGAGTTGACCTCTTTGTTCACAGTCTTTTTGTAGTTACATCATCATTGGTGCTTGGTAGTGATCTCTCAGTGCCAGGGACGCTCATTCCTGGGACTCATGTCCCATGCTGGGGGGAAGGCAATGAATCTACATGCTAAGTTTGGCTTAGAGAGTGGCCACATTTGAGCAACATGGAAGCTCTCAGGAGGTAACTCTTAGGCACCCCACAGCTATAGGTGTAGTTCATATTTCAGGCACACAGGCTCGTAATCGGTGGCATCAGTATCAAGGACTCATCGTTGGACCATCCGTTTTTATTGGTCTTTGCCATTGCACTTGGGGATTTTTGTTGTTCCATTGGGGAATGTGATAGAGCTACCCTGGTCAGGAATTCAGCACTCCCTCATCTGTCGTTTCCAACTGAAATCACTATAAAAATATCCAAACCTTTCTATGTACCCTGTATACATGCCCTGGAGAACTCCCTCTCAACCATGTGCCCCCCACTAATGACATCCCACACAACTGCTCCTCCCCCACCTTAGTTGAATCTCTCTGTAGTCCAAAATTTCTTCAAAAAGGAAGCCCAATATATTGCCAGATTCCCTAAATAGAAAAATGGAATATAGTGATGGGTTTAAAGGTTAGATATAGAATACATAGAAATTTAGAAAAATTAAATAAAGAAAAAGTAAATTGGTGTATCAAAGAAATGAAAAAATGAAAAAACTTTGTTTTTGACATTTTGCCTTTCATCAATGCTACAGGTGTTGTCCTGTATGTACCGTGACAAGGCAATTTCTTCCATTTCTTCCACTTCTTCCTCAGTGTCTACCTCTTTTCTTTTTCTTTTTTCCCTGATTATTAAGTTTCTCTTGACATAAGTTTTCGGTCACAGTAATTCACATATACAATATATGGTACTCTCACATATTCAACATCAAACCCTTTGTCCCTTCCCTTACAGTGATCTTTTTACATGTTCATATTATATTTGCTGAAGCTAATGTACAGATATTGAAACAATAGCTTTCAAACATGGTTCCATTTTGGTTTACATTGTGGTTTATATTTTAGACTAAACAATTTTCTAAATTTTTAGTTATCTTATGATTTACATTATGGTTTACATTTTAGCCTATAGATTTTTATACATTTTTGGTATAATTTAACATGACCTATATCCATCATGGCATGATCTTGTGGAACACTTCCACTGTCCCACACTTACCCTGGTTCCATGTATTCAACACCTCTTTCCCCCTTCCCTCAGGGCCCGCCGTGACAATCAATCTTCATTACTTCAGGGACCATATTCAGAGATACTTGCAAAAATGTTGAGGGCTTGACATATTTGACTGCCCTAACTCATTAGAAGCCACCAATTCTCTCAAGAGATACAAATCCCTCTGTTTGAGAACATCAGTCCTCCCGAGGATGTGGGTATACCTTCACTCACATTGTATGGGTCTCCATCCAATGATATAATCCATGATGACAAAATGAGCACTCACACACTCCCCAGAACCTTGCCCTGTGTCAAATGCCCCTCCCTTAAGCACCCCAAACAGGAAACCTTCCATATTACATTCTCTAGAGTTTTCTCTGCACCACAATTTCAACCACATACCTGACAATCTCCCATGATCAAATGTTCCCCTCACCCTCTCCCCAAATTCTTGTGCAATGTGATCCATCCTCCCATCCCTAGCACCCCTAAAACCCAAGCAGCCCTACCCAAAAGTATCCCTATGCCCCCATTTTATCCCTTCCCTGTACAAATACTTACCTCCAGCTTATCATAGATTTCACCCAAGCAGCTGTCAGCTTACAACCTTCCTCTATACTCCAATTACCTTAAAGTCTATCATCCAGTCACTAACTCTCTGAGACAGCTTGGTTTACTTATTTCATATCATTGAGGGCATGTTAGTATTTGTCCTTCAATGCCTGGGTTGCTTCACTCAACATAAGATTCTCAAGATTCATCCACGTTATCACATGTGTTTGTACTGTATTTGTTCTTATAGCTGTGTAGTATTCCATTGTATATATATGTCAAATTTATTTATCCATTCATCTGTTGATGGGTATTTGGGTTGATTCCAACTTTTGGCAATAGTGAATAGTGTTGCTATGAACCTTTGTGTGCATATATCAGTTTGTGTCCTTGTTTTCAGCTCTTCTGGGCATATACCCAGCAGTGGAATTGCTGGGTCATATAGCAAATCTATAGAGAGTTTTTTGAGAAACTGCTAAACTGTCCTCCAGAATGGCTGGATTCTTCTGCATCCCCACAAGCAGTGGATGAGTGTTCCCATTCCTCAACATCCTCTCCAACAAGTGTAGTCTTCTGACTTTTTGATAGCTGGCAGTCTTATGGGAGTAAGATGGTATCTCATTGTTGTTTTGATTTGCATTTCCCTAATAGCTAGGGATTTTGAGCATTTTTGCATGTGTTTTATAGCCATTTGTATATCATCTTTGGAGAAGTGTCTGTTCAAATCTTTTTACCATTTTTTAAATGAGCTGTTTGTCTTTATTTTCAAGATATAGGAGTTTTTTATATATGCAAGATATGTCTCCTATCAGTTGTATGGTTACCAAATATTTTCTTCCATTGTGTAGGCTCCCTTTTCACTTTCTTGACAAACTCCTTTGAGGTTCAGAAGGCTTTAATTTTGAAGAAGTCCCATTTATCTATTTGTTCTTTGGCTGCTCATGCTTTTGGTGTGAAGTTCTTGAAGCTGTTTCCTATTACAAGGTCCTGTAGATGCTACCCACCTTTGCTTTCCAAGGTCTTTATTGTCTTGGGTCTTATATTTAGGTCTTTGATCCATCTTGAGTTGATTTTTGTAGCAGGTGTAAGTTGGTAATCCTCTTTCATTTGTTTACATATGGATACCCAGTTCTCTAGGCACCATTTGTTTAAGAGACCATTCTTTCCCAGTTGAGAGGGTTTGGTGGCCTTGTCAAATACCATATGGCTGCATATATGAGGATCTATATCAGAACTCTCAATTTGGTTCCATTGGTCAGTGTGTCTATCCTTGTGCTAATACCATGCTGTTTTCACCTCTGTAGCTTTGTAGTATGTTTTGAAGTCAGATAGTGTGATTCCTCCAATTTCATTTATCTTTTTCAATATGTCTTTGGCTATTCGGAGCATCTTACCTATCCAAATAAATTTCATAGATATAGTTTTTCTAGTTCCTTAAAGAATGTTGTGTTGATTTTTATTGGGATTGCATTGAATGTGTAGATCAGTTTTGGTAGGATAGACATCTTAATAATATTCAGTCTTCTTATCCATGAACAGGGAATATTCTTCCATTTATTGACGTCTTCTTTGATTTCCTTTAATAGTGTTCTGTAGTTTTCTGTGTCTAAGTCTTTTACCTCTTTAGTTAAATTTATTCCTAGGTATTTCATTTTTTAAATTTACTATTGTGAATGGTGTTTGATTCCTGATTTCCTCCTCAGATTGCTCATTATTAGTGTACAAAAATGCTACTGATTTTTGTGCATTTATCTTGTAACATGCAACTTTACTGAACTCATTTATGAGTTCTAGAAGCTTTCTTGTAGACTTCTCAGGGTTTTCTATGTATAGGATCATATCATCTGCAAATATTGAAATTTTGACTTCTTCTTTTCCAACTTGGATGTATTTTATGACGGCTTCTTGCCTCAGGGCTTGAGCAAGTATTTCTAAGACTATGTAAAAAAGGAAGGGTGATAGTGGGCATCCCTGTCTTGTTCATGATCTTAGAGGGAAAGATTTTAGGATTTCACCATTGTAAATGATGTTAGCTGTGGGTTTTTCATATATACTCTTTATCATGTTCAGAAAGTTTCCTTCTATTCCTATATTTACAGTGTTTTTATCGAAAAAGGTTGCCGTATTTTGTCAATTGCTTTTTCTGCATCTATAGATATGATCATGTGATTTTTCCCCTTAATCTCTTTATGTGGTGTGTTATATTAATTGATTTTCTTATGTTGAACTATCCTTGCATACCAAGAATGAACCCCACTTGGTCATGATCTATAATTTGTTTAATGTGTTGTTGAATATGATTAGCAAGTTTTTGTTGAGGAATTTCACGGCAAGGTTCATTAGAGAGATCTGAGTGTAATTTTCCTTTCTTTTTTTTCCTTTCTTTTTTTTTTAATAATAAATTAAAACATATGAGGTCCCCATATACTCCCCACCCCATTCGCCCCACTCCTCCCCCCATAACAACAATCTCCTCCATTATCATGAGACATTCATTGCATTTGGTGAATACATCTCTGAGTACGACTGCACCTCATGGGCAATAGTCCATATCATAGCCCACACTCTCCCACATTCCACCCAGTGGGCTATGGGAGGACATACAATGTCCAGCAACTGTCCCTGCAGCACCACCCACGACAACTCCAAGTCTCGAAAATGTCCCCACATCTCATCTCTTCCTCCCATTCCCTACCCCCAGCAGCCATCTTGGCCACTTTCTCCACACCCATACCACAATTTCTTTGATTACTAATCACAATAGTTCATGAATAGAATATCAGTAAGTCCACTCTAATCCATACTGTATTCCGAAATCCTGTGGACCTTGGGATGGTTGTGTCCACTCGACATCTATAACAAGTGGGAGTTTAGATTGCACATGGATGCTGGATACAATCCTCCTGATTTCAGTTGTAGGCACTCTTGGCTCCCTGGTGTGGTGGTTGACATTCTTCAACTCCATGTTAGCTGAGTGGGGTAAGACCAATAAACCAGTGTGTAGGGGTTGTAAGTCTGTTGAGGCCCAGGGCCTGGCTATCACATGGTCAGTCGAGAGATTCAGGTTCCCTGGGTATATAGTAAAGCCCAGTACCAACTACAGTTCCAGTAAAACTAACTGGAGAAGCTTGTGAACAAAGATCACATCTGAGTCCAGCTTCATTACACAGAAACACAAACTCCAAAGCAGGGCCAACTGACATGCCACTGGACTCCACCTGCCATGACCAAAGAACCTGTGGGTCTCCGTAGCCCTCAGAAGAACCAATACTCAGAGTTGTATCTACTTTATCTGTCTCTGGGACTCTGCTGATGTGTGCATAAGGGCAACCCCTCTAATAACCTCCTGGCTCTTTTTGGAGACTCATAGTCATATAAACTCATTTGTCCTTTCCATTTCCCCCTTTGATTCAGGTCAAAAAGCATTTTTAACTCCTGGTATTATATGTAGATGGAGATATTCTGCTGGTCCGAGTTGACCCTTTTATTCAAGGTCACTTTCTAGGTACTTCATCGATGGTACTTGGTAGTAATCCCTCAGCACCAGGGAAGCTCATCCCTGGGAGTCATGTCCCATGCTGGGGGGAAGGCAATGCATTTGCATGCTGAGTTTGGCTTCAAGACCGGCCACATTTGAGCAACACGGAGGCTCTCAGGAGGTAACTCTTAGGCACCCTGAAGCTCTAGGCCTTGTTCTTATTTCAGGTGCACAGGCTCACAAGTATAGCCATTAGTATCATGGGCTCATTGTTGAACCTTCCTTCTGTTTTGGTCTTTGCCATTGCACTTGGGGGATTGTTGCTGTTCCTTTAGGGACTGTGATAGAGCTTCTCTGGCTAGGAACTCAGCACTCCCTCAGTTGTTGTTTTTAATTGTAACCACTATGAAAATATCCAAATATTTTTATGTACCCTGGATATATGCCCTGTAGAACTCCCTGCCAACCATGTGTCCCCTGTCAATAACATCCACACCAGTATTCCTCCCCTGCCATTGTTGAACCTCTCTGTGATCAAAACTTCTTGAAAAGTGAAGCCCAATATATTGCCAGTTTCCATTAATAGTAAAATGGAATATAGTGATGAGTTTAAAGATTAGATGTAGAATACATATTAATTTGGAAAAATTAAGGTAAAAATAAATTGGAGTTTTAAAAAATATAAAAATGCGAAAGCTTTGTTTTTGATATTTTGCCTTCCATCACTGCAATAAGTGTTGCCCTGTATGCAAATTGGCAGGGCAACTACTTCCGTCTTTTTCTCAGTGTCTACATCCTATCTTTGTCTTTTCTTTTTCTAGTTATTAAGCTTATCTTCACAAGAGTTTTAGATCACAGTAATTCATATATACAATATACAGTACACCCACATATCCAACATAAAACCTTTTCCCTTCCACAGCAATAATCTATTTACATATTCATATTATATTTACTGAAACTGATGTACAGATATTGAGACAATAGCTCTCAAACAAGGTAACATTTGTGTTTACATTGTGGTTTATATGTTAGACTATACAATTTTCTAAATTTTTAGCTATCTTATGTTTTACATTATGATTTACATTTTAACCTATCAGCCCCTATACAATTTTTTGTGTAATTTTACATGTCTTATATCCATTGTTGCATACTCTTGTGGAACACCTCTATTGCCCACACAGTTCTATTGGTTCCATCTATTCAATACCTCTTTTCCCCTCCCCTTAGGGTCCACAGTGACCGTCAATCTTCACTGTTTGAAGGGCCATGTTCAGAGATACTTGCAACAGTGTTGAGGGCTTGACATGCTCAACTGCCCTAATGCACTGGGAGCCATGATTTCTCTTGAGAGATACGATTTGCTCTATTTGAGGGCATCAGTCCTCCCCAGGATGTGTGTATACCTGCACTCTCATTATATGGGTCTCTATCCAATGATATAACCCACTCTGGCAAAATGAGCATTCACATATTCCCTAGGAGCCTGTCCTGCATCAGATTATCCCCTTTAAGCATCTTAAACATGTAACCTTCCTTATAATATTTTTGAAAAAGTTTTTTCAGCATTATACTCTCAACCAAATACCTAACAATCTCCTATGTTCGCATGTTGCCCCACCCTCCCCCCAATTTCTTGGGCAATATTACCCATCTTCCCATCCCTAGCCCCCCTCAAGCAGGCAAAGCCCCACCCAAAGGTAATGCTTTGCCCCCATTTTAACCCTCCCTTGTACAAATACTTACCTCCAGCTTATCATAGATTTCAAACATGTAGGTGTGAGCTTACATCCTTCCTCTAACCCTCAATTTCCTTAAAGCCTATCAGCCAGTCTCTAGCACTCTGAGGCAGCTTGGTTTACTTATTTCATATCAATGAGGTCATGTAGTATTTGTCCTTCAATGCCTGGGTTGCGTCACTCAACATAAGGTTCTCAAGATTCACCCATGTTATCACGTGTGTTTGTAGTGTATTCGTTCTTAAAGCTTACTAGTATTCCATTGCAGGTATACACCACATTTTATTTATCCATTCATCTGTTGATGGGCATTTGGGTTGATTCCAACTTTTGGCTATAGTGAACAATGCTGCTATGAACATTGGTGTGCATATATCAGTTAGTGTTCTTGTTTTCAGTACTACTGGGTGTATACCCAGCAGTGGAATTGCTGGGTCATATGGCAAATCTATAGCTAGTTTTTTGAGAAACCGCCAAAGTGCCCTCCAGAATGGCTGGATCCTTCTGCATTCCCACCAGCAGTGCATGAGTGTTGCCATTCCTCCACATCCTATCCAGGATTTGTAGTTTTCTGTTTTTTTTTTCATAGCTGCCAATCTTATGGGAGTAAGATGGTATCTCATTGTACTTTTGATTTGCATTTCCCTGATAGCTAGAGATTTGGAGCAGTTTTTCTGTGCTTTTTAGCCATTTGTATTTCTTCTTTGGAGAAATGTCTGTTTAAATCTTTTTCCCATTTTTAAAATGGGTTGTTTCTCTTTTCATTTTCAAGATAAAGGAGTTCTATATATATGCAGTATATAAGTCTCATATCAGATATATGTTTATCAAATATTTTCTCCCATTGTGTAGGTTTTCTTTTCACTTTCTTGACAAACTCCTTTGAGGTTCAGAAGGCTTTAATTTTGAGGAAGTCCCTTTTATCTATTTGTTCTTTTCTGCTCATGCTTTTGGTGTGAAGTTCATGAGGCCCTTTCCTATTACCAGGTTTTGTATATGCTTTCCTACACTGCTTTCCAAAGTCTTTATGGTCTTGGCTCTTATATTTAGGTCTTTAATCCATCTTGACTTGATCTTTGCATAAGGTGTGAGATGGTAATCCTCTTTCATTCTTTTACATATGGATATCCAGGTCTCCAGGCACCATTTGTTGAAGAGGCCATTCTTTCACAGTTGAGAGGGTCTGGTGGCTTTATCGAATATTATATGACTGCATATATGAGGATCTCTATCAGAAATCTCAGTTCGGTTCCATTGGTCAGTGTGTCTATCCTTGTGCCAATACCATGCTGTTTTCACTACTGTAGCTTTGTAATATGTTTTGAAGTCAGGTAGTGTGATTCCTCCAATTTCGTTTTTCTTTTTCAATATATCTTTGCTATTTGGGGCCTCTTCCCTTTCCAAATAAATTTCATAGTTAGTTTCTCTAGTTCCTTAAAGAATGCTGTGTTGATTTTTATTGGGATTGCTTTGAATGTGTAGATCAGTGTTGGTAGGATAGACATCTTAATAATATTTAGTCTTCCTATCCAGGAACAGGGAATATTCTTCCATTTATTTAGGTCTTCTATGATTTCCTTGAACAGTATTGTATAGTTCTCTGTGTATAAGTTTTTTACATCTTTAGATAAATTTATTCCTAGGTGTGTGATTTTTTTATTGACTATTGTAAATGGTATTTATTTCTTTATTTCCTCCTGATCTTGCTCATTATTGGTGTACAGAAATGCTACTGATTTTTGCGCACTGACCTTATAACCTGTGACTTTACTAAACTCATTTATGAGTTCTAGAAGCTTTGTTGTAGACATCTCAGGGTTTTCTATGTATAGGATCCTGTCATCTGCAAATGATGAAATTTTGACTTCTTTCTTTCCAATATGAATGCCTTTTATATCTGGTTCTTGCTTCAGTGCTCAAGCAAGTACTTCTAAGACAATGTTAAATAGAAGAGATAATAGTGGGTACCCTTGTCTTGGTCCTGATCTTGGAAGGATTTTAGGATTCCACCATTGTAAATGATGTTTGCTGTGGGTTTTGATATATACTTTTTATCATGTTCAGAAAATTTTTTTGTATTCTGATCTTTTGCAGTGTTTTTATCAAGAAAGGGTGCTGTATTTTGTCAAATGGTTTTTCTCCATCAATAGATACAATCATGCAATTTTTTCCCCTTCATTCTGTTTATATGGTATATTACATTGATTGATTTTCTTATGTTGAACCATCCTTGCATACCCAGAATGAATCCCACTTGATCATGGTGTATAATTTGTTTGATGTGTTCTTGAATACAGTTATCAAGTATTATGTTGAGGATTTTTGCATCTAGGTTCATTAGAGAAATTGGTCTGTCATTTTCCTTTCTTGTGGTATCTTTGTTTGGCTTTGGTACTAGGGTAATGTTGGCATCATAAAGGAGTTAGGGAATGTTCCTTCTGTTTCTATTTTTTTGGAAGAGTTTCAGCAGGATTGGTGTTAGTTTTGTCTGGAATGTTTTGTAGAATTCACCTGTGAAGCCATCTGGCCCTGGGCTCTTTTTAGTTGGGAGGTTTTTAATGACTGATTCTATCTCTTTACTTGTGATTGGTTTGTTGAGATCATCAATTTCTTCTTTCATCAATATGGGCTGCTTATGTGTTTCTAGGAATTTGTCCATTTCCTCTGAATTGTCATTTTTGTGGGAATATAGTTTTTCAAAGTATCCTCTTATGATAGTCTTTGTTTCTGTGGGGTCAGTGGTGATATCTCCTTTCTCATTTCTTATTTTGTGTATTTGCATCTTCTCTCTCTTTTTCTTTCTTAGTCTCGCTAAGGGTTTGTCAATTTTATTGATCTTCTCAAAGAACCACTCATGGCTTTGTTTATCTTTTCAAGTGCTTTCTTATTTCCTATTTCATTTAGTTCTTCTCTTATCTTTGTTATTTCCTCCCTTCTTCTTCCTGTGGGATTACTTTGTTGTATTTTTCCTGATTCCTCCAAATGTGCAGATAGTTGTCCACTTGCTATTTCTTCTTTTTTGATATATGAACTTATGGCTATGAATTTCCCTCTCAGTACTGCTTTTGCTGCATCCCATAAATTTTGGTATGTTGTGTTATCATTATCATTTGTTTCAAGGCAGGCATTGATTTCTTTTGAGATTTTCTCTTTAACCTACTGTTTTTCTAAGATTGTGCTGTTTAATTTCCAAATCATGGTGTGATATCTGTGCCTCTGTCCCTTGCAGATTTCCAGCTTCACTCCACTGTGGTCAGAGATATTATTTTGTATGATTTCGATCTTTCTGAATTCAGTAAGCCTTTCTTTGTGGTCTAGCATATGGTCTATCTTGGAGAATGATCCACGTGCGCTTGAGAAAAATGTATATCCTGCTGTGTTTGGGTGTAATGATCTGTATATGTCTATTAGATACAGCTCCTCTAATATACTGTTCAAATATTTCATTTCTTTAGTGATTCGCTTTTGAGATGTTCTGTCCAGAGTTGATAGTGGTGTATTAAAATCCCCCACTATAACTGTAGATGCATCTATTCTTTCACTTAGTTTTTCCAGCGTTTGCCTCATGATTTTAGTGGCACCCTTGTTAGGAGCATAAATATTTATGATTGTTCATGCTTCTTGACAGATTGTCCCTTTCACTAAAATGTAGTATCCTTCTTTGTCTCTCACGATTGTTTTGCATTTAAAGTCTATTTTGTCTGATATTAATATAGCTACTCCTGCCTTTTTGTGGTTATTGTTTGCTTGTAAGATTGTTTTCCAACCATTCACTTTCAGTCTCCATGAATCTCTGGGTCTAAGATGTGTCTCTTATAGACAGCATATAGATGGGTCATATTTCCTTATGCAATGTCCCAGTGTGAATCTTTTGATAGGTGACTTTAATCTGTTGACATTCAGTGTTATTACTTTCAAGGAATTATTTATGTTAGCCATATTTTGATTGGACTTGTGTTTGTCATATTTTGTTTTTTGTTTGTTTTTCTTCTCTTTTTGTCTTTTTTGTTACTCTTACTCTCCTCCAACTCTTCCTGTCCTGTTTTTCCTTTCTTCCTGCAGAACTCCCTTTAGAATTTTTTGAAGGGGAGGTTTCTTGTTGGCATACTCTTTCAGTTTCTTTTTATCTGTGAATATTTTGAACTCTCCATTATTTTTGAATGCTAGTTTAGCTGGATAGAGTATTCTTGGTTGTAAACTTTTTTCTTTTAGTAACTTGACTATATCATAGCACTGCCTTCTTGCCTCCATGGTTTCAGATGAGAAATTAGCACTAAATCTTATGGAACTTCCCTTGTATGTGATGGTTTTCTTTTCTCTTGCTGCTTTTAGAATTTTCTCTTTGTCTTGAGTGTTGGATAATTTGACAAGTATATGTCTTGAGGTAAGCCTGTTGGGGTTTATGACGATTGGGGTGCTGTTTTTCTTGGATATGTACATTTGTCCCTTTCAGTAGATTTGGGAAGTTTTCAGCCATTATTTCTTGCAGCACTCCTTCTGACCCATTTCCCTTCCTTTCTCCTTCTGGGATGCCCATAATTCATATGTTTGTGCATTTTGCATTGTCATTCAGGTCCCTATATCCTAGCTGGATTTTTTCTATCTTTTTATCAATCAATTCTACTATCTGTTTGATTTCCAATGTACTGTCTTCCACATCGCTAATTCTCTGCTCTGCCTCTTCTAATATGCTGCTATTTGCTGCAAGTTTATTTTTGATTTCTTGAACTGTGGTGTTCATTCCCATGATATCTGTTATTTTTTTGTGTGTGTATGTCTGAAATTTCCCCTCCAAATGTTGTCTTCATATTGTTAACCCTTCCTTTACTTCATTAAATTTGTCTGTGATATATGTTCTGAGATCTTTAATTACCTTGTGAAGTTCTGCTCCCCTTCCTGGTTTTTAGTTTGTTCATTGGATTCAGCCATGTTTTCATGATTACTGGTTTGGTTTGTAGATTTTTGTTGCTGTCTGGTCATCATTTTATCTTGACAGGTTTAATCAGTTCCTTAGCTTCTTTGTCTAGTCTTGGGGATTAATTAGTTGTTGTTCTTGCCTAAATGTTATATCTTCTCTTTGTCACTTTGTTCTTCTTATTCCAATTTCTTGTTGCTGGATGAGTTCACTTTGAGGGAAAGTATTAGGGCCAGGGTAAGGCAATTGTGTAAGAAAGGAAAATGTGTAAAGTAGTATTGGTAATAAATGTTAACAGAGCAACAGTATGAGATCTGGGAGGATGGATATTAGATTCATGTAAGGTGTGTAGTTATAGCAGTAAGTAGAGTACTTATAATGAGGTAGTCAACTGAATATCAAAGGAATATGGTATGAATTAAAAAGCTAGTGTTTTCGTGAGAGAAGGAAAGAGAAAGGAAAGGCAATAGTTTCATGAGTGGATAAAATACAGAAAAAAAACCCAAAGGTATTAGAAATTAAGAGTTAGATGATTTGGGGATCAAAGAAAGGGTGGTGGAATATAGGAGAGACAGTAGATGATGGAGGATATCAAGATGTGAGGGAAAGGGTATAGTGTAGGTAGCCAAAATCAATTCACACAGAAATGAGGCAGCGGAGGATGAGGAAACCCAGCAAATGTGAGGTGTTCCCTGCAGCACCTTTTGTATAATTAAGGTAAAATAAAATAAGAAGAAAATGAGGGATAAGAGAGAAAGAAAAAAAAAAAGAGACCTTGGGGGATACAATGGGTGAATAGACTAGGAGATAATGCATTTTTAGCAATCAGGAAAATAAAAAATAAAAAATAAAAAATTAAAATTAAAAAAACAAAACATAACAAAACAAAACAAAACAAAACAAAACCAAAAAAGAAATGCAAACGTTGAGGGCTAGGACATTCAATGACCTCAGATGGACCTCAGGGCATGGTGAATTCACGGATGGAAAGTCTGTGATATTGGAGTCTCAAGAGGTGTGAGTCTTTGGAGTGTGGGCCACCTGGGTTTAGGGGACATAGACCTGGGAACCTCAAATCTGGTTAACAGAGAGCCTGGGAGCACTACGGTGCAACACAGCCTTTGGGGATCCCTGCAGCTGGGTGCCAGCCCTATGGGGGCGGTCACATCCCCAAACTCTGACCTATGTGTCAGAACCCCGCAATTCACCCTCTCACTAGGGTCTCCTCTGTGGCTGTATCACCAATTCGACTTCAGGACAACTCCTGCCCTGAAATCACCAGAAAAAGCCACCTGGGGGCACCTCTACACTGCAGCCAATTTAATGATGCTGCAGATCAGCAGCCAGGCCCAGGGTGCGAGGCTCCAGCCAGAAGCATTGATATCAATTTCCGAATCCGAAATTCCCATGCCTCGCAAGAGATTCCCCTAATTGGCTTCCACATGTCTCCCACCTTGCAGGCCCCTGAAACAGCCTCCTGGTGACCTCTCTTTATTGTGAGCAATTTAAGGCTGCTGCAGATCAGCCTTGGGGGCTGGGCTCTAGCCAGAAGCGCTATTATTCATGTCAGAAATCAAAAATTTCCCCACCTCGCACAAAACTCCCATCTGTCTCACCAAATTGGTCTGCGATGGCCTCCTGCTCCCCCAATAGCCTGCTCAGGGCCTATGAATTCCCCAGTACCACAGAGCCTCCAGGAATCACCGCCGCGGTGCCAGTGCCATGGCTCTGCCCACCCCAGGAGGGAGCGTCCTGCGCACAGCCCCCACCTCCGTGTAAGAGAGCCTCAATTTTATCTTATACATGAATTTTCTCTGTTACCTTCCCATCAAATCTATGTTCAGACACCTCCTGTCCTGCAAAATCCTGAAACAGCCTGGTCCTGAAGAATTTCCAATTCTGCCCAGTTGCTTCTTTGCAGGAGATACACTCAGGTGCGCTCACTCAACCACCATCTTGCCCCATCCCTCTCTGATTTCTTGAACTGTGGTGTTCATCACCATCATATCTGTTATCTTTTTGCGTATGTCTGCAATTTCCTCTCCAAGTGTTTTCTTCATATCGTTAATCTCTTCCTTTACTTCATAAGTTGGTCTCTAATATATGTTTTGTGATCTTTAATTACTTGTCCAATGTTCTTCTCCCCTTCCTGGTTTTTAGTTTGTTCATTGGATTCAGCCATGTTTTCCTGATTTTTGGTTTGGTTTTTATTTTTTTTTGTTGCTGTCTGCTCATCATTTTATCTTGATGGGTTTAATCAGTTCCTTAGCTTCTTTGTGTAGTCTTGGGAATTAATTAGTTGTTGTTCATGCATAAGTGTTATGTCTTCTCTTTGTCACTTTGTACCTCTTACTCTATTTTCTTGTTGCTGTCTAAGTTCACTTTGAAGGAAATTATTAGGTCCAGGGAAAGCAAGATGAGTAAGAAAAGAAAATGTATAAAGTAGTATTGGTAATAAATGTTAACAGAGCATCAATTTGAGATCTGGGAGAATGTTTATTAGACTCATGTAAGTTGTGTAGAGTTATAGCAGTAAGTAGAGTACCTATAATGAGACAGTCAACTGAATATGGGGAGAAATAAAGTATCAATTAAAAAGCAGTGGTTTCATGAGAGAGGTAAAGAGAAAAGAAAGACAATAATATCAAGAGTGGATAAAAGACAGAAAACAGAACAAAGTTGTTTGAAATTAAAATCCAGACAATTTGGGGGCCAAAGAAAGGAGGTGGAATGTAAGAGAAACAGTAGATGATGGAGGATAGAAAGATGTGGGGGAAAGAAGATAGTGTAGGTGACCAACGTAAATACACACAGAAATGAGGAAATGGAGGATAAGGAAACACAGCAAATGTGAAGCGCTCCCTGCACCATTTATTATGTAATGAAAATAAAATAAGAAGAAAAAGAGAGAAAAGAAAAAAAAGTGAAGAGGAAAAGTGGGTAGGCAAAGAAAAGGGGGGGGGGGAGGAACAAGCAAGCAAGAACATGAAAATGAGAAAAAAACCTAAATAAATGAAAAACCACCTTGGTAGATAAAATGAGAGAATGTAATATTAGCAAACAAGACCAAAAAAAAAACAAACCACCAAAAACAAAAACAAAAACAAAAAAACACCAAGGGCTAGGGTAATCAAAGGCCTCAGATGGACCTCAGGGCATAGTGGATTCAGGGATGGGAAGTCTGTGATATTGCAGACTCAAGGTGTGTGAGTCTCTGGAGCATGGGCCACCAGGGTTTAGGGAACACAGAATTGGGAACCATGCATTCAGTTAACAGGGAACCTGGGAGCACTGCTGCACAAACCAGCCTTCAGGGATTCCTGCACCTAGGTGCCAGCCCTAGGGGGAGTGGTCCCAACCACAACCTCTGACCTCCATGTCAGAAACCCAAAATTCCACCTCTCACAAGAATCTCTTCTGTCACTGTTTCACCAAATCAACATTCAGACACCTGCCCTGCAAGCCCCCAAAGCAGCCTGCTCAGGATTAGGGAGCACCACTTCACAACAAAGATTTCAGGGACCACTGTGGATGGGCCACCAACCCTAGGGGGAGGGATTCCACCTATAACTTCTGACCTCTATGTCAGAAACGAAAATTTCTACCACTTGCAAGAATCTCTTCTGTCACTGTCTCACCAAATTGACATCCAGACACCTTCTGCCCTGCAAGCCCCTAAAACAGCCTGCTCTGGGCTTGGAAACACCCCACACAACAAATATCCCAGGGATTGTCATGGCCTGGCTGCCAGTCCTAGGGGGAGAGGCTCCACCCAGAACCTCTGACCTCTGTGTCAGAAACCCAAAATTCCACCTCTTGCAAGGATCTCCTCTGTCACTGTCTCACCAAATCGACTTCCAGGCACCTCCCGCCCTGCAAGCCCCCGAAACAGCCCGGTCCAGTGGGACTCCAGCCCTACTCAGCCACTTCTTTGCAGGAGAAATTATGAGGTACACTCACTCAGATACATCTTGCCCTGCCTCCTGTAATTTTCCGTTCTTGTGGTTTCTTTGTTGGCTTTGGTACTAGAGTAGTGTTAACATCATAGAATGAGTTAGGCAATGTTCCTTCTGTTTCAATTTTTTTGGATGAATTTATGCAAGATTGGTATTAGTTCTTTCTGGAATGTTTTTGTAGAATTCACCTGTGAAGCTGTCTGGCCCAGGGCTCTTTTTTGTTGGGAGGTTTTTAATAACAAATTCTATCTCTTTACTTGTGATTGGTTTGTTGAGATTTTCAACTTCTTCTTTTATCAATGTAGGCTGCTTATGTGTTTCTAGGAATTTTTCCTTTTCCTTTAAATTGTTGTTTTTGTTGGAATATAGTTTTTCAAAGTATCCTTTTATGATAGTCTTTATTTCTGTGGGATCAGGGGTGATATCTCCTTTCTCATTTCTTATTTTTTGTATTTGCATCTTCTCTCTTTTTTTCTTTGTCAATCTAGCTAAGGGTTTGTCAATTTTATTGATTTTCTCAAAGAACCAGCTCTTGGTTTTGTTTATTTTTTCAAGTGCTTTCCTATTTTGTATTTTCATTTAGTTCTGCTCTGATCTTTGTTATCTCTTTCTTTCTTTTTTCTTTGTGGTGAGTTTTTTGTTTTGTACTAATTCCTCTGAGTGTGCATTCAATTCTTCAATTTTAGCTCTTTCTTCTTTTTTGATATATGAATTTAAGGCTATAAATTTCCCTCGCAGTACTGCTTTTGCTGTTTCACATAAGTTTGGATATTTCGTGTTATCAGTTTCATTAATTTCAAGGTAGTTATTAATTTCTATTGAGATTTCCTCCTTGACCCACTGTTTTTCTAAGAGTGTGTTGTTGAACTTCCAAATCGTGGTGCCAAATTTGGGTCTCTGGCCCTTGCAGATCTCCAGCTTCATTCCACTGTGGTCAGAGAAATTATTTTTGTGTGATTTCTATCTTTATGAATTCCTTGTGTCTTTTTCTGTAGCCTAGCAAGTAGTCTATCTTGGAGAATGATTCATGTGCACTTGAGAGGAATGTATATCCTGCTGTATTTGGGTATAATGTTCTGTATATATCTGTTAGGCCCAGCTCCTCTAATATATTGCTCAAAGTCTTTGTTTCTTTATTGACTCTCTTTTGGGATATTCTGTCCAGAGTTGACAGTGGTGTTTTAAAGTCCCTTACTATAATTGTAGAGGCATCTATTCCTTCACTTATTTTTTCCAGTGTTTGCCTCACTTATTTGGACGCACCCTTTTTGGAGCATAAATGTTTATGATTGTTTTTTCTTCTTGAAAGATTATCCCTTTCACTAATATGTAGGGTCCATCTTTGTCTCTCACAATTGTTTTGCATTTAAAGTCTATTTTGTCTGATATTAATATAGCTACTCCTGCCCTTTTGTGATTATGTTTGCTTGTAAGATTGTTTTCCAGCCATTTGCTTTCAACCTCCTTGAATCCCTGGGTCTAAGATGTGTTTCTTGCAGATTGCATATTGATGGGCCATATTTCCTTATCCAATCTTCCAGTCTGAGTCTCTTGACAGGTGAGTTTAATCCATTGACATTCAGTGTTATTACTTTCAAGGAATTACTTTTATTAGCCATATTTCCTTTGGATTTGTGTTTGTCAGGTTCTGTTTATTTTCTTTTTCTGTTTTTGTCATTTTAGTTACTCTTATACTCTCATCCAAATCTGTCTTTCTTGTTTTTTTTTTTCCTTCTGGCAGAACTCCCTTTAATATTTCTTGAAAGGCAGAGTTCTTGTTGGCATACTCTTTCAATTTCTGTTTATCTGTCAATATTTTGAACTCTCCATCAGTTTTGAATGCTAACTTTGCTGGATAGAGTATTCTTGGCTGGAAATTTTTTTCTTTTAGTACCTTGACTATGTGATACCACTGTCTCCATGGTTTCAGATGAAAAATCAGCACTTAATCTTATGACGCCTACTTTGTATGTGATGGTTCTCTTTTCTCTTGCTGCTTTTAGTATTTTCTTTTTGTCTTGAGTGTTGGATGACTTGACAAGTATATATCTTTGGGTAGGCCTGTTGGGTTTTATGCTGTTTGGGGTGCATTGTCCTTTCTGGACATGTACATACATCTCCCTCAATAGGTTTGGGCAATTTTCAGCCATTATTTCCCTCAACACCCCTTCTGTCCCATTTCTCTTCTTTTCTCCTTCTGGCATGCCTGTAATGCATATGTTTGCACGTTTTGCATTGTCATTCAGGAACCTAAGCCCCTCCTGGATTTTTTCTATCTTTTTATCGACCAGTTCTACTATCTGTTTGATTTCTGATGTACTGTCTTCCACATAATTTAATCCTTCCTCTTCCTCTTCGTGTCTACTGTTATTTGCTAATAGTGTATTTTTGATTTCTTGAATTGTGCTATTCATCACCATCATATCCCTTATATTTTTGCATATGATTGCAATTTCTTTTGTATCCTCTCCAATTTTTTCTTTATATTCTTAATCTCTTTCTTCACCTCATCAAATTGGTCCCTAATATATGTTTTGAGATCTTTAATTACTTGTTCGATGTTCTGCTCCTCTTCCTGGTTTTTAGTTTGTTCATTGGAGGGGGCATGTTTTCCTGATTATTGGTTTGGTTTGTAATTTTTTGTTGCTGTCTGATCATCAATTTATCTTGACTGGTTTAGTCAGTTGCTTAGCTTCTTGGTCTAGTTTGAAGTTTAATTAGTTGTTGTTTTTGCATGCATGTAAAGTTTTCTCTTTGTCACTTTGTTCTTCTATTTCCTTGTTGTTAAGTTCACTGGGGACGACACAACCGGGGACCATGGGCCCAGAAATGCCACCACACAACTGTCAGTTCTTAGGAAACACTGAGGCCACCAGTCCCAGGGGGAAGTTTCCCACCACTCCACAGCTTCCCACCTCTGTACTCGTAAGCCACAATTCTACCTTTAGCAAGCACCACCTCTGCCACTCTCTATCCAAATTGATGTCCACACACCCCAAGACAGCCTGCTCTGGCAAGACTCTAACCCCACTCACCCACCTCTTCATAGGACAGGCTGTAAGGCGCATTCACTCAGACACCATCTTGACCCCCTCTCCCACCATTGTAGTTTCAACCACAGACCTAAAATTTCCCAGAGTTCACATGCTCTTTCCTCTAGCCCTCCCATCCAGTTCCATGGAGAGAGAGTCAAACCAAAAAGCCCACCCTTCTCATCCTCACACTCCAGCACCATCGACTCCACTCTCATCACTGCACCACTGTCATCCCATCCACTGCAAAACCACCCCCTTTTACCTTACCATGGGTTTTGCCATTTTGAGCATTGACTCACCACACTCCACACTTTGTGTCTCCTAATAACACATCTCCCATGCTTTAACTCTGTGAATCTTTTCAATATCTTTAGGTCATATCAGTGAGATCACATATTTAGCATTTAGTCACTGGCTTGCTTCACTCAAGAGTCATCACGGCTAAGTAATATTACATTTTGTGTATATACCATGTATAGAGCATCCCTTCTTCTGTTGATGGATGCTTGAATTGCTTCCAACTTTTGGCAATAGTGAATAATGTCACTATGAACATTGGTGTGCATATATGTGTTGGTGCCAGTGCATTCAAATCTTCTGTGTATACACCCAGTAGTAGAATTGCTGGATCATATCACAGTTTTATGCATAGCTACCTGAAGAATTCCCAAACCATCCTCTTCAGTGGTTGCACTGTTCTACACTCCCACCAGCTGTGGATGAGGGTTCCCATTCCTCTACATGCTCTACAACCCTTGAAATTTACTATATTTAGAATAGGATTCATTATAACAGGTGTAAGATGCTATGTCTCCTGAGTGGCTAGTGGCTAGGATTCAGTGATTTTTCACAAACTATATTTATTCCATATCTTTTATAATCCAGGCACCAACTGATCTGGGCTACTAGACTGAAGTGTATGTAGAAGGTTTCTACATCCTCTATTTATTTATTTATTTTTTTTGTTTTCTGTTTTTTAATGTTCTTCCACACTTTTTTTTAATTCATTTTTTAAAAAAATATTACATTAAAAAAAATATGAGGTCCCATTCAACCCCACCGCCCCCACCCCCACTCCCCCCACAGCAACACTCTCTCCCATTATCATGACACATCCATTTTACCTGGTAAGTATCTCTGGGCATCGCTGCACCCCATAGTCAATGGTCCACATCATAGCCCACACTCTCCCACGTTCCATCCAGTGGGCCCTGGGGGGATCTACAATGTCCCGTAGTTGTCCGTGAAGCACCACCCAAGACAACTCCAAGTCCCGAAAATGCCTCCCCATCTCATCTCTTCCTCCCATTCCTTGCACCCAGCAGCCACCATGGTCACCCTTCCCACACCAATGCCACATTTTCTCTGTGGACATTGGATTGGTTGTGTCCATTGCACATCTATGTCAAGTGGGGGCTTAGATTCCACATGGATACTGGATGCACTCCTCCTGCTTTCAGTTGTAGACAGTCTAGGCTCCATGGTGTGGTGGTTGACCTTCTTCAACTCCATGTTAGCTGAGTGGGGTAAGTCCAATAAATCAGAGTGTAGGAGCTGAAGTCTGTTGAGGCTCAGGGCCTGGCTTTCATATTGTCAGTCCAGAGATTCAAAACCCCCAAATATATCTTAAACCCCAACACCAACTACAATTCCAGTAAGGTAGCATGAACGTCTTGTGAAAAGAGATCCCATCTGAGTCCAATTCCATCACGCAGAAACACCAGCTTCAAAGAAGGGCCATCTGCCATGGCAGTGAACCCCATCTGCCATGACCATAGAACCCGTGGGTCTCTTTATCCCTCAAAAGAACCAATACCTGGGGTTGTATCTACTTTATCTGTCTCTTAGACTCTGCTCAGTTGTGTATAAGGGCAATTCCTCTGACAACCTCCAGACTCTTTTTTAGAGACTTGTAGCCATATAAACTCATTTCTCCTTTCCATTTCCCCCTTACATTAGGTCAAACAGCATTTTGAAGTCATGTTATTATATGTAGACAGGGATATTCTGCTGATCCGCATTGAACCTTTAATTCAAGGTCATTTTCTAGTTGCATCTTCAGCTGGTATTTGGTAGTGATTCCTCAGTGCCAGGGAGGCTCATCCCTGGGTGTCATGTCCCACGCTGGGGGTAATGCACTGCATCTACATGCTGAGTTTGGCTTCGAGACTGGCCACATTTGAGTAACATGAAGGCTGTCAGGAGGAAACTCCTAGGCACAATGCTGCTCTAGGCCTTGTTCTTACTGCAGGCGTATAGGCTCACAAGCATAGTTATTAGTATCAGGAGCCCACTGTTGGGCCCTCATTCCTTCCTGGTTCTTACCGTTGCACCTGGGGGACTGCTGCTCCTTCCCTAGGGACCACAACAGAGCCCCCCTGGCCAGGAACCCAGTACCCCCCCCCAGCTGTTGTTTTTAATTGTTTCCACTATGAGTATATCTAAACATTACCATGCACCCTGGACATATGCCCTGTATAGCTCCCTGTCAACCATATACAGCCTGTCAATAACATCCCATACCAGTATTCCTCCACTGTCATTGTTGAACCACTCTGTGATCCAAAACTTCCTGAAAAGTGAAGCCCAATATAATGTCAGGTTCCCTTACTAGTAAAATGGAATATAGCGATGAGTTTAAAGGTTAGATCTAGAGTACATATTGATTTGGAAAAATTTCTACATCCTATCTTTTTATTTTCTTTTTTCCTAATTATTGAGCTTCACTTCACAAGAGTCTTAGATCACAGTATTTCATATATACAATATACAGTACTCCCACACATCCACCATAAAACCTTTTCCCTTCCACAGTGATAATCTTTTAATTTATTCATATCATATTTACTGAAACTAATGTACAGACTCCAAAACAATAGCTTTCAAACAAGGTGACATCTGTGCTTACAATGTGGGCCATAGTTTAGGATATACGGTTTTCTAAATTTTTTAGTTATCCTATGTTTTACATTAGGGTTTACATTATTAGTCTGTCGTCCCCTATATGTTTTTGGTGTAATATTACATGTTTTATATTCATCCTCGTGTACTCTCGCGAAACTCCTCTCTTGCCCCCACATTTACCTTGGTTCCATCCATTCAACATCCATTTTCCCCTCCCCTTGTGGCCCACAGCGACAGCCAATCTCCATTTCCCGAGGAGCCACGTCCAGAGATACTTGCAACAGTGTTCAAGACCTGACTTGCTCGACTGCCCTAATGCCCTGGGAGCCACTCTTTCTCTCGAGAGATACAGTTCTCTCTATTTGATGGCATTAGCCCTCCCCAGGATGTGGGTCCACCCCAACTCTCACTTCTTGGGTCTCTACCCAATGGTACAACCCACCCTGGCAAAATGAGCCTGCTACATCCTTTAAAGCACTCAGTCTTGCAAGGAGAAGACTTGGATTTCAATAAAAGTAGCACACAGGGATAATCTTCACCACCAAAATTAGGTGTGTGCAAGAATTTGTTTACTTATTATGGGGATGTTGAAGATACATTTCAGAAAGGAGATGACTGAAGGCTAACATGAATGGGTGTCAGGGTTTCCAAAAGCAAAATGAGTGAAAAAAATTCAAAATTCTAAGTGGAACTGCCAGAGAGACCTATTATAAATATTAATCAATCCACTTAGTATGAAAACTAAGGCGATCTGAAGAAGGTTCAATGTCTTGTAATTCAGTGTCTATGAGGACAGCACACAGGGTGACACAAAGGCCAGGGAAGGCAAATTTGCATGGAAGGCATGGCTTTGGACTTCATTGTCCAGGTGGAAATTACAGTTGGTTTTAAGTTGTGGAATTTGAAGGCTAGCTTTGTAATAGGAAGATCCTTCTGGATCAATGTGAATATCAGCTAGAGGGTTGCTTAGTGTGCAAAAGATAGGAGACATGATAAAGAAATAAAATTGAAACATAGAATTAGGGACAGGAAGGTGCAGAAGAAATGAGAATTTTGAAGTGTAAGAAAAACAAGCCTAATCTCATCACCATTGAAAAACAGTGATTTATGGACAAGAAAGAACTATGATACATTTTTACATTTATTGTTTAAGTCTTTCAAACTTCCTATGATGGTGGAAGCCATGACATTTACTATGTTTGATGAGGTATTAAAACAGAATGTTTTGCTTCCTATTACAGTTTATCATGTAATAGATAGTTGATCAGCATTTCAAAACTGAGTTTATCTGATTACAAGATGTTTACATTCAATATCATTTAACAGCTCTTCTACTCTAAAAAAAAATCCCCAATATTTGTGATAATTATGCTTTCTTTTGTGAAATGTTGGTGTGTTTCCTTTCTTCATTTTAGTTTTAGGGTGTACACTCTGTATGGTGTTGACACTGTAGAAAGGTATCACTGTCTTTATCCTTGGATGTTTTGCTAATTTTTCTGGGCATTCAGAGAATAGAACTTGGATTTTTTGCCGCCTGAAACAAGTAAAATTTTCTCCATCACAGTCTCTGTATTTAGACCTGAGCTTAAAACTTTACTTTATCCTCATGACCATTTCATTCCCTCTTCCCCTCTGATTATTAAGCATATTTCCTGTTTTTTTTTAAATGGCAGAAAATAACAATAACTAAAAATGA
Organism: Dasypus novemcinctus; assembly: GCF_030445035.2. Lineage (NCBI taxonomy): Eukaryota > Metazoa > Chordata > Mammalia > Cingulata > Dasypodidae > Dasypus > Dasypus novemcinctus. Next base: position 43,569,389 of record NC_080702.1, read on the forward strand.
AGCTCCTCGTGTACATATCCACAGGAGGTATGGTAGTTGAAATTCTGGTGTATCATTTCTAACTGTTATGGGGAAAGAAAATCTGATGTTGTCAGTTTGCATTGTAATCACTCCTGAACAAATAAGGGAGGCTGGGGGTGAGAGGAGCACAGTAATAACTCACTGCAGTGGTCCATATTATGCTCTTTTGTCCCTGTGTGATAGTTTGCTTGTGTTTAAGTTAGGTATTGGCAATTGTAGAGATGAAGTAAATTATCTCATAAATTCCAGTGGTAATGTACTCTAATTCAGAGTATAGATGCAAACCTATAGATGGAAATAGGAGTGGATGTTTGTGGAATAGCTTTGCAACAAAATTAATAAAGTGCAAGTGGTACAACACATGCATATGTGACTCCCTGAATCTTGAAGTTTCAACATCAGTGAGGCCAACTCATCCTTCATCATCTGTCACCATCTCAGATCACTATTGTGCTTCCTCATCCCACTGCCACAGAGGCTTTCTTTCGGCCTTGAATCCTGAAACAAACCTGATGCTTAGTGACTTTGACCTTAATTAATTTTTTCGAGCACACACCTCCCCTGGTTTCCCTTTGACTCCAAACATCTCTTCCTTGAGGTCTCTTCAAGTGTCATCTTTATCTGCAGATTTCATCTGAATGCCTCCAAAAAAAATAGCATGCCCTATTGACTCACTCCTTTTTAAGTGGTGTTTTTTCTTTTTAGCTGTGTCTCCATATGATATATTGCTTATATTCTTTCTCTATGATTATATTGCAGACAATCTTGTTTCCCATTTTATGCCTATTTCCTAGGCAGAGTCTGGCACCTATTTGACACACAATATAAATCCCTCAAATGGATGAATAGATTTCTCTTAAAAATCTTAGAATACATGACTATTAGAGGAATATACTGTAGATGGAAACTGAATTACTGATCAAGGATGGCATTAGAGGTCCTCTAAAGGGGAACAGCTTCACGAACTAATGCTTTCTTAAGTGCAAAATGTAAATTAAATAAGATAGATAACTTACTAATGACTGATATTTGAAAAGTTAGTCATGCTATTTTTTTCTAATTCTTCATAGTGACATCACCAACATGGAATTAGGAAATAATACACACATTTTGGAATTTCTTCTCCTGGGAATTTCAGAGGATCCAGAAGTTCAACCCCTCCTCTTTGGTGTTTTCCTGTCCATGTATCTGGTCACCTGTGCTGGGAACCTCCTCATCATCCTGGCCATCATCTCAGATTCTCACCTCCATACACCTATGTACTTCTTCCTCTCCAACCTCTCACTTTGTGACATCTGTTCTACATCCACCCTTGTCCCAAAGATGCTGGTGAATATACAGACAGAAAGCAGAGTCATAACCTATGCAGGCTGCCTCACACAGATGTACTTTTTCATGCTCTTTGTAGGATTAGACGACTTCCTACTGGCCGTGATGGCCTATGACCGCTATGTGGCCATCTGTCATCCCTTGCACTACATGGTCATCATGAACCCCCAACTCTGTATCCTGCTGGTTTTGGGGACATTGATCATGAGTGCCCTGCATTCCTTGTTACAAGGCTTAATGGTGTTAAGGCTGACCTTTTGTACACACAGAGAAATCCCACACTTTTTCTGTGAACTTAATCATATGGTCCAACTTTCCTGCTCTGACACCTCTGTCAATGACATAGTGACATATTTCACAGTTGTGGTCTTGGCTGGGGGTCCCCTTCTGGGAATCCTTTACTCATACTCTAAGATTGTTTCTTCCATATATGCAATCTCATCAGTTCAGGGGAAATATAAAGCATTTTCCACCTGTGCATCTCACCTCTCAGTGGTCTCCTTATTTTATTGTACAAGCTTAGGGGTGTACCTTAGTTCGGCTGCTTCCCATAACACACAGTCAAGTGCAGCAGCCTCAGTGATGTACACTGTGGTCACACCCATGCTGAACCCCTTCATCTACAGTCTCAGGAATAAAGATATAAAGGGAGCTCTGAAAAGATTCTTATGGAGGGAAGCCAGGAAAGTATCATTGGTCCTAGAGAGGAAGTAGCACCCTTGATTGTTGGACTCAAAGCCTAGGGCTTAAAGCTTCAATTGGTTGAATAATTCATGGTACTAGACCATACTTTGTAGTCATGTTTGTCCTTAATTATGATGAAGTAATACTTGAAATCACATCTATATTACTATAAAAATAATTGTTATGACGATTTACATCTATACATTGAATTAGGTGCATATATGCCATTATGCTTATACATTTGGATGCAAGACTGAATTTTAGCTCTATATTATGGCAATGGATAATAAATAGGACACTTTCCAATCCTCTAAACAAAATATTTGCCCTTTTTCTACATATGGGCAATTTGGTGGTATTTTGGGGATATTGGAATCATTCTGAATGACATTGCAATGACAAGATACAGGCCATTATATATTTTGTCATAACATATAGAATTGTGCAGGACACAGTGTAAACTATAATGTAAACTCTAGTCCATGATTAGTAGCAATGCTTCAATATGTATTCATCAATTGTAATAAATGTTCCACTCTAGTGAAGGATGTTGTTGATGTGTGGATGTGTGGAGATGGGAGGGGCTGAGGCATATGGGAGTCCCTTATGTTTCTTATGTGACATTTATGTAATCTATAGCAAATTTAAAAATAAAAAATTAATAAAAAATCATCATAGACTTTAAACAGCTCATGTACTTTTCAGAAAAATCCATGAAAAATTCATGTAGTTTTTCTATCCTCTAATTTTTAAAATCACAGAAATATTCAAAACTCCCTTCAAACCTCATGAACAAAGTTTATCTCATATAAGAAATGGAAATCATGTTAAAATTCTTCCTGTATGCTTTTGCTTCAGGGTCATGTGTTATTCCTAAAAATCATGAATTTCCCTTCAATATCTTCTGGTTTCCTGCAAGGAACCCTCAGTGGTAGTCACATTTTAAGATATTTAGCTGATTTATGCTTGAATAACAGAGTGATCCTGAATGCTTTATTCAAGAATCTGAGAGAATATTAGATAATAACCAGTCAATTATTCTCAATGCCTTCAGTTCTTTTCACATTGCATTAGTAAGTACTCACAGCATAACAAAATGGCAGGATTGGGGAATAAAATATGGATAAGAGTGGACTTACAGGTATTCTACTATAGACTTGTGCTGCTATCAATGGAAGAAATTATGTCATTGATGTGGAGACAGTGGCCTCTGCATATGCAGAAAGCAGGGAGAGGGAAAAAGATGTGTAATACTGGGGCATTTTTGGAAGTTTGAATTGTTCTGAATATCATTGCAATGACAGATACAGGCCATTATTTATCCTTCCATAACACACAGAACTGAGTGTGAGAGAGTATAAGCTGCAAAGTAAACTCTAATCCATGCTTAGTTGTATTCTCCAAATATGTTCATCAATTGCAATGAATATGCCAAACTAAGGAAGGATATTGTTCATGTGGAGAAGGGTGGGTAATGGGGGGATGGGACATATGGAAATCCTTTATTTTTTGTGTGTTACATTTTGTGTCATTTAAGTATCTTTTAAAAAATATATTTTAAAAAGAAAATGGTTTATGACAATGCTTTATTACTGCAGCTAAATCTGGAATGGAAATATTTGGATATCCACAATATTATTCATTGCAGTAGAAACAGCTGTGTATCACCTGTAGCAGTTCAGGTATTTCTGGCTGGGTTCTCTCTCATATTTAGGGTTTTGTGGCATAGGCTGTTCTCAAGTGCTCTCCACATATCCTTTTATCCTATGACAGGTTAACCTGGAGTTATTCACAAAGGTGAGAAGGAGGTCGAGTGAGAGTAGCAGAAACACTGAGGCCTCTGGAGACAAACTGTCATTTCCACCATAAGCTCTTGGCCAAAACAAATTAAAGTTTAAGTCCAGCCTAAAATCAAAGATGGATAAATAGACTCCACCTCTTGATTGGGGAACCGCACAGTCAAATTGAAAACATGTATTCAGAAGAAGGTGGAAAATGGGACCATCTCTGCAAACAACCTACCCCAAAATCCATTTCAATTCAATAAAGTTTTATTGCTACAATTGAAAACCTAAGCTTTGAACAATAACATTTTCCATTTCGTTCTCCACAACATTGTTAAATTCTTGGAGAAGAGAGCAAGTCATACTATACATTTTATAAGCAGCCTTAGAATGTCTACTCCAGACCATCATGGCTTCTTCAAATATAAATATTTCCTCCCTGCCCTTGTCTCCAGATCATGATTATTATGCTACCATGAAATAAGCACTCTTCATTCTCTATAACCTCCTCAAGTGCAGGGGCCTCTTGTCTGACTCATTAATGAATGGAACAGGAAAACTCTTACTTCACTGATAGACTGTTGATGACCCAGAGGAGTCCAGGAAGTGCCAAGGGAAGGGACATGGAGGGAAGAATGGGTTTTAACTAAAAGTACTCCAGAGACAGAGATTGACACCAATAGAAAATTCTCCAGTGGTTAACCATGGAAAATCCTTTGGGTTGTACTCCTGTCCATTTTGTCAACCACATGTTGCACTGACTTGATATGCTTCATTTCAATTTCTGGGAATTCTCTATTTTAATAGCTGGGGCTTTCCTTCCTTAGGTTTGGTCTTTGCTCTTGTTGCCAGTCTCTCCTCATGTCATTTATTATTCTTCATTATTTCCAAAAAGGTACACTCAATTCAATTATACAGTGATCAAGGAATGAATTAAAAATGTTGGATATAAAAATACTATGGAATATTACTAAACTGTAAAAAGAATTAAATTCTTATACATGCTCCATTATGTGTGAAAAATGAAGATGGCATATTGGGTATGTGATCAGACACAAATAAGTGAATATTTTGTGAACTTGCTTCTATGAAACACAGAATAAGCAAATTTATAGAGTCAGATAGTTGATAATATTTTACAAGGGGTCAGGGATAAGGAAAATGGGGAGATATTTCTTATTAGGTGCAGAGTCTCTGAGTGTTTGAAAAATTTATGTGAAGGGTTTTTGTGATGGCAACACAATATAGTGAATGTAATAAGTACTAATGAATAGTATACTTGAAAGTGGTGAAAACATGAAATTCTGAGTTGTTTCTATGTTACTACAATAAAGATTTAAAATATATATACCTAAACTCTCCAATGGTTATACTGGAGTTATCTATTTTTCTATCTGTCTATCTGTCTGTCTATCTGTCTATCTATCTATCTATCTATCTATCTATCTATCTACCTATCTATCTTGCAAGAGCAACAACTCTAAGGGGGTTCCTGGAAAATGGCAACAGAGTAGGTTACCAGGGATCATTTCCCTCACAACAACAGCAGGGAAAGTGCAGAAACTGAGCAAGGAGGTTCAATGGGGATCTTCAGACTTGTAGAATGTCATAAACATTACCCAGGAAGGAGTGGGAACAGAGAGACGGTAAGACAAAAAAAGAAAAATGGTACTTACTTGTTCCCAGCATGGGAATTGCACTCATCTCCCTCCCTCAATGTGAAAAGCCACAGTGAAATATATGACTGAGGGCAGTCAACTGAGAGAGGAGAGGACATTTTACTCTCTGGGAAGAGGTAGGGGACCAGCATCACTCAAATATCAGAGAGAGATAAAGATATTATGTAAAAAAGAAAATTACAGACAGAACTCTAATGAATACAGGTGCAAAAATATTCTACAAAATACTTGAAAATCGAGTCCAAGAGCAAATTAATTGAATCACACTACATGTCTAAGTGGGTTTTATCCATGTATGCTAGAGTGGTTGTTAGAGAAAAGCAGTGCTCACTGGGACATGGAGATTGATATGATGCCGGCAGGAAGTTTATTGAGAAGCTCTCTCAATGGAGGGGGTCTGAAGAGTAGATTTCAGCCCACCCACGGAAGGTGGTGGATATGACTTTATACAGTACATAAATAGGTGAGAAAATAATAATCTGTATGGAAGGGGTTAGAGTCTAATTACAGACTGTGGTTAATAAGGGGCTGTAAGTCTCGAAGCCAAACTCAGCATGTAAATGCAATGCCTTCCCTCCAGCGTGGGACATGACACCCGGGGATGAGCCTCCCTGGCAACGAGGGACCACTATCAACTACCAGTTGCAACTGATGTTGCACTATCAGTTGCAACTGATGATGCAACTGGAAAAGGACCTTATACGGAAGGTTCAATGCGGATCAGCAGAATATCCATGTCTACATAAAATAACATGACTTTAAAATGCTGTTTGACCTAAAGTAAGGGGGAGATGGAAAGGAGAAATGAGTTTATATGGCTACGAGTTTCTAAAAAAGAGTCTGGAGGCTGGCAGAAGGATTGCCCTCATGCACAACTGAGCAGAGTCAGAGAGACAGATAAAGCAGATACAACCCCCAGGTATTGGTTCCTTTGAAGGCTAAAGAGACCCATGAGAGTTATGGTCATGGCCGATGGGGTTAACTACCAGGGCAGATGGCCTCTCTTTGGAAATGGTGTTTATGTGTGATGAATCTGGACTCAGATGAGATCTCCCTTCATAAGACTTTCATGCTAATGTGCTGGAGGTGCAGTTAATGTTGGGGTTTAAGATATATTTAGGGGATTTGAATATCTGGACTGACAATGTGATAGCCAGGTCCTGAGCCTCAACAGACTCCAGCACCTACAATCTGATTTATTGGACTTACCACACTCAGCTAAGATGGAGTTGAAGAAGGACAATCACCACACCATTGAGCCTAGAGTGATTACAACTGAAAATGGGAGGATTGCATCCAGCATCCATGTGGAATCTGAGCCTCCTCTTGACATAGAGGTGCAATGGACACAACCAATCCAATATCCACATAGAAGAGGTGGCATTGGATTGGGAAAAGTGGACATGGTGGACGATGGGTATGGAGAAAGGCAGGAAGAGATGAGAGGTGGAGGCGTCTTTGGGACATGGAGCTGCCCTGGATGGTGCCTCAGAGGTAATCACCGGACATTGTAAATCCTCACAGGGCCCACTGGATGGAATGGAGGAGAGTATGGGCCATGATGTGGACCATTGTCTATGAGGTGAAGAGGTGCCCAAAGATGTACTTACCAAATCCAATGGATGCGTCATGATGATGGGAACGAGTGTTGTTGGGGGGGAGAGGGGGGGTGGGGGAGTGGGGTTGAATGGGACCTCACATATATATATATATATTTAATGTAATATTATTACAAAGTCAATTAAAAAACAAAAAACAAAAAAAAAACCCGTGAACTGAGAGCTACTTCAAGGCAGCAGAAATAGGCTCTAATAAAGGAATTTCTTTTTTTGTTACTGCAGCAAAAAAAAAAAAAAAAAAGGGGCTGTAAAAGTGAATTCTTCTCATGCAAAGCTTGGGGGTAGGGGACTAGGAGATAGGGTATTTTGGAATGCAGGGGTCTGGTAGTGTGGAAGGGGTGGGTCTTGGAATGTAAGGGTCTGGTGGTCTGGACGGGATGGAGGTCCTTATCTGCTCCATTCCCACAATGCTATGGCTCATCTTTGGGGGGAAATATGTTGTTCTCTGCACGTAGGCAATTTGCTTAAGCAGTTGGAATGGAGTCACATCATTATGACCTGTTAATCATTGCAAACCTTGTAAGGGGGAAACTCTACATTCCTAACTTTTTGATTATCTATATATGATTAAGGACCTAAATAATGGGAATACTGGGCAGAATGGAGTGATTAAGGGATTCAGAACATCGACTCAGGCTGGCTACTTTCTGCTGTCATGGTGTGGCAAAGGTTACCTTCTGTCCTGTCTAGTGGGTTCTCATTTCTGGTTCTGAAGTGGTTGGTATTGGCATTCATGTAGCAAAAAGATGGCATTCACATATTCCTGAGTTGTTTAATGCATGATTTGGTGATGAATCTTTTAATTCTTTAGAGGAATTTATATTGATTGTCAAATTAGTTCCTGACACTGCCTATGCAATGGGCATAAAGTGGGAAACAACAATGCCTGCAATCTATTCATGGAGAAAGAATATAATCAATTAAATAATCACACACCAGCTGGTGACAACTGGCAAAAAGGAAAAACACCTGGTAAAAAGGAGTGAAGTAATAGGGCATGCTATGTTTTACTGGGTATTCAGGTTAAATCTGAAAATAAGGTGACATTTGAAAAATTCAAGGAAGAGATGTTTGGAGTCAAAAGAAACCAATGGGACTGTGTGCCCAGAAGAAAAATTGCAAGGTCAAAAACCTTAAGCAGAGTGCTTGTTTCAGGGATCCAGGCCAACAGGAAATCCCATGAGGCAGTGGCCTGAAGAAGAGGAAGAGTGTTCAGAGAGGATGTCAGGGATTATGAAAACTGAGTTGTGCACACTGATGTTGATACTTCAAGACGGAGGGACTTGTTTATGCACCAGTTGCACCACTAGCACTTTATTAATTTTGTTGCAAAGCTATCCTATAAATAGCAACTCTTATTTCCACCTATATGTTTGCATCTACACTCTGTATCAGAGTATATTTCTACTGGAAATTATGAGAGCATTTATATCTTCTCTAGGATTGCTAATACCTAACTTAAACACAAAAATACATTCACACAGGGTCAAAAGAATACAATGGCCCTCTAGGGTGAGTTATTACTGTGTTCTTCTCACCCCTAGCCTCACTGAATTGGTCAGGAGTTATTCAAATGCAAGCTGACAACATCATATAGTCTTTTCCCAAAACAGTTAGAAATAGTACCCAAGAATCAAAACTGCTATACCTCCTGTGTCCATGTAAAGAAAGGACTTCACTTTGTTGGGGCCATTTTCTGGCATGTGTTAAAAAAAATCCATGAAATCTTTTCAATAATAGGAGAGATACAGAGAACAATGAAATGGACATGAGGGTAAAGGAACGTGTTAAACTTACTAAATTTCTGACTGTGGTGAAGAAAAGCTTACTTGGTTCTGATGGCATTCCAATCTGATTTCTAGTCTCTCAATGCCAGTAATACTAATAAAAAATCAAAGAACAAAAGCAGGGATATCTTTTTACATTTTCAACACCATACAGAGTACACAAATAGTAAAATGAGGAAAGGAAATACACCAATATTTCACAAAAGAAACTACAATAAACAAAATACTGAAAATTTTTAAAGTAGAAGTGTTGTTAAATGATATTAAATGAAAAAGTTTTGAAATCAGAAGAACTTTCTTTTAAATCTCTGATCAACTGCGTATTACATGATAAACTCTGATAAGAAGCAAAACATTTTAAGTCTTAATACCTCACGCTACTTAGGTATTATGGCTTCCACCATCCCAGGAAGGATGATAGACTTAAATAAAACATGTAAAAACTTGGCATAGTTCTTTCCCATCAGTAAATTATTGTTTTCCAGTGTTGATGAAATGAGGCTGATTTTTCCTACACTTCAAAGTTTTCATTCTTCCTGCAACAAGGAGGGAAAAAGGTCAACCACCAAACCAGGGAGCCAAGAGTGCCTACAACTGTAAGCAGGAGAATTGCATCTATCATCCATGTGAAATCTAAGCCCCCTCTTTTTTAAAAATTTTTTTATTTTTTTATTTTTATTTTTTTATTGACTTTGTAATAATATTACATTAAAAATATATATATGAGGTCCCATTCAACCCCACCCCCCCACCCCACCTCTCCCCCCCCAAGCAACACACGTTCCCATCATCATGACACATCCATTGCATTTGGTAAGTACATCTTTGGGCACCTCTGCACCTCATGGTCAATGGTCCACATCATGGCCCATACTCTCCCCCATTCCATCCAGTGGGCCCTGTGAGGATTTACAATGTCTGGTGATTGCCCCTGAAGCACCATCCAGGGCAGCTCCATGTCCCAAAGATGCCTCCACCTCTCATCTCTTCCTGCCTTTCCGCATACCCATCAGCCACCATGTCCGCTTTTCCCAATCCAATGCCACCTCTTCTATGTGGATATTGGATTGGTTGTGTTCATTGCCCCTCTGTGTCACGAGGAGGCTCAGATTCCACATGGATGCTGGATGAAATCCTCCCACTTTCAGTTGTAATCACTCTAGGCTCCATGGTGTGGTGGTTGTCCTTCTTCAACTCCATCTTAGCTGAGTGTGGTAAGTCCAATAAATCAGATTGTAGGTGCTGGAGTCTGTTGAGGCTCAGGACCTGGCTAGCACATTGTCAGCCCAGATATTCAAATCCCCTAAATATATCTTAAACCCCAACACTAACTGCAACTCCAGCACATTAGCATAAAAGTCTTATGAAGAGAGATCCCATCTGAGTCCAGATTCATCACACATAAACACCAGTTCCAAAGAGGGGTCATCTGACCTGGTAGTTAACCCCATCGGCCATGACCATAACTCCCATGGGTCTCTTTAGCCCTCAAAGGAACCAATATCTGGGGGTTGTATCTGCTTTATCTGTCTCTCAGGCTCTGCTCAATTGTGCATAAGGGCAATCCTTCTGCCAGCCTCCAGACTCTTTTTTAGAGACTTGTAGCCATATAAACTCATTTCTCCTTTCCATTTCCCCCTTACATTAGGTCAAACAGCATTTTAAAGTCATGTTATTTTATGTAGACAGGGATATTCTACTGATCCGCATTGAACCTTCCGTATAAGGTCATTTTCCAGTTGCATCATCAGTTGGTAGTTGATAGTGGTCCCTCGGTGCCAGGGAGGCTCATCCCCGGGTGTCATGTCCCACGCTGGGGGGAAGGCATTGCATTTACATGCTGAGTTTGTAAGCCCCCTCTTGATAGAGAGGTGGAGTGGACATAACCATCCCAGAGTCCACAGAATGAAGGAATAGAGTGATCTTACTGATATTCTACTATGGGGCTCTTGTGATTAGTAATGGAAGAACTTGTAACATTGATGTGGAGAAAGTGGCCACGGTAGCTGCTGAGGGTAGGAAGAAGGCAGAAGAGATATGATGTGGGGGCATTTTCAGGACTTGGGGCTGTCCTGGGTGGTATTGCAGGGACAGATGCTGGACATTGTATGTCCTGCCATGGCCCACTGGGTGGACTGAGGGAGAATGTAAACCATTATCCATGTGGTGCAGCAGTGCTCCAAAATATATTCACCAAATGTAATGAATATGCCATGATGGTGAAAGAGGTTGTTGATGTGGGAGGAGTGGGGTGGGGTGGGGTATATGGGAACCTCTTATATTTTTTGAATGTAACATTTAAAAAATAAAGAAAAAAATAAGCAACAAACAAAAACAAAGTTCTTATATCATTTCTTTATCATATCTTCCAGCAACTGCAAATGATTCAACCCTCTAGCTGATATCTACATTGACCCAGAGGAATCTTTCTACATGAGAAAAGTGATGTTCAAGTTCTACAACTTAAAATATTTGTGATTCATACCAGAAAAATGAAGGTAAAAATGCTGCAGCTTTGTTGCAAACTTGAGAGTCCCTTGACAATCTACTACAGTACCCTCAACTGGTGTGCTGTCCTCACACACACTGTTCTCCAAGACATTGAACCTGGCTTGCTCCTTTGCCAGATCTCCATAGTTTTTACACTCAGTGGATTGATATAGATGGTTCCTTCTGTATAGACCTCTCTGATAGTTCTATTTAGAATTTTTTCACTGTTCTTCCTTCTGGAAATTCCGACACCCATTCACGTTAGCCTTAAGTCATTTCTGGTTTGAAAAGGGGGAAGTGGTAAAGACAAATGACTTTATATGGCTAAGAGAGTTCAAAATGAGTCAGGAGGTCATCGGAAGGATTGCGCTTACCCATGTCTCAGCAGGATCCCAGAGACAGCCAGGTAATACAACCCAGGTAGAGGTGCTCCTGAGGGTTATGGAGACACACAGGTTCTATGGTCATGGCAGATGGCTCTAATGTTCATTGCCTTGCCAGTGGGCCCTACTTTGGAATTTGTGCTCCTGAGTGTGATAGAGTTGGACTCAGATGTGACTGCTCTACACATGCCTCTTCTGTCACTTTTACTGAACCTGTGGCTTTTCCTGGCGTTGGTGCATGCTCAGGAGACTTGAAGCTCTGGACTGTCCATGTGACAGCTAGGTCCTGAGCCTCAGCAGTGTTGCAACACCTACTCTCCAGTTCATTGGACTTATCTAGGTCATCTAAGTGGGAGGTGAGAATGGTCAACCACCACACCAGGGAACTGAGAGAGTCTACAGCTGCAAGCAGGATAATTGCATCCATCAGCCATGTGGTACCTAAGCCCCCTTTCAATTTAAAGGTAGTGGGGACATCACCATCCCAGGTCTGCAGGTTGAAGGGATAAATTATGTATTAGAGTACTTATTAGTATTCTACTACAGAACAATTGGGACTTTAGCAGTGGAAGAGATTGTATCTTGATGTGGAGACAGTTGTCATGGGAGTTGTTGAGGACAGGGAGAGGGAAGAAAAGGTGTGACATGGGGGCATTTTCAGGACTTGGAGTTGTCTTGAATGATATTGCAGAGGCAGATGAAGGACATTATATATCCTGCCATAACACACTGAATATACTGGGAGAGAGTGTAAACTACAATGCATGCAGAGTAGCAGTGCCCCAAAATTCATTAATCAAATTCAATTAATGTGCCACACTGATGAAAGACATTGTTGATGTGGGAGCAGTAGGGGTGGAGTGGGGAGTGTGATATATGGGAACCTCTTATGTATTTTAATGTAACATTTTGTGTCATTGTGTATCTTTTAAAAAAGACAATAACAAGAAGATATCTAAAAACACAAAGGTAGTTTCAACATCATTATAATAAGACAACAAATTCTTGCACACACTTAATTTGGGTGGCAGAGACTGTCACTATTTGTTACTTATATTGAACTTTATGTCTTCTTCCAACAAAACTAAGTGCTTTGAGTGATGTACAAAATGATACACATACATTTTATTATTGTAAACTAGATCAGTTGGTGCCAGGTTTAGAAAAAATGCTGAATAAATATACATTGTGAGAAAACATGAATTCCTAGCCACTAGACAACTTGGGAGACATATACCTGTTAGACTGGTTGCTATTGTAAAAACAGAAGTCTACAAGTTTTGGAGAAGATTTGGAGAAATAGAAAAACTCATCCGCTGCTGATGGGAGTGTAAAATGGTGCATCAACCATGGAAGATGGTTTGGTATTTCCTTAGGAAGCTAACTATAGAATATCCCTGTGATCCAACAATCTCACTCCTGGGTATATACTGAGAAGATTCGAAAGCAGGACACAAACAGATATATGCACATGAATGGTCATAGCAGAATTATTCACTATTGCTAAAAGTTGGAGGCAATCCAAATGTCTATCACCAGAAGGATGGATAATCACAATGAAATATTACTCAGGTGTATGAAGGAAAGAAGTATTGGCATACACAACAACATGAGTGAAACTTGAAGAGCTTTTGCTTAGTGAAGTAAGCCAGTCACAAAAGGACAAATATTACACAATGTCACTGATAAGAACTAAGCATACTGAGCAGACTCACAGAGTTAGAGTCTGGAGATAGGTTACAATGAGACAGAAAGGAAGCAGAGTGTGATGAGTTGATGCTCAATATAGCAAAACCCATGGTAAGGTGGAAGGGGGTGGTTTTGCACTGGATGGAATTGAGGGTGGTGTAGGGATGTGAGCAGAGTTGGCAGTGCTGGAATATAAGAATGAGCAGGGTGGTGTTTGGGTTAGACTATTCATGGAAATGGGGCAGAGGACAGGAGGAAGGAACAGGTGAACACTTGGAATTTTAGGTCTTTGTAGTTATAATAGTGAGAATATTCTTTGACAAATATGCAGGGGAGGTTTACTGGTGCAGGGTGTCAGGGTAGAGTGCTATGAGGGACAGATTGCATGGGGCTCATGCTTCGTGGAATATGGATGTGATTGTTTTGTTATCCAGTATTACCTCAGTGGGTGGAGGCCCACAGAATAAACAAGAAAATATTAAACTCCCATCATAGATAGTCCGGCTATGTTCTCAAATAGGGGTATAAGAACATCTCTAGTACATATGCAGCACCTAATACAACAAAAGAGATCAGTATACTAAACTCTCAATATTAATGCAGGTAACTTTGAGACTTATTTTTCCCCTGTACCTCCTCTTCCCCACCCTGCTGCTTTTGTTGTCAGTGTCCATTTGCTGTGTGATCTTTGTATCTACTTCTCTTCTCATCTTTCTCCTCTAGGTTTCACCAGGATTTGATCCTGGGGAACATGTGATATGGAGAGAGATTCCCTATCAATTGCACCATCTCAGTTCCTGGTCTCTGCTTTGCTTTGCCTTGATTCTCCCCTACATCTCTCTTTGTGGCATCATCTTCTTGCTGTGTGACTCACTTGTGTGGGCAGTGGCTCACTATGTAGGCACTCAGGTTGTTGCATGGGCACTTGATTCACCACCCAGGCACTGGCTTGCCACACAGACACTGGCTTGCCATGCAGGCACACATGCAGATCCTTGTCTCACTGCACAGGCACTGGCTTGCTGTGTGGGCACTAGCTCACCAAATTGGCACTCATGTCACAATGCAGGCACTTGTGTGGGAACTCAGCTTACTGCACAGGCACTCAGCTTGCCAGGCAGGCACTTGGCTCACCATGCTGTCATTAAGTGGGCACTCAGCTCACGATGTGGGCACTTGGGTCACCACATGGGATCTTAGAAAACCACATGGACACTGGCTTGCCATGCAGTAATGTTTTCTCTTCTTCTTTTAAACCAGTAAGCCCCAGAGATCAAACCTGAGTACTCAAATATGGTAGGCAGAGGCCTTATCACTTAAGCCACATCCACTTCCTTGAGACATTTTTAAAAATTGAAATTTAGAGGTGGGGCAAGATGGCATCTGAGTGAGTACACTCTCATCACGTCTCCTGCGAAAGACTGGCTGATTGGGGATGGAATCTTGCTGGAGCAAGCTGTTTCAGGAATCTACAAATTAGGAGGTGTCTGGATGTAAATTTGGAGAGACTGTGACAAAAGTAGTACTTGCTCAAAGGAACTAAGCAACAACACGGAAATAGAATAAAAAGAATAAAGTGACAAAGAGAAGATTTACCATGAACACAAAAACATCAACTAATTAAACCCTGAGACTAGGTGAAGAAGCTAATCAACAGAATAAACCCATCAAGGTAAAATGATGACCAGACAGCAACAAAAAATTACAAATCATATCAATAATCAGGAAAATATGGCCCAATCCAATGAACAAGCAAAAACCAGGAAAGGGAGTGGAACACCGAACAACTAATCAAAGCTCTCAAAACATATATCATGGGCCAATTTAATGAGGTGAAGGAAGAGAAAAAGGATATTAAGAAACACTTGGAGAGCATACAGAAGAAATTGTAAACATATGCAAAAAGATAACAGATATAATGGTGGTTAATAGCACAATTCAAAAAATCAAAAATTCACTCTCATCTAAGAGACAGATAAAGTAGATACAACCCCAGGTATTGGTTCTTTTGAGGGATAAAGAGACCCACGGGTTCTATGGTCATGGCAGATGGGGTTCACTGCCATGGCAGATGGCCCTTCTTTGGAGCTGGTGTTTCTGCACGATGGAATTGGACTCAGAGGGGATCTCTTCTCACAAGACTTGCATACTACTTTATTGGAGTTGTAGTTGGTGCTGGGGTTTAAGATATACTTAGGGGATTTGAATCTCTGGACTGATAATAAGACACCCAGGCCCAGAGCCTCAACAGACTTCAGCTCCTACACTTTGATTTATTGGACTTACCCCACTCAGCTAACATGGAGTTGAAGAAGGTCAACCACCACACCATGGAGCCTAGAGTGCCTACAACTGAAAGCAGGAGGATTGCATCCAGTATCCATGTGGAATCTAAGCCCCCACTTGACATAGATGTGCAATGGACACAACCAATCCAATGTCCACAGAGAAAATGTGGAATGGGTGTGGGAAGGGTGGCCATGGTGGCTGCTGGGTTTGGGGAATGGGAGGAAGAGATGAGATGTGGAGGCGTTTTCGGGATGTGGAGTTGTCCTGGGTGGTGCTTCACGGACAATTATGGGACATTGTAGATTCCCCCAGGGCTCACTGGATGGAACGTGGGAGAGTGTGGGCTATGATGTGGACCATTGACTATGGGGTGCAGTGATGCTCAGAGATGTACTTACCAGGTGCAATGGATGTGTCATGATGATGGGAGAGAGTGTTGCTGTGGGGGGAGAGGGGGGTGGGGGCAGTGGGGTTGATTGGGACCTCATATTTTTTGAATGTAATTTTTAAAAATAAATAAATAATTTTAATAAAAAATATTCACTCTCAGCAAATAACAGCAGATTTGAAGAGGCAGAGTAAAGAATTAGTGATGTGGAACACAGTACATCTGAAATCAAATAGATAGAAGAATTGAGGATAAAAAAATAGAAAAAAATCCAGCAGGGACTTAGGGACCTGAATGACAATGGAAAATGCACAAACATATGCATTACAGGCATCCCAGAAGGGGAAGAGAAGGGAAAGGGGACAGAAGGAGTGTTGGAGGAAATAATGGCTGAAAACCTCCCAAACCTATTGAGTAAGATGGATGTTTATGTCCAGGAAGCACAATGTGCTCCAAATAGCATTAATCCCAACAGGCCTACCCCACTGCTGGACTTCAAAACATACTACAAAGCTACAGTAGTGAAAATGGCATGGTATTGGCACAAGGATAGATACATTAACCAATGGAACCAAATTGAGAGTTCTGATATAGATCCTTGTATATACAGTCATCTGATATTCAACAAGAACACCAAACCCACTTAACTGGGAGAGAATGGTCTCTTCAACAAGTGGTTCCTGTAGAATTGGATATCCATACGCAAAAGAATGAAAGAGGCTTACCATCTCACACATTATACAAAAATCAACTCAATATGGACCAAAGACCTAAATATAAGAGCCAAGATCATAAAGACCTTAGAAAACAATGTAGGGAAGCATCTACAGGGCCTTGTAATAGGAAATGGCCTCATGAACTTCACACCCAAAACACGAGCAGGAAAGAACAAATAGATAAATGGGACCTCTTCAAAATGAAAGCCTTTGGCACCTAAATAGTTTGTCAAGAAAGTGAAAAGACAGCTTACCCAATGGGAGAAAATATTTGGTTACAATGTATCTGATAGGAGGCTAATGTCCTGCTTATATAAAGAACTCATATAGCTTGAAAATAAAAAGATAAACAGCCCATTTTAAAAATGAGAAAGAGATTTAAAGAGACACTTCTCCAAAGAAGAAATTCAAATGGATAAAAAGCACGTGAAAAAATGCTCAAAATCCCTGGCTGTTAGGGAAATTCAAATGAAAACTACAAGGAAATACAATCTTAATCCCATTAGTCTGGTGGGTATGAAAAAAACCAGCAGACTACAAGTGTTGGAGAGAATGTGGAGGAATGGGAACACTCATCCACTGCTGGTGGGAATGCAGAAGGATCCAGGCTTTCTGGAGGACAATTTGGCAGTTTCTCCTAAAAAACTAGCTATAGATTTTCCATATGACCCAACAATTCCACTGCTGAGTATATACCCAATAGAACTGAAAACAAGAACACATGTTGGAAACAAAAGACTTAATGATCTTGCAGGAAGATACATGCTGTTTCCATAGCTATGCTTTTAACATAAGGAAGGCAGCAATTAAGCCTTTAAGGTCAACAGAATGAAGCTGTCAGGGGCAGGGAGAAAAACGAACAAACACACTTTGCAGTTTAAAAGGAACACTAAATCTTTGTACTCTGAGATAAGTTCTTTAATTTACAAGTATTATTAATGTGTAGCTACATTGCTTGTTTTCACAATAGCTTGAGCATATATAAAGTGACTTGTAGATAATAAAGTTGTCTGATGAGTACCTAATCACAGTTGCCCTGATCCCTTCTCTCTTTGTCTTCATTCCCAGTAGCTTTCAGGCTGAGATTTCTAACAGCTGGTGCCCAATGTGGGGTCTGAAGAAGTGTCTTCCATAACAGTATCAAGGAACCAGTGGAAAGGACTCTGGTGAGGGTAATGAATATCGTCCAAAGAAGTTTGACTCAAGTCTTTTTAGTAAGTAACAGTTCCATGGATCATCAGGGTAATGGGTAATCAACCAGGACGTTTGGAAGAATATTTTCAAGAGTTAAAAACCTTGTTGAAAACTACTGGGGTGCCTGTAAAAACCTCTGAGTTACTAGAATTGCTTGCTTTAATACAAAAGCATTGTTGTTGGTTTCAGCCTCAGGGGTATAATGTTTTAAATTTGAAACAGTGGAGACCTGTAATAAAAGCTTTATGAAGAGTATATCAAAAAGGGGAATCCATGCCTTTATCTATGTGGACTTTGTGCCACCAAATTGCTGCTGCTTTAGATCCTTTACAATCAGAGTAAGATGATGAAGAAGAAATTACTATATTTTTGAAACCCATAGACAAACAGAAAATGGAGTGCCATTTGGGAGAATTAAATTCTGAGCCAAAAAGCAGAGGAGAGTCTCCTGGCTTCATGCCTAATCCTAGTATTAATCCTTTTATAGATAAGAAGATAACTGCTCTAATGAAATGTCCAATCTCCACATATCTCTTCCAGGTGCTCATCCTAACTTATATCCAGTTCAACCTACTTCAGCTGATGAGCCACCGTTTTGGCTGCCTTGACCTCAGCACTTGGATTTTTTTCAGATATGGCAGATGCTTTACCCTATATTAATAAGATAATTGTTCCCAACCCCATTCCTCAAACACCTTTAATGCACTGTTTATTGCAAGGATCTTGACAAGGGGATCCAGAGGCCATGCAATTACTATCAGCTTTTCCAGTTATATTATGACCAACTCCATCAGATGCTAATAATCTGCAAGAAGGTGCTGAGTTCCATCATGAACCAATACCTTTTAACTATTGAAAGATTTAAAACAGGCTTGCATGCAATAAGGGAGTAACTCTCCATATACATTTGGCTTAGTTCAGGGCATGGCTCAGGTGGATAGATTGATTTCTTGGAATTGGGAAATGTTAGCTCACACTGTTCTTAGCCCCACAGAATTCTGCAATTTAAAACTTGGTGGAATTATGAGGCTGATATGATTGCCTGGTGAAATGCTAATTAGAACCCTCCAGCGCTTATATTTGCAGAACCATTATTGGGAATAGGAGCTTGGGCAGGAGTACAAAGACAAATGCAGTATGATGATGTAACAATAGTTCAAGTCAGAATGTCCTGCTTAGCAGCTTGGAGAAGAATTTCAGCCCCTGGGAAACTTACACAATCCTTTGCTAAAACTATACAAGGAGTAAATGAGCCAAAGGTAGAGTTTGTAGATAAGCTATTGGATATTATTTGAAAAACTATAGAAATTCTGGAAGCTAGAGACTTAATTTTATTAACTCTTGCATTTGATCAAGCAAATAGTGAATGCAAAAATGCTATTAGACTCATTAAGGCAGCAGGAGGGTCAGTACAAGATTATATTAAAGCTTGCCAGGACATAGGTTCCACCACCCACCAGATGGCAGTATTGGCTGCGGCCATGAAAAACACTAGAATTAAACCACTGGAAAGGAGAAAAACATTGCAACACTGGTGTTCTGTTTTGGTTCCATGCTAATTCTGATCGGGGCTATTTAACCAGAATAATAAAGTTAATACAAAAATTTTTATCAAGGTGTTAAAAGGAATTTTCAGTTTTAAATCAATAGTTTACTCCTGAACTTCAAGTCTTAGTGTAGTCTTAAAAAATTGTAATCTAAAAAATTTGTGTTAACGGTCTGTCTAAACTGCTAAATAAAAGGCTTAACTACATTTATGTTACTCAAGTTATCTTAACTGGTTGCTGATAACTAACAATCCAAGCACAAGCTTGCATGTTACAGGCAACATGGATTCCAGAAGAAATCTTAAAAACAGTAAAATCTGAGATGTGAAATAATGGAGAACTTGAAAACAGCTATCCTGAAAATGTAAGAAAGTAAAAATTATGAATCAAATTGTAAACCTTATGTTTTTATTGGTGTGCTGTATGTGTTTTTTGTTTGTCTTTTCAAAGTCAGTGTATATTTTGATACCTCCAGATGATAATATAAATTAATAAATAAAAATTTCTAAAAGAAGCTCTATTCAAATGGCCAAAAATTAAATAAGTGCATATATTAATACTCAAGTTTAAATGTTAATGAGGTCTCTACAATGATAAAAATTGTAAGTCTTAATTAATGAAATTACTATCTCTTCATAAAAAATGATTCTTAGCTAAATTGAAATGAATAGCTTATTTTTCTTCACAAAATAAAATAAAAGATGTAAAACTTGAAAAATATTTTAAAAGATAAAAGTTTGTAGAAGTACTAACTAAAATTTGATGTTTGTTCAAAAAAGTGTATTTTGCCCTAAAATAAGACAGCTGGTTTTCATAAAATCAGAAAGAACGTATGCAGGATGGGACTTGAACGCATGTGGTAAATTACAAAGGGTATTTTGGTAACTTTGGGTAAAGGACTATGTTCTGTAAAGGTAAAATTTCTCTTAGTATAATATAATTATAGTCTATATAGTTATAAATAATAAGTTTATGGAAGTATTGTTTAAAGTGTTTAAATGGCTATTTGCAGGAAGTCATCGTTAAACAAAAACTGAATTGATAATAACAAAAGGTAACTTTATAACAGAAAATCAGGTTGGCAGTCAGCCTCCCCTGCCAACTGGTTTGTAAAAACTGTTTCTAGTATTGCATACTACTAGGCATTTGAAAGAAAAAAAAGTTATATTTGAGTATATCCAAATTGGATCATTATTTTGACAAGTTTGTTTATGGTTGAAGTTAAATAAGATTTGATAGGTCTGGCTATAAAGTTTTAAAGTTTTACTATCAATTAGTATACTAATACAAAGTTAAATTTTGTTATTTCTTAGTGTTTCTCATGTCATTAGTCTGTTTTAGTAAAAGTTTATAAAGAGTTTTTCTCCTGAATAATCAGTATATAAAGAAAGTCTGTTTTATCAAAATAGCTTGTTGTAGTTTAACCTCATAATTTCCTTGGTTTTCTAAGAAGAAGCAAGTCTTATCATTTTCAAGGGAACATAATGTTCAAATCTGCTTTTGCAAGGTCAAATTCTGAAAAGCATCTTTTTATTTCAAACTCTTGCAAAAGATTTATTCTTTTACCATGTAAAAAGGAAAGTAATAAAATGGCTAAGTTCCTTTAATATGCTATAAGTCGAATGGAAAGTGTTTAAAAGTATTATAAAATTAAATGCAATTCTTTTACCCTCTGTTAATTAAAGTATGAGTAAAAAGTTCATATGAATACTTAAAGAGCATATAAAATTCCTGAAAATTTACATTGTTTCAGCATAATATTAAACAAAAGTATTTACTAAATTATGGCAAAACAATTTATTCTGGCAGGCTGCTCTTTCTAAATTTTATTGGGATACTTGATACACATTGACCATCAAATAATTTCTAACATTTTTTCAAAATTCAGCTTTTCTCATCAATGTAATAGTACGGGACCAACCAATAAAAATGCAATATATATTTTACAGATGGAAATGGAAAAGGAAAAACTGGATATTATGGTCCCCTGAAAAAAAAGTATTGATACTAAACAAACCTCACCCCAAAAAGCAGAAGTGTCAACCATTATTCAATTACTTTCTGATGTATGAGGACCCATTAATATAGTAGCTGATTCTGCCTATGTTTGCTATACTGTTAACCATATTGAGACTGCTTTTCTTGCTGGAAGAATGGAGATTGATTTACTTTTGGCAGATTAGCATACATCCATGTACCTGTAAATACATGTAGTGGATTTACTTAGGCTTCTGCTATGACAGGAGAAACTGCAAAACATGTTATTCATCATTGTCTTGCTACCATGGCTATTATGGGTGTGCCTAATAAGATTAAAACTGACAATGACCCTGCATATACTGGTAAATCATTTTCTAATTTCTGTAAAGCATGGAATATCCAACATAGTACTGGAATCCCCTATAATCCCCAAGGACAAGCTATTGTAGGAAGAACTAATGGTATTTAAAAAATCTTTTTATATAAAATTTTAAATAAAAAAGTGGGAAATGAAGGAACATCCTCCATAGACATAACAGAAATGAATTTAATTAATAATTTTCAGCCAGCAGTTATATTAAGCAAAGCCCTTTGCACTCTGAACATTCCTAACATTCAGGCTAACACTCATACATCAGCAGTTGGATGGTTCTGGAAGGGAAAACCAGGACATTGTGAAAACCTTCAACAACCAATATATTATAAAAAGCTTTTAGATAATACATGGTACCCTGTTATGGTAAAAGTGTAGGGTAGGGTGAGATATGCTCTTGTCATTACAGAACATGGGGAACAAATTTGGTTGCCAGCTCGACAGACTAAATCGTGGATTGAGGAGAAGAAAGAGAATTTTGATGTTGATTCCTCTTCTCCTGATCATGCTGTTGGTAACTCTGGGTCTTGCAGGTGAAAATCATATCTATTGGGCTTACATTCCTGACCCACCTCTATATGTGCTCTAACATGGGGAGACCCATCATTTCCTATACTTTTGAATAAAACATGTGTTTCCTGGGCCTATAGATGATAGACTACCCTTAAAACCTGATGAAGAAGGGAAGAAAATATATAATCTTACCATTCCTTTTGATTATAGACCATTATGTATAGGAATAAGTCCTCCTTGCATGCAAAAACAAAATTGCACTATGATAACTATGAAAGCTAATGGTACCAAATTATTAATAACAGTATTTCCATCATACAATTCTTTTCTGACCAAGACACAGAATTATAATTGTCCACCCCAAGAACCTGGAGAGAAAGAAAGATGACAAGAGTGCCATATAGAAAGAGGATCTGTCATCTTTAATGATTCCTATGGAATAGTTTGGGAAAGTGCTCATATGGGGACTCCCAGTAATAACAATGGCAGATTTTTTTGGTATGGACTTAACAATAAAAATCAGATAATCAGTAATATGCAACATCCTTTTTCATGGTCATCAGAGGAACAAAGTATATTTACTAATAAGTCTGTTCATTGGAAATAGAAAGGAAAATGGATACCAGTCCTTTGGGTTAATGACACTTACAATCATAATATACAAAAGAATTTGTGGAAAACATTTCTTGGAATTTTCCCTGCATATGAATGGTTGGGAAATAAAAATAATACAGGACACTATTTCACCCTTAATCAAACATATAATCTTAAGGCCTGTGTTAGAGATCCATTTATTTTCATAACTGGTAAGATAACTCTTAGGAATGACTCATTGTTTTATGAAAATGGTTCTTTGTATACTTGTCTATCAGAAAGTGTGTTGCAGGGTGGAGAAATAAAATAATGATTGCAAAAAGAAGAAGAGGCATTTCGATAACTGTAAAAATGACATGGATTTGGCAATCCTCCCCTGAAAGCCAGTTGCTGCTCCACATGGCACAAGAATTTCTGAAGTGAACAAAACATTTTATTGGACTCCTTATTGTCAGGATCTGGGACTGATTGGAATTATTACAGCAGCTGCTACCACAGCCATAGCTTTACATGAAACCATGCAAACACAGCAATGTGTACATGATTGGCATAAAAATGCTAGTGATTTGTGGCATAGCCAAGAACACATTGATGAAAAGTTGAATAATTGGGTGAATGATTTAGAATCAGCTGTTTTACATGTTGGAGATCAATTGTATAGTTTAAATGTGTTAAGAAAGTTGAAATGTGATTGTAATGAAAGCAACTTTTGTATTACACCTCTTGCTTATAATTCATCAGGTATAGAATGGAAAAAAATTAAAAATCATTTACTAGGCCTTAAAAGTATTATCTCTCTAGAAATAATGGAGCTACAAAGAAAAATATTACATATATCTCATAATGAAATGCATGTAGCTAATGATGAGGACATTTTTTCAGATATAATTTCACATATCACGAAGTTTAATCCAGTTAATTGGTGGAAGTCACAGCACTTCCTGTCAGCTTCAGGAATAGGGCTATTCATATCTGTTTTGTTGCTCATGATTTTCACCTGTGCTGGATAGTGCTTTAGAAGAAAATTGCAAAGTGTAGCATCTATGGGACATGCAAATAATCTGGTGCTGACAAAAGCACTTCAATAATTTCCCCAAGTCGAAGAGTTTGGCTGGAAGTCAATGACGGGTAAGACTCTTGAGAGAAGAGCAACCTAAGACAGGCACATTCACCTCGACTAAAACAAAAAGGGGGAAATGTTCGAAACAAAAGCCTTAATTGTCTTGCAGGAAGAAACATGCTGTTTCCATAGCCATGCTTTTAACATAAGGAATGCAGCAATTAAGCCTTTCAGGTCAACAGGATGAAGCTGTCAGGGGCAGGGAGAAAAATGAGCAAACACACTTTGCAGTTTAAAAGGAACACTAAATCTTTGTACTCTGAGATAAGTTCTTTAATATACAAGTATTATTAATGTGTAGCTACATTGCTTGTTTTCACAATAGTTTGAGCATATATAAAGCCATTTGTAGATACTAAAGTTGTCTGATGAGTTTCTACTCACAGATCCCCTGATCCCTTCTCTCTTTGTCTTCATTCCCAAATCCTTTCAGGTCAAGATTTCTAACAGACACAAACTGATATATGCACATCAATGTTAACAGCAGCATTATTCACTATTGCCAAAAGTTGGAATCAACCCAATGCCCATCAACAAATGAATGGATAAATAAAATGTTGTACATACATACAATGGAATACTACTCAGATATAAGAAGGAATTAAGTATGAACACATGGGATAACATGGATAAATCTTGAAGACCTTATGTTTAGTGAAGGAAAGCAGGCATTGAAGGACAAATATTACATCACTTCTCTGATGTGAAATAAGTAAACCAAGCTGTCTCAGAGAGCTAGAGACTGGATTATAGGCTAAAAGGAAGTTGGTGGGGAGAGGAAAGTTGTGAGCTGATGCCTACATGGGTGAAATCTATGATAAGCTGGAGGTTTGGAGGATGTGTTAGATGGCCCAAGGAATTTGGGAAAGTGTTGGGGTAACAGTTGAACATGGGAGATTGTCAGGTATGTGATTGAAACTAT
Source organism: Dasypus novemcinctus (assembly GCF_030445035.2). Classification (NCBI taxonomy): domain Eukaryota; kingdom Metazoa; phylum Chordata; class Mammalia; order Cingulata; family Dasypodidae; genus Dasypus; species Dasypus novemcinctus. Next base: position 43,594,490 of record NC_080702.1, read on the forward strand.
CATGTTGAGAAAATTATTTAGAACATATAATAAAGAAGGATTACATTTTTAAGGTGCTTAACAGTGGGTATCTGGCACAGGGGGAGTCTTCTAGGCAATGTGTGAGTACTGATTTTTTCATAGTGTATTATATCACTGGGTGGAGACCCATACAGTGAGTTTGAAGGTGTACCCACATCCTGGGTTGGCCTGATGCTCTCAAACAGAGGGAATTGTGTTTCTCAAGAGAAATTTTGGCTCCCAATGGGTGAGGGCAGTCTGGTATGTCAAGCCCTTAGCACTGTTGCAAGTATCTGTGAATCTGGTACTTCAAGTAGTGAAGATTGAATGTCACTGTGAGCCCTGAGTGGGAGTTATAGAATAGATGGAATCAGGGTAACTCGGGGGCAATGGAAATGTTTCACAAGATCATGCAATGATGGGTATAGGACATGTTAAATTACACCAAAAATGTATAAAATTCTATAGGTTAAAAAGTAAACTATAATGTAAAACATAAGGTAACTAAAAATTTTGAAAATTGTACAAACTCAAATATAAACCATAATGTAAACAAAAATGGAACCATGTTTAAAAGCTGTGTTTCAATATCTGTATCTCTGCTGCAGCAAATGTAACATGAACATGTGAAAAGATCATTGCTGGGGAAGGGGAAAAGGGCTTAATGTTGGATATATGGGAGTCCCCTATATTGTATATGTAAATTACTGTGATTTAAAACTTTGTGAAGAAAAAAGTAAAAATTAGAAAAAAATATAGACAAGGTAGAAATGAAAGAAATTGCCTTAGCACTGTACATACAGGGCAATACCTATTGCAGTGATGAAAGGCAAAATGTCAAAAACAAAGCTTTATAATATTTTCATTTTTTAATACTCCAATTTATTTTTACTTTATTTTAGTTTTTCTAAATTAGTATGTATTCTATTTCTAATCTTTAAACCCATCACTATATTTCATTTTCCTATTAATTGAATTTGGCAATATATTAGGCTTCATTTTTGAAGAAATTTTGGACCAGAGAGGTTCAACTATGGCAGGGGAGGAACACTTGTGTGGGGTTTTATTATTGGGGTCACATGGTTGGGAGGTAGTTACCCAGGACATGTATATAGGGTATATAAAAATATTCGGATATATGTCGTGTATTTTCATAGTACTTACAGTTACAAACCACAACAGAGAGAGTGCTGAGTTCCTACCCAGGTGAGCTATATTACATTTCCCAATGGAACAGCAACAATCACCCAAGTGTAATGGCAATGACCAATGAAGAAGGATCGTCCAAAGATGAGCTTGATACTAATGACTATGCTTATGAGCCTGTGTGCCTGAAATATGAACTGGGCCTAGAGCTGCAGGCTGCCTAAGAGTTACCTCCTGAAGGTCTCCATGTTGCTCAAATGTGGCCACTCTCTAAGCCAAATTCAGCATGTAAATGCATTACCTTCCCCCCAGCGTGGGACATGGTTCTCGTGCTCAGCCTCCCTGCTGCCAAGTGATTACTACTAATTACTAACTGGTGGCACAACTGGAAAGAGACCTTGAATAAAAGGGTCAACTAAGACCAGTAGAATATCTCAGCCTACATGTAGGATCAGGTGTTAAAAACTGCTTTATGACCTTGTAAAAAAGGGGGAAATGGCAAAGACAAATGAGTTTATATGGCTAAGAGTCTTCAAAAAAGGGTTGGGAGGTCATCAGAGGGGTCATGCTTATGCAAGCCACAGTAAGAACCCAGGGACAGCCAAAGTAGATACAACCCCAGGTACTGGTTTTCCTGAGGGCTACGGAGACCCACATGTTCTGTGATCATGGCAAATGGCTCTGGAATTCAGTGCCATATCAGTGACCATACTTTGGAATTTGTGTTCCTGAATGTGGACTCAGATGTGACCTTTCTACACTTGCCTCTTCTGTCACTTTTACTGAAACTGTGGTTGGCAGTGGGGTTGGGGTATACTCAGGAGACTTGAATTTCTGGACTCTCCACATGCCAGCTAGGTCCTGAGCCTCAGCAGAGATGCAACTCCTACTCTCTGGTTCATTGGACTTACCCAGATCAGCTAATAGGGAGGTGAAGATGGTCATTCACCACACCTGGGAACTGAGAGTGCCTACAACTGCAAGCAGGAGAATTGCATCCATCATCCATGTGGAATCTATGCTCCCTCTCAATAGAGAGGTGCATTGGACGTCACCTTCCCAGGGTCCACAGGATGGAGGAATAAAATATGGATTAGACTGGACTTACTATTATTCTAGTATGGAATTGTTGTGACTAGTAATGGAAGAAATTGTAGCATTGATGTGGAGAATTTGGTCACGGTAGTTGCTGAGGGCAGGGAAAGGGAAGAAGAGATGTGATATTGGGGCATTTTTTGGGCCTTGGAGTTGTCCTAAATGGTATTTCAGAGACAGATGTTGGACGTTATATCCTGTCATAACCCACTGAATGTACTGGGGGAGAGTGTAAACTACAATGTAAACTATTATCCATGTAGTTCATCAGTGCTCCAAAATGTTTCACCAAATGCAATGTATGTGCCACAATGATGAAAGAGTTTGTTGATGTATGAGGAGTGGGATGAGGGGGGATGGGGGTGTATGGGAACCTCATATTTTTTAATGTAACATTATTTGTGATCTATGTATCTTCAAAAAATACAATAAAAATTGTTGGGAGTTTGGGGCATGGGATATATGGGAATATCTTATATTTTTTAATGTAACGTTTTGTGTGATCTCTTAACTTTAAAAAATAATTAAAAAATAAAATAGAAAACAAAGAAAAAACAAGAATTGATACTGTTAGACTATTTACAGTGAGAAAAAGAAAAGTAATTTAACTTAAAGAAACAAAAATAAAAATTGAAACTTAAGTGATGTCATAGATTCTGAGGGGCAGGGAAAGGAAGAACTGGCAGAACGCAGTGCATTTAGAGACATTGGAATTGTTCTTCATAATCTTACAATGATGGATACAGGTCATTATACGTTTAGTCAAAACTTATCAAAGTGTGTGATGCAAAATGCAAACCCTAATATAAACCATTGATCACAGTTAGTTTCAATACCTTGATATTTGTTCATCAATTGTTATCAATGTACATACACATGCAGGATATTTTTGGTAGGGTATGATGTGGCAGGGAGGTGATATGTATGAGAATCCCATATATTTTCTATGTGACTTTTCTGTAATCTAAAATTCTTGAAAAAATGAAGTGAGAAAAGTAAGACCAAGAGGAAAATACATAAGAAATTGTCAATATACATAAAATAACAGAACTATTGTGGTTAATGGCACAATGAAAAAAATATTTTTTAAAATTAAATTAAATTAATTTTTTTGTTGTTTTTCTTCTTTTTCTTTAAATGTTACATTAAAAAAATATGAGGTCCCCATAAACATCAACAACCTCTTCCATCATCATGGCACATCCACTGCACCTGGTGAATACATTTTGGAGCACTGCTGCATCACATGGGCAGTAGTCTACATTGTAGTCTACTTTCTGCCCCAGTCCACCCAGTGGGCCATGGAAGGACACACGATATCCAGCATCTGTCCCTGCAGCACCACCCAGGACAACTCCAAATCCTGAAAATGCCCTCACACCATATCTCTTCTTCCCTCTCCCTACCATCAGCAGCTACCATGGCCACTTTCTCCACATCAGTACTACAATTTCTTCCATTACTAATCACAATAGTTCCCCAGCAGAACCCACCAGTAGTCCACTCTAATCCCTATGCTATTCTTCCATCCTGTGGACAATGGGATGGTTATGTCCAGTCCCCCTCTACATCAAGAGGGGGCTTAGATTCCACATGGATGATGGATGCAATTCTCCTGCTTGCAGTTGTAGGCACTCATGGCTCCCTGGTGTGGTGGTTGACCTTCTTCATCTCCCTGTTAGCTGACTAGGGTAAGTCCAATAAACAAGAGGGTAGGAATTGCAAATCTGCTGAGGCTCAGGGCCTGGCTGTCACATGGACAGGCCAGAGATTCAGGTCTCCTGAGCATACATCAACCCCAATGCCAACCACAGGTCTGGCAAAAGTAACAGAAGAGTCGTGTATAGAAAAGTCATATCTGAGTCCAACTCCATCACACTCAGGAACACAAACTTTAAAGTAGTGCCAACTGACATGGCACTGGACTCCTTTAGCTTTGTTTTGATGGAGGTTTTGGATTGAAGAAGATTTGCAATGTTGTAAGGGAGGATCAATTCTGTGGGATGTCAGTGGTTGGAGGAAGTGTGGAAAATTGCACCTATGGCACGACTGTATGGAATATGATGTATTCAAGTGGTCATTGAGTCTTGTCTCAGTAAGTGAAGATCCACAGAATACTCAATGGAAAATTAAAATTCCCATCTTGGGGAGTTCTGCCTCATTATTTAATAGAGTGGCAAGAATCTCTAAAGGACATGGGCAATACTAGTGAAGGAGAACAGACCAATATGCCAGGCCATCGATACTTGTATAAGTATGCTTATATAAGTATGCTTGTATAAGTACAAGAACCTTGTTCTTGTGAAATTGAAACTTACCCTCCTAAAATATAGTGCCTAAAAGTTACCTCCTGAAAGCCTCCTTGTTGATCAAAGTGACCTCTCTCTAAGCCAACCTCATCATTTAATCTCACTACTTCCCCCCGGCATGGGACATGACTCCTGGGGATGAGACTCCTTGTCAATGAGGGATTATTACCAGCCACAAACTAGGGATGCCTTTGGAAAAAAACCTAGACCAAAAGGGGAAATATTAGATGCAAAAGAGATACTATGCTTAAGAGATTTCAAAGTGAGCTAGGAGCTCATTCCAGAGATTGTGCTTATTCATGTCTCAGGAAGCTCTCACTGACTGCCACAGTAAGCATTGCTTCAATCAGGGGTGGCTCTGAGGACTCTAGAGATAGCTAGACTCTATAGGTGGGGTAGATAACTCTAGAAAATTAACACCCCTTCAGTGGGACTTACCTTGGAATATATGGTAACCTATTTATCCAATGTATAATAGTTGGACTTATTTATAGTTTTCCTACTCATAGTTCTTCTTCCCCTTTTATAAGAACCTGTAATGATTGCTATAAACATTAAATGTATTTCACAGAGACTTAAATCTTCTGGATGTACATATGCCATTTGAGCCCTGAATCTCAGCAGTGTTGCAGACAAAACCCACTCTTCAGTTCATCATACTTATCCAGGACAACAAATAAAAGGATGATGATAGACAATGTCCACTCCAAAAATCAGAGAGTATCTACAATTCAAGCAAGACAGTTACATCCATCTACCCCATGGGATCTGTGTCACATCTCAATCAGAGGCAGATTGGGCATCACCATCCCAAAATCCTCAGGGTGGAGTAATGAACAAACATAGGAGGAGTGAAGCAATGAACTGAAGTGGACTTATTTTTATACTAGCAATGGAAGAACTTGTAACATTGGTATAATAATAGTGGTCACTGGAGGCGCTGATGGGAGGGAAAGAGAAGAATAGCTGTACCATTGGGGTATTTTTGGAACTTTCGAATTGTTCTTGAAAAACAAATGCATTGGCTAATGCAAGCTCTTATACATTTTGTCAAAATCTATAAAATTGTGCTGTGCAAAGTGTAAACAATATGTAAACTATAGACCATGGTTAGTAGTAATGTTTAAATATGTGTTCAGCAACTGTAATAAAAATACGACAGTAATGAAAGATGTTATTAATATGGGAAAATATGAGAGAGGGAGGGGTTATAGCATATGAGAACCCCTTATATATTTTTTTAAAAATTTATTTTAAAAGAAACTCTAGATTACACAAACGTTACATAAAAATATAAGTGATTCCCGTATTCCCCACTTTGTTTCTGTAACATAAAGCTTCTTTTTTAAAAAAGTAACAAAAATATACATTTTGTGAATGAATGAAAGAAGGTAATTTTATAGATACAGGAATTATTGAAATAGAAGAAACAAATATTAAATAGATGTGAAGGCATGTGAGGGACAAGTTTTCCACATTTGGAGATAAGAACTTATATGTACCAAGATTACATTTTCAAAATTATAGAATATGCCAAAAGAAGTAGAGTGTCTCAAACACAGTATGGGTAAATACAAATAAACTCATGAGTCTGTCTGTCCAACCATGTGTGCAACTGTCTGTCTGTGTACTAGGAATCACAAAGTTAAAAGTATCTTTTGAAGGTGAGAAATGATCAAAACTTTGGATGCCCTTGCACTAAAGATAAGAATACCTTAAAAATGCCAGAGAGCTTGACACAAAGGAAAAATCCCCCAACTGTAAGGGCAAAGACTCATGAAGAAGGATGATCTAAAGATGAGCCATTGGTACTGAAGACTATGCTTTTGAGCCTGTGTGTATGATATTTCAACTAGGCCTAGAGCTGCAGGTGCCTAATAGTTACTTCCTGAGAGCCTCCATGTTGCTCAAATGAGGTCACTCTCTAAGGCAAAATCAGCATGTAAATGCACTACCTTCCCCCCAGCATGGGACATGACTCCTGGAAATGAGCCTCCCTGGAGCCGAGGGATTACTGCCAATCACCAGCTGGTGATGCAACTAGAAAAAAACCTTGAATAAAAGGGGGAAATGGTAAAGATAAATGAGTCTATATAGCTAAGAGACTTTAAATTGAGTTGGGGTTCTCATTTATTTGCTGCTGTTGTCTCTCAGTGATATGAGCAGGTATATGCATGGAATAAAATAATACTGGGTTTTTGTAAATTGAGATGGAGTAACAATTTCTTCTCTTCTGCATGGTCTAGACATAGTGCAGTAAAAAAAATTGAGTTGGGAGGTGATCAGAGAGGTTGCACTTACACATGTCCCAGCAGGATCCTGGGGACTGCCAAAGTTGATACAAACTCAGGTACTGATTCTCCTGAGGGCTATGGAGACACACAGGTTCTATGGTTTTGGCATATGGTTCTGGAGTACAGTGCTTTGTCAGTGGGTCCTACTTCAGAATTTGTGCTCCGAAGTGTGATGGAGTTGGGCTCAGATGTGCCTTTCTACACATGCCTCTTCTGTCACTTTTACTGAACCTGTGGTTGGCACTGGGATAGGTGTATACTCAGGAGACTTGAATCTCTGGACAGGCCATGGGCCAGCTGGGTCCTGAGTCTCAGCAGAGTTGCAACTCCTACTCTCCAGTTTGTTGAACTTGCCCAGTTCAGCTAAGAGGGAGGTGAAGATGGCAAACCACTACACCAGGGAAATGAGAGTGCCTACCAGTGCAAGCAGGAGAATCACATTGATCAACCATGTGGGATGTAAACCCCCTCTTGATTTAGAGGTGGAGTGGACATCACCATCCCAGGGTCCACAGGATGGAGGAATGAAATATGGTTTAGAGTGGATTTACTGATATTCTATTATAGAATTATTGTGACTCTAGAATGGAAAAGATTGTATCATTGATGTGGAGACAGCAGCCATGTGAGTTGCTGAAAGCAGAGAGGGAAGAAGAGATGTGATGTGGGGACTTGGAGTTGTCCTAAATGATATTTCAGGAACAGACACAGGATATTGTATATCCTGCCATAACCCACTGATTGGACTGGAGGAGAGTGTAAACTACAATGTAAACTATAATCCATGTGGTACAGCAGTGCTCCACAATGTATTCAGCAAATGCAATGAATTTGCAGCAATGATGAGGGACACTGTTGATGTGGGAGGAGTGGGTGGAGTGGGTTGTTGGGTGTATGGGAACCTCATTTTTTTTAAAGATTTATTTACTTATTTCCCCTTCCCCCCACCTCGCCTTGGTTGTCTGTTCTCTTTGTCTATTTGCTGCGTTTTCTTCTTTATCCACTTTTGTTGTCAGCAGCATGCGAATCTGTGTTTCTTTTTGTTGTGTCATCTTGTTATGTCAGCTCTCCATGTGTGTGGTGCCATTCTTGGGCAGGCTGCACTTACTTTCACGCTGGGCAGCTTTCCTTATGGGGTGCACTCCTTGTGTGTGGGGCTCCCCTATGCGGGGGACACCCCTGCATGGCACGGCATTCCTTGTGCGCATGAGCACTGCATATGGGCCAGCTCCACATGGGTCAAGGAGACCTGGGGTTTGAACCGTGGACTTCCCATGTGGTAGATGGATGCCCTAACCACTGGGCCAAGTCCGCTTCCCTTATATTTTTTAATGTAACATTTTTTGTGATCTATGCATCTTTAAAAAAAGACAATTAAAAATAAAATAATAAATAATGAAAAAATATACATTAAAAGGAAAGTCATCCCCTGCTGACTGAAAAAGTTGATATGGTTGGAGAGTCAAGGGAAGCATGAGTTTTGAGAAGGAACAAACTGCCAGGGTGGGAGCTGAGGATCCTCCAGTCTCATGGGGCATGGATGGAGAAGTTGTTCTTTTTTCATCTGCCTGGTCATGCTCTCCACATCACTCTTTATCTACCTGCTATTCTTGTGCATTTCCCATATCTGTTAGAATTCAGTCATTTTTATCTGGCCCAGTAATAGATGAAGCAGTTCTCTGTCTCACATTTCTTGGTGTTCTTCTCTTAAGTGTTCTAGATCATAGGGTGTTGAGCTCCTTCTTGAAAAACAAAATGTACACTCCTCAATCCTGATTCTGTTCATGTCCAACATGTAAAGTGCTTCCTGGTCCATTCTCTGTAAAATCCTGCACATGCCACAACAATTTATTCTCTTAAACTGATTAACCTCTTTCACAGGATTTATCTTTCAATACATTAGTGTATACACACACTGATTAATATATGCTCTGAATTCTTCATTACAGTGGAAGAATAGAATGAGCAGAGGCTTCTCCTGCTTCCTTTTCTTTGTGTTTTCAAAATGAGTAAGAATATATGTGGGGTTATGGGAAGATAGCATCAGATTAGGCAGGCAAGTCTCAGTTCCTCACAGAAACAATGGAGAAAGAGCCAAAGGCTTCCAGAAGGACCTGCTTTGAGGGTCAGCAGACAAGGAGAGTGCCTTTTCACTTTTAACAGATGATGGGGAGAAGTTGTTTTTCCTCTCTCAGTCAGCTGCAATGAGCCAGGGGGATTGCTTGCACTGAATATCTTGGGGTGGGGGAGAGGAGTTATTTATGGTGGAAGGAAGTTTAGTAACATTTCCACTGAGATAAGGAGCAAGACAAAGATGTCCACTGTCACCATTATTATTCAATATTACATGCTAGCTACAGCAGCTAGGTTAGAAAAAGAAATAAAAGACACCCAAATACAAAATGAATAATAATACTTTCACTATTCACTGATGATATTATTGTATATCTAGAATCTCCTGAAAAATCCAATAATCAAATTTGTTTGGAAGGATAAGCCACCCTGTATAATAAAAAAAAAAATGTCTTGAAATAGAAGAAAAAATTTGAGGACTACCACTTTATGACTTTAAGTATATTACTTAGCTACAGTTGTAAAAGCAGCATGGTACTGGCATAAGAACTGACAGATTGACAAATGGAAGAAAAACGAGAACTCAGAATTTGACCTCACATCTACAGTAAAGCTATTTTTGACAATGCTTTCAAGCCCACCCACCTGGGCCAATAACTATTCAACATATGGAGCTGGAAGAACAGGATAGCTATAGCCAAAAGAAAGAAAGCCCACTCTCTCACAAACTACACAAAAATCACAGGGCATATGCCCAGGGGGCATGGAAATGATTGGATATACTCATAGTGGAAACAATTAAAAACAACAGCTGGGGGGGTACTGGGTTACTGGCTGGGGGGGGCTCTGTCATGGTCCCTAGGGGAGCAGTGGCAGTCCCTCAGGTGCAATGGTAAGGATCAGGAAGGAATGAGGGTCCTACAGTGAGCCCCTGATGCTAATGACTATGCTTGTGAGCCTATACGCCTGAAATAAGAACAAGGCCTAGAGCAGCACTGTGCCTAGGAGTTCCCTCCTGACAGCCTCTGTGTTACTCAAATGTGGCCAGTCTCGAAGCCAAACTCAGCATGTAAATGCAATGCCTTCCCCCCAGCATGGGACATGACACCCGGGGATGAGCCTCCCTGGCACCAAGGGATCACTATCAACTACCAACTGATGATGCGACTGGAAAATGACCTTGTACGGAAGGTTCAATGCGGATCAGCAGAATATCCCTGTCTACATATAATAACAGGAGTTAAAAATGCTGTTTGACCTAAATTAAGGGGGAAATGGAAAGGAGAAATGAGTTTATATGGCTATGAGTCTCTAAAAAAGAGTCTGGAGGTTGTCAGAAGGATTGCCCTTATGCACACCTGAGCAGAGTCTCAGAGACAGATGGAGTGGATACAACCCCAGGTATTGGTTCTTTTGAGGGCTGGGGAGACCCCACAGGTTCTATGGTCATGGCAGATGGGGTTCACTGTCATGTCAGTTGGCCCTTCTTTGGAGCTGGTGTTTCTGCGTGATGGAGCTGGACTCAGATGGGTTCTCTTTTCAAAAGCCTTTCATGCTACTTTACTGGAATTGTAGTTGGTGCTGGGGTTTAAGATATATCTAGGGGATTTGAATCTCTGGACTGACAATATGATAGCCAGGCCCTGACCTCAACAGACTTCAGCTCCTACACTCTGATTTATTGGACTTACCCCACTCAGCTAACAGGGAGTTGAAGAATGTCAACCACCACATCATGGAGTCTAGAGTGCCTACAATTGAAAGCAGGAGGATTGCACCCAATATCCATGTGGAATCTAAACCCCCTCTTGACATAGATGTGGAATGGACACAACCAAGCCAAGGTCCACAGGAAGGAGGAATGCAGTAAGTATCAGAATGGACTTAATGATATTCTATTCATGAACTCTTGTGGTTAATAATTGAGAAAATGTGGCATTGATGTGGAAAAAGTGGCCATGGTGGCTGCTGGGTGCAGGGAAGGGGAGGAAGAGAAGAGATGTGGAGGCATTCTTGGGACTTGGAGTTGTCCTGGGTGGTGCCCCAGGGACAATTGCTGGATTTTATATGTCCTCCCATGGCCCACTGGATGGAACGTGGGAAAGTGTGGGATATGGTGTGGAACATGGGACATGGGGTGCAGCCATGCCCAGAGATGTACTCACCAGATGCAATGGATGTGACATGAGGATGGGGGAGAGTGCTACTGTGGGGGGAACGGTGGGGTGGGGGCAGTGGGGGCGAATGGGGACCTCATATTTTTTGAATGCAATATTTTTTAAAAAAATGAATAAATTGAGTAGAATTTGAAAAAAAAACTACACAAAAATTAACTCAAAATGGATCAAGGACCTAAATATAAGTAGAACAACCATGAAATTACTACAAGAAAAAGTAGGAAAATATCTTGAAGATCTTGAGATAGGTGGTAATTTCTTAAACCTTAAACCCAAAGTACTAGCAACAAAAGAAAAAAAGTAGATAAATGAGACTTCATCAAAATATAACACTTTTGCAACTCACAGGGCTTTCTTAAATGGATTAAAAGGCCATCGATTCAATGGGAGAAAATATTTGGCAATTACACAACATAACAACTCTATTCATTTCCACACTTTTACAATTAACCTGATTAATAATGCTACACACATTAGGCATTGGCTCCCAATTTCAACCCATATTCTATTTCCTAAGTGTCAGAATAATGAGAAAAGGGGTAAAGAGAAAAAGAAAAAAAGAGAGGGATAGAAATAAAAAAAAAAGGGGAGCGGGGCAAGATGGTGGCTGAGTGAGCATACCTGATAATATCTCCTGCAAAGTAGTGCCTGGGCAGCATTGGAGGTTCTTTGGGACCAGGCTGTTTCAGGATTTTTGCAGGGCAGGAGGTGTCTGGACATTGATTTGGTGGGAAGGTAACAGAGAAAATGTGTATATAAAATATAATTGAGACTCTATTACACGGGGGTCCAGGCTGCGCGTGGGACTCTCCCTCCTAGGGTGGGCAGAGCCGTGGCACCAGGCCCTGCAGCAGTGTTTTTTTTTTGAGGCTCTGCAGTACTGGGGAATTAATAAGCCCTGAGCAGCCTATTGGGGGGTTAATAGGACAGGAGGCCCTTGCAGACCGATTTGGGGAGACAAACGGGAGTTTTATTGCGAAGAAGGGGAATTTTTGATTGCGGACACAAATAACAGCACTTCCGCCTAGAGCCCCGCCCCCCCAAGCCCCGCTGCTGATCTGCAGTGGACTTAAATTGATAGCATTAAAAAGACACCACCAGGGTCTGGCAGGGTGGGAGAAGTCTGAAAGCCAATTAGGGGAATATTTTGCGAAGCATGGGAATTTCGGGTTTGGACTCTGTTATTAGCATTTCTAGCTGGAGCCCTACCCCCGGGCCTGGCTATTGATCTCCATCATTAAATTGGCTGCAGTGCAGAGGCGCCCCCATGTGGCCATTCCAGGGGATTACAGGGTGGGAGGGGTCCTGAAGTCGAATTGGTGATACATCCACAGAATAGGCCCCAGTGAGTGAGTGAATTGTGGGGTACAGACACACAAGATAAAGCTTGCGATGTGACCTCACCCATAGGGCTGGCACCCAGCTGTGGGGATCCCTGAAGGCTGTGATGCACTGCAGTGTTCCCAGGCTCCCTGTTAACCTGACTTGAGGTTGCCATCTCTGAGTTCCCTAAATCCTGTTGGTCCACACCCCAGAGATTCACACCTCTTGAGTCTTCAATATCTCAGACTTTCCATCCCTGAATCCATCATGCCCTGAGGTCCATCTGAGGTCCTTGAATGTCCTAACCCTCAACGTTTGCATTTTTCCTTTTTTGTTTTGTTTTGTTTTGTTTTACTTTTATTTTTTTAAATGTTCTGATTGCTAACATTGCATTATCCCATAGTCTTTTCTCACAGCGTATCCTCCAAAGTCTTTTTTTTTCAGTTATTCAGGTTTTTTTTTTGTTGTTGTTGTTGCTGTTGTGGTTGGTGTATATCTTTTTTTTCTTTTCCTTACCTGTTCCCCGCCCTTTACGCACCCCCTTTTTCTTTCTTCCTTTCTTCTCTTTTTTCTCTCTCTCTTGTCCCTCATTTTCTTCTTATTTTATTTTATCTTAATTATACAATAGGTGCTGCAGGAAACACCTCACATTTTCTGGGTTTCCTCACCCTCCACTGCCTCATTTCTGTGTGAATAGATTTTGGCTACCTACACTATCCCCTTTCCCCTACATCTTGATATCCTCCATCATCTACTGTCTCTCCTATATTGCACCTTCCTTTCTTTAATCCACAAAGTGTCTAACTCTTAATTTCTAATACCTTTGTTTTGTTTTCTGTCTGTTATGCCCTCTTGAAACTATTGCCTTTCTTTTCTCTTTCCCTCTCTCACAAAAACAATAGCTTTTTAATTCATACCATATTCCTCCCATATTCAGTCGACTACCTCATTACAGGTACTCTACCTACTGCTATAACTCTACACAACTTACATGAATCTAAACATCCATCCTCCCAGACCTCATATTGTTGCTCTGTTAACATATATCACCAATACTTCTTTACACTTTTTCCTTGCTTACACAATTGCCTTTCCCTAGCCCTAATATTTTCCTTTAAAGTGAATTAAACCAGCAATAAAAAATTAAAATAAGAAGAACAAAGTGACAAAGAGAAGATATAACACTTATGCAAAAACAACAGCTAATTAATCTCCAAGACTAGACAAAGAAGCTAAGGAACTGATTAAACCCGTCAAGAAAAATGATGACCAGACAGCAACAAAAATCTACAAACCAAACCAGTAATCAGGAAAACATGGCTGAATCTAATCAACAAACTAAAAATCAGGAAGGGGAGCAGAACTTTGCACAAGTAATGAAGGATCTCAGAACATTTATCACCAACAAATTTAATGAAGTAAAGGAAGAGGTTAACAACATGAAGACAACACTTGGAGGGGAAATTGCATACATATGCAAAAAGATAACAGATATGATAGGAATGAACACCACAGTTCAAGAAATCAAAAATACACTTGTAGCAAATATCAGCAGACTAGAAGAGGCAGAGCAGAGAATTAGTGATGTGGAAGACAGTACATCGGAAATCAAACAGATAGTAGAATTGGTTAATAAAAAGAAAAAATCCAGCTAGTACTTAGGGACCTGAATGCTAATGCAAAATGCTCAAACATACATATTATAGGCATTCCAGAAGGAGAAGAGAAGGGAAAGGGGTCAGATGGAGTGTTGCAGGAAATAATGGCCAAAAACTTCCCAAATCTACTGAAAGCCAGTACATATACAAGAAGTACAGTGCACCCCAATCATCATAAACCCCAACAGGCCCACCCCAAGACATATACTTGTCAAATTATCCAATGCTCAAAACAAAGAGAAAATTCCAAAAGCAGCAAGAGAAAAGAAAACCATCACATACAAGGGAAGCTCCATAAGATTAAGTGCTGATTTCTCATCTGAAACCATGGAGGCAATCCTCTTGACATAGAGGTGCAATGGACACTACCAATCCAATGTCCACAAAGAAGAGGTGGCATTGGATTGGGAAAAGTGGCCATGGTGGAAGATGGGTGTGGGGAAAGGCAGGAAGAGATGAGAGGTGGAGGCGTCTTTGGGTCATGGAGCTGCCCTGGATGGTGCCTCAGAGGTAATCACCGGACATTGTAAATCCTCACAGGGTCCACTGGATGGAATGGAGGCGAGTATGGACCATGATGTGGACCATTGTCTATGAGGTGCAGAGGTGCCCAAAGATGTACTTACCAAATCCGATGGATATGTCATGATGATGGGAACGAGTGTTGTTGGGGGGGGAGAGGAAGGGGGGGTGGGGATGAATGGGACCTCACATATATATTTTTAATGTAATATTATTACAAAGTCAATAATAAAATAAAATAAAAAAAAAAAATGGTAGGACCTCTAAAAAAAAAAAAAAAAAAAAAAAACCATGGAGGCAAGAAAGCAGTGGTATGATATAGTCAAGGTACTAAAGGAAAAAAATTTCCAACCAAGAGTACTCTATCCAGCTAACCTAGCATTCAAAAATGATGGAGAGTTCAAAATATTCACAGATAAACAGAAACTGAAAGAGTATGCCAACAAGAAACCTCCCCTTCAAGAAATTCTAAAGGGAGTTCTGCAGGAAGAAAGGAAAAAACAGGACAGGCAGAGTTGGAGGAGAGTGTAAGAGCAAAAAAAAAAAAAAGACAAAAAGGGGAAGGGAAAATAAAACAAACAAAATATGACAAACACAAGTCCAATCAAAATATGGCTAACACAAACAATTCCTTGAAAGTAATAACACTGAATGTCAATGGATTAAACTCACTTAACAAAAGATTCAGACTGGGACAATGGATAAGAAAATATGACCCATCTATATGCTGTCTACAGGAGACACATCTTAGACCCAGAGATTCATGGAGGTTGAAAGTGGATGGCTGGAAAACAATCATACAAGCAAACAATAACCAAAAAAAGGCTGTAGTAGCTATATTAATATCAGACAAAATAGACTTTAAATGAGAAACAATTGTGAGAGACAAAGAAGGATACTAAATTTTAATGAAAGGGACAATCTGTCCATAAGATCGAACAATCATAAATATTTATGCTCCTAACAAGGGCACCTCTAAATACGTGAGGCAAACGCTGGAAAAACTAAGCGAAAAAATAGATGCATCTACGATTATAGTGGGGGATTTTAATACACCACTATCAACTCTGGACAGAACATCTCAAAAGAGAATCACTAAAGAAACAAATCATTTGAACAGTATATTAGAGGAGCAGGATCTAATAGACATATACAGATCATTATACCCAAACACAGCAGGATATACATTTTTCTCAAGCTCACATGGATCATTCTCCAAGATAGACTACATGCTAGGCCACAAAGAAAGGCTTAATGAATTCAGGAAGATCGAAATCATACAAAATAATATCTCTGACCACAGTGGAGTGAAGCTGGAAATTTGCAAGGGTCAGAGGTCCAGATTTCACACCATGATTTGGAAATTAAACAGCACACTCTTAGAAAAACAGTGGGTCAAAGAGGAAATCTCAAAAGAAATCAATGACTACCTTGAAAGAAATGGTAATGATAACACAACATACCAAAATTTATGGCATGAAGCAAAAGCAGTACTGAGAGGGTAATTTATAGCCATAAATTCATATATCAAAAAAGAAGAAAGAGCAAAAATTGAAGAACTAACAGCACATTTGGAGGAATTAGGAAAAAAACATCAAAGTAATCCAACAGGAATAAGAAGGAAGGAAATAACAAAGATAAGAGAAGAACTAAATGAAATAGAAAATAAGAAAGCACTTGAAAAGAGAAACAAGTCCAAGAGTTGGTTTTTTGAGAAGATCAACAAAATTGATAAACCTTTAGCGAGACTAACAAAGAAAAAAAGAGAGAAGATGCAAATACACAGAATAAGAAATGAGAATGGCGATATCACCACTGACCCCACAGAAATAAAGACTACCATAAGAGGATACTTTGAAAAACTATATTCCAACAAAAATGACAATTCAGAGGAAATGGTCAAATTCCTAGGAACACATAAGCAGCCCTTATTGACAAAAGAAGAAATTGATGATCTTAACAAACCAATCAGAAGTAAAGAGATAGAATCAGTCATTAAAAACCTCCCAACTAAGAAGTGCCCAGGGCCAGACGGCTTCACAGGTGAATTCTACAAAACATTCCAGAAAGAACTACCACCAATCCTGCTGAAACTCTTCCAAAAAATCAAAACGGAAGGAACATTGCCTAACTCCTTTATGATGCCAACATTACCCTAGTACCAAAGCCAAAAAAGACATCACAAGAAAGGAAAATTACAGACCAATTTCTCTAATGAACCTAGACGCAAAAATACTTAACAAAATACTTGCTAATTGTATTCAACAATACATTAAATGAATTACACACCATGACCAAGTGGGATTCATGCCAGGTATGCAAGGATGGTTCAACATAAGAAAATCAATCAATGGAATACACCATATAAACAGATTCAAGGGAAAAAAAATCACATGATTATATCTATAGATGCAGAAAAATCATTTGACAAAATACAGCACACTTTCTTGATAAAAACCTTCCAAAAGATCGGAATACAAGGAAATTGTATGAACACGATAAAGAGTATATATGAAAAACCTACAGCCAACATTGTTTACAATGGAGAAATCCTAAAATCCTTCCCTCTAAAGTCAGGAACAAGACAAGGATGCCCATTGTCTCCGCTCCTATTTAACATTGTCTTGGAAGTACTTGCTCGAGAACTGAGGCAAGACCCAGACAAAAAAGACATTCAAATTGGAAAGGAAGAAGTCAAAATTTCATTATTTGCAGATGACATGATCCTATACATAGTAAACCCTGAGAGATCTACAACAAAGCTTCCAGAACTCATAAATGAGTTTAGTAAAGTCGCAGGTTATAAGATCAATGCGCAAAAATCAGTAGCATCTGTACACTAATAATGAGCAAGATCAGAGGGAAATCAAGAAACAAATACCATTCACAATAGTAAATAAAAAAATCAAATATTTAGGAATAAATTTAACTAAAGATGTTAAAAACTTATATACTGAGAACTATACAAGCCTGTTCAAGGAAATCAAAGAAGACCTAAATAATTGGAAGAATATTCCTTGTTTCATGGATAGGAAGACTAAATATTGTTAAGATGTTTCTCCTACCAAAACTGATCTACACATTCAATGCAATCCCAATAAAATTCAACACAGCCTTCTTTAAGGAACTAGAAAAACTAACTATGAAATTTATTTGGAAAGTAAAGAGGCCCCGAATAGCCAAAGACATATTGAAAAAGAAAAACAAAATTGGAGGAATCACACTACCTGACTTCAAAACATACTACAAAGCTACGGTAGTGAAAACAGCATGGTATTGGCATAAGGAGAGACACACAGGCCAATGGAATTGAATGGAAGTTCTGATATAGAACCTCATATATGTAGCCATATACTATTTGATAAAGCCACCAAACCCTCTCACCTGGGAGAAAATGGCCTATTCAACAAATGGTGCCTGGAGAACTGGATATCCATATGTAGAAGAATGAAAGAGGATTACCATCTCACACCTTATACAAAGATCAACTCAAGATGGATCAAAGACCTAAATATAAGAGCCAAGACCATAAAGACCTTGGAAAGCTGTTTAGGGAAACTTCTACAGGACCTTGTAATAGGAAATGGCTTCATGAATATCACACCAAAAGCACGAGCAGCAAAAGAACAAATAGATAAATGGGACTTCCTCAAAATTAAAGCCTTCTGCACCTCAAAGGAGTTTGTCAAGAAAGTAAAAAGGGAACCCACATAATGGGAGAAAATATTTGGCAACCACATATCTGATAAGAGAATTATAACTTGCATATATAAAGAACGTCTTTTTTTTTTTTTTTTTTTACATCTTGAAAATTAAAAGATAAACAACCCATTTTAAAAATGGGAAAAAGTTTTAAACAGACACTTCTCCAAAGAAGAAATACAATGGCTAAAAAGCACATGAAAAAATGCTCCAAATCTCTAGGTGTCAGGGAAATGCAAATCAAAACTACAATGAGATACCATCTTACTCCCATAAGATTGGCAGTTATGAAAAAAAACGAAGAATACAAATGCTGGAAAGGATGTGAAGAAATGGGAACACTCATCCATTGCTGGTGGGAATGCAGAAGGGTGAAAGCATTCTGGAGGACGGTTTGGCGGTTTCTCAAAAAACTAACCATAGATTTGCCATAAGACCCATCAATACCTCTGCTGGGTATATACCTAGCAGAACTGAAAACAAGGACACAAACCGATATATCCACACCAATGTTCATAGCTGCATTATTCACTATCGCCAAAAGTTGGAATCAACCCAAATGCCCATCAACAGATGAGTGGATCAGTAAAATGTGGTATATACACACAATGGAATACTACTTGGCTGTAAGAACAAGCACACTACAAACACATGTGATAACATGGATGAATCTTGAGAACCTTATGTTGAGTGAAGCAACCCAGGCATCGAAGGACAAATACTACATGACCTCAATGATATGAAATAACCAAGCTGCCCTAGATAGCAAGAGACTGAACGATAGGCTTACAGGAAATCGGAGGGTGGAGGAAGGATGTGAGCCGACGTCTGCAGAGGTGGAATTTAAGATGAGATGGTGGCAAGTTTGAACACAAAGAAGAGATAAAATGGGGGCAAGGGGTTGCCTTTGTGTGGGGCTTTGCGGCTTTGAGGGGGGCTGGGGATGGACGGATGGGTAATATTGCCCAAAAATTGGGGGGAGGGAGGGGCAACATATGAACATAGGAGAGCGTCAGGTGTTGGTTGAGAGTAAAATGCTGAGAAAATCGTATCAAAATATAATTAGGAGGGTTACCTGTTTAGGATGCTCGGAGGGGATGGTCTGATGCAGGACGGACTCCTGGGGAATGTCTGAATGCTCATTTTGCTGGGGTGGGTTTTACCATTGGGTAGAGACCCAAGTAGGGAGAGTGGGGGTGGACCCACATCCTGGGGAGGACTAATGCCATCAAATAGAGTGAACTGTATCTCTGGAGAGAAAGGGTGGCTCCCAGGGCATTAGGGCAGTTGAGCAAGTCAGGCCCTGAACACTGTTGCAAGTATCTCTGGATGTGGCTCCTTGGGAAATGGAGATTGGGTGTCGCTATGGGCCCCAAGGGGAGGGGAAAATGGATGTTGAGTGGATGGAACCAAGGTAAATGTCGGGATAAGAGAGGAGTTTTGTGAGAGAACACAAGGATGGATATAAAACCTGTAATATTACACCAAAAACATATAGGGGATGACAGACTAATAATGTAAACCATAATGTAAAATATAGGATAACTAAAAACTTAGAAAACTGTATATCCTTAAGTATGGACCACATTGTAAGCACAGATGTCACCTTGTTTGAAAGCTATTGTCTCGGAGTCTGTACATCAGTTTAAGTAAATATGATATGAATAAGTTATAAGATTATCACTGTGGAAGGGAAAAGGTTTTATGGTGGATGTGTGGGAGTACTGTATATTTTATATATGAATTACTGTGATCTAAGAATCTTGTGAAGAGAAGCTCAATAATTAGGAAAAAAGAAAAGAGATACGATGTAGAATTTTTCCAAATCAATACATATTCTATATCTAACCTTTAAACTCATCGCTATATTCCATTTTACTAGTAAGGGAACCTGACATTATTTTGGGCTTCACTTTTCAGGAAGTTTCGCATCACAGAGTGGTTCAACAATGGCAGCAGAGGAATATTGGTATGGGATGTTATTGACAGGTGATATATGGTTGACAGGGGGTTATACAGGGCATATGTCCAGGGTGCATGGTAATGTTTAGATATACTCACAGTGGAAACAATTAAAAACAACAGCTGGGGGGGTACTGGGCTCCTGGCTGGGGGTGCTCTGTTGTGGTCACTGGGAGAGCAGCGGCAGTCCCCCAGGTGCAACAGTAAGGACCAGGAAGGAATGAGGGTCCTACAGTGAGCCCTGATACTAATGACTATGTTTGTGAGCCTATACACCTGAAATAAGAACAGGGCCTAGAGCAGCACTGTGCCTGGGAGTTTCCTCCTGACAGCCTTCATGTTACTCAAATGTGGCCACTCTCACAGCCAAACTCAGCATGTTGATGCAGTGCCTTCCCCCCAGCATGGGACATGACACCCGGGGATGGGCCTCCCTGGCACCGAGGGATCACTACCAAATACCAGCTGATGATGCAACTAGAAAATGACTTTGAATTAAAGGTTCAACGCGGACCAGCAGAATATCCCTGTCTACATATAATAACAGGAGTTTAAAATGCTGTTTGACCTAAATTAAGGGGGAAATGGAAAGGAGAAATGAGTTTATATGGCTATGAGTCTCTAAAAAAGAGTCTGGAGGTTGTCAGAAGGATTGCCCTTATGCACAACTGAGCAGAGTCTCAGAGACAGATAAAGTAGATACAACCCCAGGTATTGGCTCTTTTGAGGGCTAAAGAGACCCACGGGTTCTATGGTCATGGCACATTGGGTTCACTGTCATGTCAGTTGGCCCTTCTTTGGAGCTGGTGTTTCTGCCTGGTGGAACTGGACTCAGATGGGATCTCTTTTCACAAGACTTTCATGCTACTTTACTGGAATTGTAGTTGGTGCTGGGGTTTAAGATATATCTAGGGGATTTGAATCTCTGCACTGACAATATGATAGCCAGGCCCTGAACCTCAGCTGACTTCAACTCCTACCCTCTGATTTATTGGACTTACCCCACTCAGCTAACATGGTTTTGAAGAATGCCAAACACCACACCATGGAGCCTAGAGTGCCGACAACTGAAAGCAAGAGGATTGCATCCAGTATCCATGTGGAATCTATGCACCCTCTTTACATAGATGTGCAATGGACACAACCAATCCAAGGTCCACAGAGAAAATGTGGCATTGGTGTGGGAAAAGTGGCCATGGTGGCTGCTGGGTGCAGGGAATGGGAGGAAGAGATGAGATGTGGAGGCGTTTTCGGGACTTGGAGTTGTCCTGGGTGGTGCTTCATGGATAATTATGGGACATTGTAGATCCCCCCAGGTCCCACTGGATGGAACATGGGAGAGTATGGGCTATGATGTGGACCATTGACCATGAGGTACAGCGATGCCCAGAGATGTACTTACCAAATGCAATGGATGTGTCATGATGATGGGAGAGAGTGTTGCTGTGGGGGGACTGGTGGGGTGGGGGTGGTGGGGTTGAATGGGACCTCATATTTTTTGAATGTAATATTTTTAGAAAATGAGTAATAAAAAACAAAAAAATAAAATAAAAAAAGATGACCAAACAAAAATATTTGGAACGAAATTCAAATAATAGGAAACAGAAGATGGAAAAATGAAGGAAAGAACAGAAATAAAGTAGGTAGAAAAAATAAATAAAAGAAAAAAGGAAAAAACGAAAGGAGAAAGATGTTTATTAACATGAAACAAAATAACAACAATGACAACAACAACAACCAAAAATAACCCAGGAAAAGCATCATTCCCTCTTAAGCCCCTAAGAATCTTCTCAGGCTGCCAGTCCTCATCAATTAATCAACCTCCAGCATGCCCTACACAAGTGATGTACAGGATTTGAGTGAATATAATAAAGAAAACTGAAAAAAAAGAAGAAATTGAAAAGAATAATAAAGAACTGATTAAAAAAAAAGAAGAAGAAATAACAGATCAAAGAAAATATAAATTAAAAAAATTTCTACCTGTATATTCCCTGTCAAAATGTATCAGCTGGATGCCTGCTAACCAATTGCACTGCTCTCTGGATCACTTCTCAAAAAAGACCTGGTAATTGAACCAGGGACTGAGTTTGTGCAAAACAGGAATTCCTCCAGTGAGCTTCACTGTCTCCACAGCATAAAGAAGCATCTGAAGGCTTATCTGAATCTTCCAGCTCTGTTCCCTTGGGCGAATTAGGCTTCTAACCATTTGTCAAGCCAGGCTGGTTAGGCACCTGTCTCTGCCCCATCTCTATCTGAGTTCCTTTCTGTACTCAGTCACCCTGGTGACCAGATCCCCCCCCCTCATTGTGGCTACCTCAGTGCTGCTTGGGTTTCCCTCCAAGATTCAAAATGGGCTCAACCTGACAAAATTCACCAAAAAGAAACCACTCTCCACCCTCCAACAGACCCCTCTTCCTCCCAGGGAAAGCTCCTCGCACTGAGTTGGTTGCAGTGAGTCTTTACCAAGGATTTTTGCCTTGAGGGTGGGGTTATGCACCATTTCCAGCAGTAACTCAAAGTTTTCCTTTGACTTCTTTATCATTCTTTTCCCCTCCTGGATGATGCATAGCACTTTCACATTCTATATATGTCCGAAACAACTCCCTTGTATAGGTTTTTGCTCTTTCTTCATTCTCTTTTGTGAAAGAGTTGGGCTCTGCTTGTGTATTTCAATGCCATTTTCCTGGAAGTCCCACCACTGCATTTATATCAATGATTAGAGTTCTTTCATTGCTGGAATAATAATAAGTCTATAGTAGGATAAAATTTAGTCTATTTAATTCTGTTGTTATTTGCATCTTCTCTCTTTTTTCTTTGTCAAGCTGGCTAAGGTTTATCTATTTTATTCATCTTTTCTCAGGACCAAGCTTTGGTTTTGATAATTCTGCTTATTGTTTTTTATTCCACTTGCATGTAAAGCCTAGTTAATTTACCATATTATTCATGTTCTCTCTTTTCTTATTATCTTTCATCTAGATATATCTCTTGATGAAAGTGATGTATTGAAGTATCCAAATATTATTCTAGAGGTTTCCTCTTCTCTCTTTAGTTTTGCCTGTGTTTTCCTCTTGTATTTTGATGCACCATTTTTTTATGTGCCGAAATCCTGATTATTATTTCTTCTTGGGGTATTTCCCCTTTTATTAACATATAGTGTGCTTTCTTCTTTGTCTCTTATAACAGCTTTTTAATTAAAGTCTATTTTGTCCAATATCAGTATAGACAGCCCAGCTCTTTTTTTCATCTTTTTAAAAATGTTCTATTAAAAAATATGAGGTCCCCATATATCCCCTGCCCCCCCCACTCCTCCGTCATCATGGGACATTCATCCCGTTTGGTGAATACATCTCTGAGCACTGCTGCATCACATGGTCAATGGTCCACATTATAGTTTACACTCTCCCCCCGACCATCCAGTGGGCCATGGGAGGACATACAATGTCCGGTAACTGTTCCTGCAGTACCACCCAGTACAACTCCAAGTCCTGAAAATGCCTCCACATCACATCTCTTTCTTCTACTATGGCCACTTACTCCAAATCAATGCTACATTTTCTTCAATTACTAATCACAATAGTTCATGAATAGAATATCAGTAAGTCCACTCTAATCCATACTCTATTCCACCATCCTGTGGACCCTGGCATGGTTGTGTCCACTCCACATCTATGTCAAGAGGGGGCTTAGATTCCACATGAATGATGGATGCAATTCTCCTGCTTTCAGTTGTAGGCACTCTTGGCTCTGTGATGTGGTGGTTAACCTTCTTCACCTCCATGTTAGCTGAGTGGGGTAAGTCCAATAAATGAGAGTGTAGGAATTACTAGTCTATTGAGGCTTAGGGCCTGGCTATCACATGGACAGTTCAGAGATTCAGGTCCCCTGGGTATACATTAAACCCAGCACCAACCACAGGTCTGGTAAAATTACCAGGAGAGGCTTGTGAACAAAGATCATATCTGAGTCCAGCTCCATCATACAGAAACACAAATTCCAAAGTAAGGCCAACTGACATGGCACTGAACTCCATCTGCCATGACCATAGAACCTGTGGGTTTCGGTAGCCCTCAGAAGAATCAATACCTGGGGTTGTATCTACTTTAGCTGTCTCTGGGACTCTGCTGAGGTATGTGTAAGGGCGGCCCCTCTGATGACCTCCCAGCTCTTTTTTGGAGACTCAGAGCCATATAAACTCATTTATCCTTTCCATTTCCCCCTTTTTACCCAAAGTCAAAAAGCAGTTTTTAACACCTGATACTACATGTAGGCTGAGATATTCTGCCAGTCTGAGTTGACCTCTTTGTTCATGGTCTTTTTTGTAGTTACATCATCAGCTGGTGCTTGGTAGTAATCCCTCAGTGCCAGGGAGGATCATCCCCCGGAGTCATGTCCCATGCTGGGGGGGGGGGAGGGAGGGGGGGAAGGCAATGCATTGCATGCTGAATTTGGCTTCGAGAGTGGCCACACTTGAGCAACATGGAGGTTCTCAGGAGGTAATTCTTAGGCACCCCACAGCTATAGGCCTAGTTCATATTTTAGGCACACAGGCTCATAATCAGAGCCATCAGTATCAAGGGCTCATCGTTGGACCATCCATCTTATTGGTCTTTGCCATTGCACTTGGGGGATTGTTGTTCCACTGGGCAATGTGATAAAGCTCCCCTGGTCAGGGATTCAGCACTTTCTCATCTGTCGTTTCCAACTGAAACCACTATAAAAATATCCAAACCTTTCTATGTACCCTGTATACATGCCCTGGAGAAATCCCTTCCAACCGTGTGCAGCTCACCAATGATACCCCACATAAATGCTCCTCCCCTGCCATAGTTGAACCTCTCTGTAGTTCAAAACTTCTTCAAAAAGGAAGTCCAATATATTGCCAGGTTCCCTTAAGAGAAAAATGGAATATAGTGATGGGTTTAAAGGTTAGATATAAAATACATAGAAATTTAGAAAAATTAAATAAAGGAAAAATAAATTGAGTTATCAAAGAAATGAAAAAATGAAAAAGCTTTGTTTTTGACATTTTGCATTTCATCACTGCTACAGGTTTTGCCCTGTATGTACAGTGGCAAGGCAATTTCTTCCATTTCTTCCTCAGTGTCAACCCCCTTTCTTTCTTTTTTTCCCCTGATTATTAAGTTTCTCTTGACATAAGTTTTAGGTCGCAGTAATTCACATATATAATATATGGTACTCCCACATATCCAACATCAAGCCCTTTCTCCATTCCCCAAAAGTGATCTTTTTACTTGTTCATATTATATTTGTTGCAGCTAATGTACAGATATTGAAACAATAGCTTTCAAACATGGTTCCATTTGGGTTTACATTATGGTTTATATTTTAGACTATACAATTTTCTAAAGTTTTGGTTATCTTATGTTTTACATTATGGTTTACATTTTAGCCTATAGACTTTTATAGTGTCTATATTTTTGGTGTAATTTAACATGACCTATATCCATCATGGCATTATCTTGTGGAACACTTCCATTACCCCACAGTTACCCTGATTCCATGTATTCAACATCTTTTTCCCCCTCCCATCAGGGCCAACCATTACAATCAATATTCATTACTTGAGGGACCACATTTAGAGATACTTGCAAAAATGTTGAGGGATTGACATACCTGACTGCCCTAATCCATTGGGAGCCACCAATTCTCTCAAGAAATACAATGCCCTCTGTTTGAGAACATCAGTCCTCCCCAGGATGTGGGTATACCTTCACTCTCATTTTATGGGTCTTCACCCAATGATATAATCCACTATGACAAAATGAGCACTGACAAACTTCCCAGAAGCTTGCCCTGTGTCAGATGCTCCCCCACCCTTAAGCATCCCAAACAGGCAACCTTCTATATTACATTTTCTGATGAGTTTTCTCTTCACCACAATTTCAACCACATACCTGATAATCTTCCATGGCCAATTGTTCTCCTCACCCTCTCCCCAATTTCTTGAGCAATCTGACCCATTTAATTTTTTTATAACCAATTAATTTTTACATTAATTTTTCTAAATTAGTATATATTCTATATCTTACCTTTGAACTCATCCCTATATTCCATTTTACTATTAATGGAACCTGGAAATATACTAGGCTTCATTTTTGAAGAAGTTTTGGGTTACAGAGAGGTTCAACAATGGCAGGGGAGGAATACTGGTGTGGGATACTATTGACAAGGGACACATGGTTGGCAGGGAGTTCTGCAGGGTGCATATCCAGGGTACATAAAAATATTTGGATATTTTCATAGTGGCTACAGTTGAAAATGACAACTGAGGGAGTGCTGAGTTCCTAGCCAGGGGAACTCTATCACATTTCCTAATGGAACAGCAACAATCCCCAAAGTGCATCAGCAAAGACAAAAATAGAAGGATGGTTGAACAATGAGCCCTTGATACTAATGACTATACTTGTGAGCCTATGTATCTGAAATAAAAACTAGACCTAGAGCTGCAGGGTGCCTAAGAGTTACCTCCTGAGAGCCTCTGTGTTGCTCAAATGTGGCCTGTCTCAAAGCCAAACTCAGCATGTAAATTCATTGCCTTCCCCACAGCATGGGACATGACTCCCTGGCATGAGCCTCCCTGCTGCCGAGGGATTACTACCAAGCACCAGCTGATGATGTAACTAGAAAATGATCTTAAATAAAAGGGTCAACTCAGACCAGCAGAATATCTCAGCCTACATGTAATATCAGGAGTTAGAAGTGCTTTATGACCTTGCATAAAAGGGGGAAAGGGAAAGGACAAATGAGTTTACATGGCTGTGAGTTTCCAAAAGAGAGGTGGGGGGTTATCAGAGGGGTCGCTCTTATTCATAGCACAGCAGAGTCCCAGAGACAGATAAAGTAGATCCAACACCAGGAACTGGTTCTTCTTAGGGCTACAGAGACCCACAGGTTCTATGGTCATGGCAGATGGAGTTCAGTGGCATGTCAGTTGGCCCTACTTTGGAGTTTGTGTTCCTGAGTGTGATGGAGTTGGATTCAGATGTGATCTTTGCTCACAAGCCTCTCCTGTTACTTTTACTGGACCTGAGGTTGGTGCTGCGGTTTAGTGTATATTAAGGGGACCTGAGTCTCTGGACTGTCCATGTGATAGCCAGGCCCTGAGCCTCAACAGACTTGCAACTCCTATCCTCTGGTTTATTGGATTTACCCCACTCAGCTAACATGGAGGTGAAGAAGGTCAACCACCACACCAGGGAGCCAAGTGTGCCTACAAGTGAAAGCAGGAGAATTGCATCCATCATTCATGTGGAATCTATGCTCCCACTTGATACAGATGTGGAGTGGACATAACCATTCCAGGGTCCACAGGATGGAGAAATAGAGTATGGATTAAAGTGGACTTACTGATATTCTTTTCATGAACTATTGTGATTATTAATGGAAGAAAATGTAGCATTGATGTGGAGAAAGTGGCCATGGTAACCACTGAGGGTAGGGAGTGGGAAGAAGTGATGTGATGTGGGGGCATTTTCAGGACTTGGAGTTGTCCTTAGTGGTACTGCATTGACAGTTACTGGACATTTTATGTCCTCCCATGGCACACTGGTTGGACTGGGGGAGAGTGTAAACTATAATATGGACCACTGACCATGTGCTGCAGTGGTGCTCAGAGATATATTCACCAAGTGCAATGAATGTCTCATGATGATGTAGGAAGTTGTTATGGGAGGAATGGTGTGAGGGGGCTGGGGGGCATATGGAAACCTCATATTTTTTTAATGTATCATTAAAAAATAAAGACAAAAAAGAAGATATACAAATGAGTAATAAACAAAGAAAGTATGCTAAACATCAGTAGCCATTAGGGAAATGCAAATCAAAGCTACAATGGAACAATTTCAAGCCCACAAGAAGGGTTATTATAATAAATTCACAGGGAGAACATTTGGAGATTATTAAATAAAATGGAACTCTAGAGCATTGCTACTTGGGGTGTAAAATGGTGCAGACACTGTGGAAAACAACATGGCAGTTCCTTAAAAAATTCAACTTTCAGTACATTTGTACTACAAACTTGATTCTTTCCCCAGTTTTTCTGGCTGGAATATCAATTCAATGCCTAGGGTTATGGCCCATATTCTGTGACCATGAGATAAAAATCACACAAAAAAATCAGTAAATGAATACTAAGAACCTAGTGATTTCATTGAGCTGTTGTCATAGCATGGGCTCCCGAACTCTAGACTTCTGATTTTTGTGTTAATGATGCCTTATTATATTTGGGATTTCTTTACTTTACATGTGAATTACATCTCCGTCTAAATTCAATGATCAAGTCCTATTATACAAGATTTTAATTTATACCATGCACAAAAGACCTGCACATTCCTTGGTCATGTTATTTACACATCATATGAAAAATAACTTACTGGATATTAATCTTGATGACTACTCCATAGGAAGAAATACATTGAAAAATAATACCTCCACAGAGGAGAGTTTAATAAAGAAGAAAATAAAAAAATATTCCATACAGAATGTTCATTTTAGCAGCTTGGTATTATTTATGATTTCCAAAAGTAGATGTTGGATTATGTTTGTAAACTGGTCTTACTTCTGGGCATATTAGATTATATTATAGAGGTTTCACTTTTACTTGATTAAATTATGATTAGGGCTTTGACTGGGGTATGTCAGGAGTACCTTTGGTGGATGGGGATTCGTAGAGAAAATGACAAGGCAGAGGAGAGAGTGGAGCTTTTGACACTGAAATCCTGGGAAGTAAATAGACAGAGAACATAGAGGAGGAGAGATGGCTCCATAGTCATGGCAGAGGCCCTGGGAGGAGGGACTGACTGATAGTCTACAGATGACCTAGTGCAGAGAACAGAGCAACTGAGCCCAGAGAGATATGAGCCCTGGGAGAGAGATGAGAATTGTCTCAGCCTACAGCTAAGATTGGAAGAAACTTTGACCATGTGTCTAAAGGAGAAGAAGAAAGCTAATCCCTTGCTGATGTCAGCAGCCATCTTGCTCCAACACATGGCAAGCATCTCTGGTGAGGGAAGTAACTTAGGCTTTTTGACCTGGTAACTATAAACTTGTACCTCAAATAAATATCCTTTATAAATGCCAACAGATTTCTGGTACTTTGCTTCAGCACCCCTTTAGCTGACTAATACAGAATTTGGTACCAGGGGTTGTGTCATGCTTTTGCCATTACCAAAATTCTGGAATGGTTTTATAAATAGGTAAGGGGAATCTTTTGGAGGAACTGTAAGATGCTTGATTGCTTTGAAGAGACTGTTGATAAGAATATGAATGCTGAAGAGATTTGTTATGAGGCCCTAGAAGTAAATGATGAAACTATTATTAGAAACTAGAGGAAAGGCAAACTGTATTTTAAAGATGCCAAGAACTTAGGTTAACTCCTGGTATTATATGGAAGGCAGAATTTGGAAATGGTGAACCTGGACATTTAGCAGAGAAACATTCCAAAGTAAACTCAGAGAATGAAGCTTGGATTCTCTGCAGCTTACAGTAAAATTCTAGATGAGAGATAAGCTGAGAACTGAACTGCTGGGCACAATGAAACCAGGAAGTGATTCCAGAAATTCCAAGCCTCTGAAAATCAATCCCCCAGATGATAGTGCCCCATTTGGGAACTTAACTAAATTTGGAACATGTAAATCAGGATTGAAAATGAAGTTATCTAGGAAAGACTTGTGAAAAATCTTACTATCTGATGACTTGGACTCCTGCTTCTTGCATGCTGAACCAACAAGCATTTTGGAAGAGCCGTATGAACAAAACCAATGTTAACTTGGACTGAAAGGGTCACATAGGGGAGATATGGAAGGGAAAACAGCTTTAAGAGAAAAACCACAGAAGGTGAGATCTGGAATTAAGACATCACCTTGGGCCAAAGAGGAACTCCACTCATGCATGCAGAGAGGGAGAGTTTGCCTCAGCAGTTGAAGAGGGTGGATATTCCTGCCTACTGTTCAGGGAGAGTTTTGTTGCCCCTGGGCACAGAGAGGGTGGAGAACATTCCTCAAGGATTAGGGAGGGTAATGTCAACACCCCATAAGTCTGAGAGGGTTGTGCCTGAACCCATCGGTTAGGGAAGCCCAGGTCACCAACCTGGTGCTCTAAGAAGGTTGGTTAGGGAGGATGTTTTCTTCACTTTACTCTACTAGGGGTGTTAAGAATTTACCCCAGAGGTAAGAAAGTTGTGTCCATCACCCCAAGGTACTTGGAGGGTGAGGTCTGGAGCTCAGTCACAATCCAGATGCTTGATGAGGTGGAACCAAGAAAATGGCCATTGGGCAAGCCTGTGGAAAGGGCAGATTCTCATGAGGCCCTAGGGAGAAAAAGACATCTTGAGAATGACTCTCAGACTTTGAAATCTATTGAAGTATGCCTTGCACGATTTCAGAACTCTTCTAGACCTATGACTCATGTTACCTCCCAATTTCTCCTTATGATAATGAAAATGTTTATCTTTCATTTGTCCATTTGTATGTTGGAAGCAGGTAAATGTCTTTGTAAGTTTCAGAGGTCTACAGCCAGATGGCACTTTCCCCAAGACAAACTTCTTTAAACTGATTGTGAAATCATTTTGTAACTAGCATTATACCTCTCTAAGGTTTTTAAAAAATATTGTAATGACTCTTTCAAAGTCAGAGGGTGGAGTGTAGCAGTTTGGTATTATTCAAGAATTCCTAAAAATGGATATGGGATTGTGTATGTCAACTACTCCATTCCTCTGGACATATTAGATTGTATTAAATTCAGGGTTTCACTTTTACTGGATTAAATTATGATTAGGGCTTTAATTGGGCCACATCACATGAGTGGGATATTGAGTGGCTGTTCTCTTGGTGGGCAGGTATTTACAGAGAAAATGACATGGTAGAGGAGAGAGTGGAGGTTGTGATGCTGGAGTCCTGGGATAAAAACACACTGAGAGGAAGAACACAGAGGAAGAGAGATGGCTCCATAGAGACAGAAGAGGACCTGGGAAATGAGAGAGACTGATAGCCTACTGTTGACCTAGTGGAAAGAACAGAGCAGCTGAACCCAGAGAGAAAAGAGCCCTGGGAGGGAGGAGATTTATCTTAGCCTACAGGAAGAAGCCAGGATGTCAGAGCCTGAAGAGGAAGAGGAATGCTGAAACCTTGCTGACATTGGCAACAACCTTGCTCCAGCACATGGCAACGACTTTGCTGAGGGAAGTTACTTACACTTCATGACCTGGTCACTGTAATTTTCTACCCCCCAAATAAATATCCTTTATAAATGCCAACAGATTGCTGATACTGTACATCAGCACCCCTTTAGCTGACTAATACACTCATGATGAAGCAAGATGTGCTATCTGCCTAAATGAAGAATAAGTAGCCATGAAACCTACCTTTGCCTGTAAAGAATGTTGGCAGAGATATTGCAGCATCCCTTCAATTTATTTCTGCTGGGAACTTTGGACTGTCTACTGCTCCCCCCATGTCTACTCAATCCTCAATTCTGCTCAATACTCACTCTAAAGAAAGTGTCAATTCTTACCAGGAGAATAGACCTAAGGTGTTAAAACTATTGCATTTTTCCAATTCCTAGTTCTTTTTTGTTTATTTTCATTTGAAATGTCACCTCTGCCCTGTAGGACCCAATGCCCCAGCTACACTATAAAATACAAAAATTAATTTTTACTGAGCATGTCAATTAAACAAGGCAATATATGCATGAGGACATGCAGCTGGTAGCAGGAAAGCAAGAATTACAAATTTCTGGTAATCAGTGAGCCAAACATGAGTTCCCAGGGCACAATGAAGTATCTTGACAAAAACAGATATTTTGTATTGTCTTAGAAATAGTGAACTGCACATTAAGGGCACATGGAAATATTTACATCTTAAAGTGTTGTGACCATCTGGAGTAGAATATCCCAATAAAACTTAATTGACCTGTAATGTATACCTGTAATGGACAGACTACATACATGGCACCAGTCCTTCAACTCTCTTGGTATCAATATGCTTTTCAATAGGACTGTGCAACTCCATCCATCAAGAGGTGGAGTCTTTTTCTACACATATGAATTCACGGAATGATGATTTTTTATTTGCTTTGGACAATAGGATATGGTTGAATTGACAGTATGCCTCAGGATGTCTTCATGTGTTTCTGCTGTTCACACTTGGATTACTAATAGCCATGTGTAAAAGTGCAGCCTAATGAACTCTCATATTTCTGTAGGGTCAGCGGTAATATCCCCCCTCTCATTTCTGATTTTATTTATTTGCATCAGCTCTCTTATTTCTTTGTCCGACTGGTTAAAGTTTGTCAATTTTATTGTTCCATTCAAAGGTTCAAACTTTGGTTTTGATAATTCTCCCTATTGTTTTTCTTTTATTCTGTTAGTCTGTAAGGTCTAGTTCATTTATACTATTATTCAAGTTCTCTGTTTCCTTATTGATCTTCTATCTAGATGTTCTATTTTTTATTTTATGAGAGTGTTATCCAACTATTATTGTAGAGATGTCTTCTTCTCTTTTGTCTGTGTTCACCTCATGTTTTAACAGGCACCATTTTTAGGTGCAGACAAATTAATTATTGCTTTTTTTCTTGGGGTATTTTCCCTTTTATAAATATATAGTGCACTTTTGTGTCTCTTGTAACAGCTTTTGACTTAAAATCTATTCTGTCCAATATTAGTATAGCTAAGCCAGCTTCCTTTTGATTATTACTTGCATGGATTACCTTTTTCCATCCATTCACTTTCATCTTATTGTGTTCTTGTGTCTAAGGTGAGTTTCACTTAAACAACATATTCTGCCTGGGCAATGTATTTGTTTAAAACAAATTTTATCATTACACATTTTTTGTTTGTTTTTAAAGAATCTACTTTTTTATTTTGTTTTTTAAAATATTTATTTCTCTTCAATTATTTATTTATTTATTAAATGTTACATTCAAAAAATATAAGAGGTGCCCATATACACCCTACCTCACCTCACCCCACTTATCCCACATCAACAACCTTATTATTGTGGCACATTCATTGCATTTAGTGAATACATTTTGGAGCACTGCTGCACCACATGGATACTATTTTACACTGTAGTTTACACTCTCCACCTACCCACTCCATGGGTTATGGGAGGATATATAATGTCCAGCATCTGTTCCTGCAATATCACTTAGGACAACTCCAAGTCCCCAAAATTCCCCCATGTCACATTTCTTCTTCCCTCTCCCTTTCCTCAGCAACTACTGTGTACACTTTCTCCACATCACTGCTACAATTTCTTCCATTACTAGTCACAATAGTTCTATAGTAGAATATCAGGAAATCCACTTTAATCCATATATTCTTCCTCCATCCTGTGAACCCTGGGTTGGTGATGTTCACTCCTCTGCTATCTTGAAAGGGGTCTTAGATCCCTCATGGTTGATGGATGTAATTCTCCTGCTGGCAGTTGTAGGCCCTCTCAGTTCCCTGGTATGGTGGTTGACCATCTCCAGCTCCCTATTAGCTGGCGTGGGTAAGACCAATGAACCAGATGATAAGAGTTACAAGTCTGCTGAGGCTCAGGGCCCAATTTTCATAGGGACAGTTCAGAGATTCAAGTCTCCTGAGTATATGCCAATCCTAGTACCAATCACAGGTTCAGTAAAAGTGACAGAAGAGGCATGTGTAGAAAGGTCACATCTGAGTCAAAATCCATCACACTCAGGAACACAAATTCCAAAGTATGGCCACTGACATGGCACTGAATTCCAGAGCCATTTGCCATGACCATAGAATCTGTGGGTCTCCATAGCCCTCAGGAGAACCAGTACCTGAGGTTGTATCTACTTTGTCTGTCTCTGGGGTCCTGATGAGGCATGCATAAAAGCGACCCCTCTGATGACCTCCCGACTCTTTTTTGAAGACTCTTAGTCATAAACCTCATTTGTGTTTGTCATTTCCCCCTTTTATTCAAAGTAAAAAAGCAGTTTTTAACACAGGATCTTACATGTAGGCTGAGAGAGTCTGCCGATCTGAGTTGACCCTTTTATTCTAGGTCTATTTCTAATTACATCACCAGCTGGTCCTTGGTAGTACTCCCTCGGTGCAAGAGAGGCTCATCCCCAGGAGTCACATCCCATGCTGGGCGGAAGGTAATGCATTTACATGCAGGTTTGTCTTTTTTTAAAAAAGATACATAGATCACAAAAATGTTATATTAAAAATTATAAGAGGTTTCTACTTACCCCACTCCCCAATCCTCCCACTTCATCAATCTCTTTCATTAGTGTAGCACATTCATTGCATTTGGTGAATACATTTTGGAGCACTGCTGCAGCACATGGATTATAGTTTATGTTGCAGTTTACACTCTCCCCTAGTACATTCAGTGGGTTATGGCAGGATATATAATGTTCAGCATCTGTCACTGCAATATCACTTATGACAACTTGATGTCCCAAAAATGTCCCCACATCTCATCTCTTCTTCCCTTTCCCTGCCATCAGCAACTATCATGGCCACTTTCTCCACATCAGGGTTACAGTTTATTCCAGTACTAGGCACAATAGTTTTGT
Organism: Dasypus novemcinctus; assembly: GCF_030445035.2. NCBI lineage: Eukaryota > Metazoa > Chordata > Mammalia > Cingulata > Dasypodidae > Dasypus > Dasypus novemcinctus. The sequence continues at coordinate 43,629,301 of NC_080702.1, forward strand.
ACTAGAATACCAGTAAGTTCATTCTAATTCATCCTGTGAACCCTGGGTTGGTATTTTAAACTAATGATTCAAGAGCATTGTTAAAATATTACTCCTAACCAAATTTTTTTCCCCAAACCACCCTGTTATTATTATTATCTTTATATCATTTATACATGAATATACATAAACAATAAGTGTATAGTTAAAGTTGTGGACTTACAAAGCAAACAAGCATAACATTATACAGGGGTCCCATACACCAATCCTCTACCAGCACCTTGCATTGTTGTGAGACATTTGTTACAGATTATAAAAGAATATTGTCAAAATCTTACTACTAACTATATTCCATATATTACATTTGGTGTATTTTTTCCTCAACTAACCATATTATTATTTTTTATTTTTGTTTATTTATTTTAAAGTTTTATTTTTTTATTTATCTCCCCTTCCCCCCTGTTGTCTGCTCTCTCTGTCCATTCACTGTATGTTTGTCTGTGTCTGCTTTCATTCTTGTCACACAGCACTGGGAAACTGTGTCCCTTTTTTTTTCTTGCATCATCTTGCTGTGTCAGCTCTCCTTGTGTGCAGCACCACTTCTGGGTGGGCTGTGCTTTTTTAATGTGGGGCAGCTCTCCTTGTAGGGTGCACTTTTTGTGTATGGGGCACCACTACATGGGGGACACCATTGCATGACATGGCACTCCTTGCATGCAGCAGCAGTTGACATGGGCCAGCTCACCACAAAGGTCAGGAGGCCCTGGGTATTGAAACCTGGACCCTCCATATGGTAGTTGGACACTCTATCAACTGAGTCACAAGTGCTTCCCATTATTATTTTTTAAATATAATTTTTATGACAGAAGTTGTAAATTTATAAACAATCATGCACATGTGCAGAATTCCCAAACAATATCCATCTTTCAAAACACCTTACAGTGTTGTTACAGCTAAAATAATATCATCTGATTATTACCACATCTGTAGTGTGAATTTGGCACACATTATCCATACTGCCCCATTATCAACAAAGTACATTTTGGCACAGATGCAAACATATTACATTATTACTGCTATCAACAGTCCATAGGTCACTTCAATTGTTCCCAAAACCCTATGTTAGTGATGTATATTTGCTCTAGCTCACAAAGGACACTCTTGCAACTGTACCATCAACTACAATTCTCATCCACCTCTTGGTTTACTGTGCTACTCAGTTCCTAGATTATTCTCTAGCATTCTCTCAATTGGCATTTACATCCCTAGACTACTATTTTCAGCCACTTCCTCATTTATAAACTAGCTGTTAGTCACTATTTGTTACCATCCACTCTATACATTTCCACACTTTTACATTAAAGCTAATTAAAACTTCTACATACATTACACATCAGTACCCCATTTCAGTCCTTCTCTTACATCTTTTAAGAATCCACCACCTAATGTTTGGATATACTCATAGTGGCAACAATTAAAAACCACAGTAGGGGGGGTACTGGGTTCCTGGCCAGTGGTGCTCTGTCGTGGTCCCTAGGGGAGCAGCAACAGTCTCCCAGATACAGTGGTGGGGACCGGGAGGGAGTGAGGGTTCAACAGTGAGCCCCTGATACTAATGACTATGCTTGTGAGCTGATAAACCCAAAATAATAACAAGGCCTAGAGCAACTTTGTGCCTGGGAATTTCCTTCTGTCAGCCTTCATGTTACTCAAATGTGGCCAGTCTCGAAGCCAAACTCAGCATGTAAATGCAATGCCTTCCCCCCAGCGTGGGACATGACACCCGGGGATGAGCCTCCCTGGCAACGAGGGACCACTATCAACTACCAACTGATGATGCAACTGGAAAATGACCTTATACGGAAGGTTCAATGCGGATCAGCAGAATATCCATGTCTACATAAAATACCATGACTTTAAAATGCTGTTTGACCTAAAGTAAGGGGGAAATGGAAAGGAGAAATGAGTTTATATGGCTACGAGTTTCTAAAAAAGAGTCTGGAGGCTGGCAGAAGGTTTGCCCTCATGCACAACTGAGCAGAGTCAGAGAGACAGATAAAGCAGATACAACCCCCAGATATTGGTTCCTTTGAGGGCTAAAGAGACCCATGGGAGTTATGGTCATGGCCGATGGGGTTAACTACCAGGGCAGATGGCCCCTCTTTGGAAATGGTGTTTATGTGTGATGAATCTGGACTCAGATGGGATCTCCCTTCATAAGACTTTCATGCTAATGTGCTGGAGGTGCAGTTAATGTTGGGGTTTAAGATATATTTAGGGGATTTGAATCTCTGGACTGACAATGTGATAGCCAGATCCTGAGCCTCAACAGACTCCAGCACCTACAATCTGATTTATTGGACTTACCACACTCAGCTAAGATGGAGGTGAAGAAGGACAACCACCACACCATGGAGCCTAGAGTGATTACAACTGAAAATGGGAGGATTGCATCCAGCATCCAGGTGGAATCTGAGCCTCCTCTTGACATAAAGGTGCAATGGACACAACCAATCCAGTGTCCACATAGAAGAGGTGGCATTGGATTGGGAAAAGTGGACATAATGGACAAAGGGTATGGGGAAAGGCAGGAAGAGATGAGAGGTGGAGGCGTCTTCGGGACATGGAGCTGCCCTGGATGGTGCTTCAGAGGTAATCACCGGACATTGTAAATCCTCACAGGGCCTACATGATGGAATAGAGGAGAGTATGGGCCATGATGTGAACCAATGTATATGAGGTGCAGAGGTGCCCAAAGATGTACTTACCAAATCCAATGGATGTGTCATGATGATGGGAACGAGTGTTGTTGGGGGGGGGAGAGGGGGGTGGGGGGGTGGGGTTGAATGGGACCTCACATATATATTTTTAATGTAATATTATTACAAAGTCAATAAAAAATAAAAAAATTATAAAAAAAAAAAAAAAAAAAAAAAAAGAATCCACCACCTACCACTATGGCTTAAAGATATTTTCCTACAATTTCTGCTAGAAGCTTTATGGCTTTTGCTTTTATTTTTAGGTTTTTCATCCATTTTGAGTTAAGCTTTGGATATAGTGTGAGATAGGGCTCCTCTTTTCTTCTTTTGGCTATGGATATCCAATTCTTTCAGCATAAAAAATAGCTATCCATACATATTGAAATCTCCATTGCTAATTGATTTAAAAATCACATACACAAACTTTCAGAAACCCACTTGGAAAATCTCTTTTTTATATATGTCACCAAACATACATTAAGCAGTACAGAAGATGTTAATTCTCTAAACAATACTGTGGTGATGGCAATCAATAATTTATTTCTTTGTCCTGTGATGAATAAAGCTCTTTTAGATCACATCATATCACTACCAGCAAAATATCACAAAAACCATTACTACACATTGAAAAATTACAACACACATTGACATTGAACAAATACCTTTCTGGGCTCCTGCCCTCTTGAGGCACCTACCCTTCTCTTTTTTTACACACACTAACATTGAACAAACACCCTTTCTTACTAACATTGAACAATCATACAAACACAAATCAGTTTTAAATTTACTGATCTAGAATTTCTTTATTGCTTCAACATTTCTTTTCCAGTTCTCCTCCTCTCAATTTCTTTCTTACTCTCTCTCTGTCCCCAAGTCATAGTTGCTTTATGATGCCCTGCTTGAACAAGTTCTTAGGTAAGATACTTTGAAGTCTTCAGAATGAGACCTGGCTGGGCATTTTCCAGCATCCATCTCTCCATCTGCATGACTGGAGTTTCTGGGTCCCACAGAAACTTCTGTCATCTCTTGGTGTTCATGACATTAATGGTATGGTTTTATCTGATGAGCTGGTACCCCCACAGGATGTTCTTTCATTTCTCAAAACATCTCTGGAAGTCCTTTTCATAGCGTCTCCATGCAGAAATGCTCTTGAGCTGCCACATGCATGCTGGGCAGCCCTGCAGCCTCCCCGCAGCCACTGGTCTGGAAAGATTGTCCCCACAGTCCCATAGCTGCTGTCACTGGCCAGGAAGTTGTAGATTCTGCTCTCCCCCTCCTGGAGAATACAAGAAACCCTCAAGGACTTCAAAGGCTTTAAAACCACTCTGGGCTCTGCACTTTTATACCAACTTTAGTTTCACTCAAGGCAATCCTTCTTCCCTTCGTGTCCTTGGTCGAGCACCAATTGCTGTGAGCCTTCTTTCCTTTGTGCCCCACATTGGGCACCACTTTCTGTGAACCTTCTTCCCTTTGAACCCCATGTTGGGTGCCACTTGCTGCATTCAGCTCACAATAGGTTGGCTCGAAGGGAAGGCAATGTAGAAGTAAAGGTAGAGACACAAAAGGGGAGACAAACCTGGGACCAGGGGACTCACAGCTTCTGGAACTGAGAACATCAACCCTAGTTTTCCCCTCACATTTATTGGGAAACCACCAAGCAGCTGTTTGTTATCTGAACTGCAACATCATTTACAATAACAGGGAACAACTGCAACATCTAACAACAGCTACATTTAACAGGTGTAATATTTACAATAACAAACAGGTAAGCCAGTTTCCCACAACATTGTTTGATTAGTTTGTTCAGGAAATCATGCTAGCACATACATTGCATGATCAAGAAAGGGGCAGATAACTCCACCCCTGGGTGGGAATTTTACTATGTTAATTAAGCAAGTTGATGTGAGGACGTCAAGGCGATTCTTCTGTGCAGGTCCATCCAACCGGTTGAAGATGTTTTTCACATTTCATTGCTTCAAAAGGATATTATTTTATTTTAATTTTAATTTTTTGTCTTTATTATTTTAATGTTACATTAAAAAAATATGAGGTCCCCATTTACTCCCCCACCTCCCTCACCCCACTCCTCCCATAACAACAACCTCCTCCATCATCATGGGACATTCATTGCACTTGGTGAATACATCTCTGAGCACTGCTGCACCACATGGTCAATGGTCCACATCATAGTTTACACTCTCCCCCAGTCCACCCAGTGGGCCAGGGGAGGACACACAATGTACAGTAACTGTCCCTGCAGTACCACCCAGGACAACTTCAACAGGATATTCTTAACCACCAAAAGTGGAATTTGGCACAAAGAGAGGGTTTTATCTCATTACCTTCTGATTTACATACAATTCTTTTCTTTGTATCCTAGCGACAGGGAGACAAACCAAGTTACTTTCAGGTATTTGGCCATTCTACATCCATCAATTCCCACCTTCTACTTTTTGGCAGTATTCTCATCACAGGGGAAAGGGACAAAGCTCGGACCCTCTGTAACTACTTCTTGCTGATATTATGGGCACTTAACTCTTAGGAAACTATTGTAAGAGGGTGATCTAAGGAGGAAAATTTGGTCTGTTAAAATATGCAACTGCTTTTGCATAATGGATTGCATGCATGATATAAGTAAAGGTATAACTGCTAAAAGAATTAAGATAATAATTAATAGTTCTACATAGGGGAGCAGCCATTTGGTAAGGTTAGATGGGTTCAAAAAAGAAAAAAAATACTTTCCTCTGTCATGATGACATTGGATCTGTTCTTTAGCTCCTTAATGCTCTCAAGGACCTTGCCTGATTCATTTACATAGTAATAGCACTCTTCTTTGAGGAATAAACATATTCCTCCTTGTGCAGCTGCAAGTAAATCAAATGCTTGGTGGTTTTGCAGCACTACTGCAGTTAAGGAGTTGATTTGCCTTTGCACAGTTAAGATAGTGTCTGCTATCTGAGCTATGTATGCTCCCACTTTGGAGAGATCAGTAGCCTGGTACAAAGATTCAGCTGCAGTTCCAGTGAATGCTGTGATTCCTAAGAAGGTAAATAAAGGAATTAATGGGATTGCTCTCTTTGTTATGGGGCTAAATTGTGTTGTTACTGGGAAGGGTAAGGTGGTTCTGTCATCCATTGTGAATTCCACACGGAAAACATATCCAAGACTACAAAGTCCTTTCCAACATGGTGGAAGGGATAGTTGTTATTCTCTTCATGCTCTCCTTCTGCTTCAGCTAAGATAGCAGACTGGAGCTCCCATGCTTGGTTTGTTGGGACTCTCACATTTAGATATCCTTTTTAAAAAGTGATTTCTGCTTGAACTTTACCTAAAAGGTCCCTTCCTAAAAGGGGTATTTGATGCTCAGTCATGTATAGAAATTTGTGACAAACCTGGCCTTTTCCAATCTGGCAGCTTAAAGGGGCTAAAAATTGTGGTTGTGAAGTTTTCCCCACAGCTACAGAAATGGTAGTTCCTTTTTAATAAGAGGGCCTAGTTGTTCATTAACTACAGAATAAGTAGCTCCATTTTCCCCTCTCTTCTTCTTCTGGTAAATCCATGACACACATGTTTGCACATCTTTTGCTGTCTTTAAGTTCCTTGAGACTTTGTTCAATTTTTTCCATTCTTTTCTTCATCTGTTCTTTTGTAGGTTCACTTTCAGAGGCCATTTCTTCAAGCTCACCAATTTTTTTTTGCCTCCTCAAATCTGCTATTATATGATTCAAATGCTTTTTAATTTCATTTATTCTGTCTTTCATTTCCATAAGATCTGTTATTTTTCTATGTATACTTTCAAATTCTTCTTTGTGTTCATCCTATGTCTTCTTAATATCCTTAATCTCTTTACCTATCTCATTGAATTTATTAAGGAGATTTGTTTGAACATCTATGATGAGTTGTCTCAACTCCTTTATGTCATCTGGAGGGTTATCTTGCTCTTTTAACTCTGCTGTATCTTCTTGTTTCTTGGTGTGGATTGTAATTTTTTGTTGGTGTCTTGGCATCTGGCTTACTAGAGTGTTTATTCTGAGTGCAGTTTTTCTCTTTGGTTCAGTGCTTCTTGCCCTTTCTCTCTTGCTGGTTGTGCAGTAAGAGCCAAGGATGTAGTTGGTGCTATAAGCTGTGGAGGCTCAAGCTTCCCTCATTGTCCCAGGGACCAATGAAGCTTCTCCCAGCTCTTTACTTTGTCAGGGTAGGACAGTCACAGCTGTGTGGCATAATCCAAGTCATTCAAGCCTAGACTGTAGTTGCCCAGAGAGACTGATGAGGCTTCACAGCCCTTTCTCCCCTGCCAGGGGCAAGGATGGAGCTGCAGGTGGGGGCAGCAATATCTGCAGTGCAGGTACAAGATGACTGCAGTTGCCCTGGTAGACTTCCAATTATTTGGTCTGTGTCAGCCAAAGTTACCTGCAGTTACCTGCAGTTACCTGCACAGGTTGGTGCAGGGCCCGCCAGCCTCCTTCCTGTCAGAAATGGGGATGAAGGCTAGCCAAGGGCTGCAAGCTGATCTGTGTGAAAGAAACCGGTTCATACCATCACTTTAAAAATTCAGTCCTGGCCTCCTCTCAGGCTGGGGATGGACTCAAAATGGTGGCCACTGGCCTCTTTCTGACTTGGACAGACTCACACCACTGCTCTTCCCAGTGTTACACCTTAGCAAGCTGAGCTCACCAATCAGCAACAAAGTTCAGCAGCCAACTGTCACCTCCTCCCCTGTTCTTGGGAAATGGAGCTTCCAATTCCAGCCAGAGAATACCTTCTGGGGTGGCCTGCACTGCCAAAGTACAACAATCACCATCCTCTGTGGCTTGGCCAGTAACTGCCCTGAGAAACTGGCACAGGTAACCCCAGCTTCCTCCCTGCCAGAGGTAGGACTGGAGCTTTGGTTAGACCTTCAATCTGATCTGGATGGAAAGAGGCCAGTCCCTATCAGCACTGTGATTTTCAGTCCACCCTGCTTCCCCTCATGCAAGGCATGGAGTTAAAATGGTGGCTACTGGCCTCTTTCTGACTTGGACAGGCTCAACCTTTAGCTGTTCTCAGGATTATAGTTTAGCCCAGTAAATTTTCTCATCAGTTGCTGAAGTTGGTGCCCAACCATCTCTTTCTCCCCCATTTTTGGGAAGTGGAGCTTTCAATTCCAGCCATGGAACAGTTCTCGAGGTGGCTTGTGTCTCCAGTTGAGGATGGGCCCTGGCCTCCTGGGTGTGAAGAGCTCTATTTATGAGTCTTCTCTGCAGATGGGGAATCTCCTCCTGCCATTCCTTCAAGGAAGGAATCCCCAAACAGGTACTTCTTCAGCTAATTCCAGTTAGCTCTGGGTGCTTACTAACTGCATTGTAGCAGGAGCTGACTCTAGGAGCACCTTACTCTGCAACCATTTTGCTGGTTGTTGTTTGTCAATTGATTTTTGATAAAAGTTTTTGAATTGGGGAAAGTATAGATTTTTCAACAAATGGTCCTGAAAAAATAGTATGTATAAATGCTGGTGAATGTAGTTACTCCTATCTTTCACCACATATAAAAAATAAATTGAGGGAAGTATAGACTTTTTAAGAAATGGTCCTGAGACAACAGGATGTATAAATGCAGGTGAATGAAGTTATTCCTATGTTACACCACATATAAAAAATAAATTCAAATTGTTTCAGGTACCTAAATATGGAGATAAATCTATAAAACACTTCTAGGTTGATAGGGACTAATGTTCATGAACTGAGATTTGACAATATATTTTTTGACATAATTCAAAACACAGGCAAAAAACATAATATACTAATTTTATTTCCTTAAAAATATTCATCAAATTAAATTATCAAGAGGGTAAAAAGTCAACCAACTTTGGGAAAAAAATAGATTCCAATGATATAGCAGATAAGGGTTTAATATCCATAATATATAAGCAACATGTACTTTGCCATAAATGAGACAACTTCATGCCACAAGAAGGGCTATTATAGACTCAGAAAAAAAAGGTTGGCTATTATGAAAAGAAATTGGAATTCTAGAGTGCGGCAGCTTGCTCGGTCGGTAGAGGTGGGGTCTGGCTGCGGACGAGGGGTCGGTCCAGCTCTGGACGAGGGGTCGGTCCCGCTTGGGACGAAGGGTTGGTCCCACTTGGGATGAGGGGTCGGTCCGGCAGCAGACGAGGGATCGGTCTCACAGGGGTTGCGCGGTTTGGCTGATGGGGTTGCCCGGCGAAGCCGGCGATGAAGGGTTCGCCCGGAGAATCAGACGATGAACTGGGGACAAGGGAGGCCAGGCCCTTGTCGGGGGCTCTCAGGACTGGAGGGCGCACGGCAGAAGAACTACCGCGGAGACAAGGTAAACACGCAAGTCCACTTTACTGAGGGAGAGGCAACAGTTTTATAGGGGCTGGGGAAGGTTGATTGGTCGAAGCCACGCCCTGTTCTGATTGGTTGCCGGTGAAAGGTCAGTGGGCGGTACTGGACGGGGGAGGGGTGGTGGTTAGGGATTGGCTGTCGCTGTTGCTGGGGGAAGGGGCAGGGTTTAGGGATTGGTGGCCGCTGTTGCTGGGGTGGAGAGCAGACTTGAGTTTCCCGCCCACGCCTGGCTGTTGCTGCTGTCGGGGGGAGGGAAAAGGGCAGACTGGATTTCTCCGCCCACACCGGGGGAGGGGAAAAGGGCAGACTGGAATTTTCCACCCTGTGCCTGCGTAGGGAGAAAGAAGAAGAAGGGTGCCGCCCCACAGGCATCGTGTGGCGCCATCCGGAGGAGGGGCGGCCGTGGAAGCATGGCTGCCGAGAAGGGGAGACCCGAGGGCACTCTGCGCCCATGCCGAGCTCCCTTCAGGGGTGGCGGTGAGTCCGACCAGCCACCCTATTATGGGGGCAGCAGCTTGGCCTGCCACGGCTGCTCCCCCGCCAGGCCAGCAAACCACACTTCAGCCCGAGGGGTGACTGCACTAGAGCATTGTCAGTGGGGATGTAAAATGGTGTAGCCACTGAGGAAAATAATATGGCAGTTCCTCACTAATTCATTTTTCAATCCATTTGTACTACACTCTCTTTTTTTTTTTTTTAAAGATTTATTTATTTATTTAATTCCCCCCTCCCCTGGTTGTCTGTTCTTGGTGTCTATTTGCTGCGTCTTGTTTCTTTGTCCGCTTCTGTTGTCGTCAGTGGCATGGGAAGTGTGGGCGGTGCCATTCCTGGGCAGGCTGCTCTTTCTTTTCATGCTGGGCGGCTCTCCTCATGGGCGCACTCCTTGCGCGTGGGGCTCCCCTACGCGGGGGACGCCGTTGCGTGGCACGGCACTCCTTGCGCGCGTCAGCGCTGCGCATGGCCAGCTCCACACGGGTCAAGGAGGCCCGGGGTTTGAACCGCGGACCTCCCATATGGTAGACGGACGCCCTAACCACTGGGCCAATGTCCGTTTCCCTGTACTACACTCTTGAATCTTCCCCAATCTTCCTGACTGGGATATGGATTCAGTTCCTAGAGGTGCAGCCCATATTTTATGATGATGAGAATGAAAACTACACAATAAGGTAACTTAATGATTACTGAGGCCATAGTTATTTCATTGAGTTTTTCTAGCTCTGGGCTCCATAAATCTAGATTTGTGATCTGTGGGTTTATAAAGCCTTAAATTATATAAGACTCTATTATGTTTGGGCTTTATTTACCTTGTAGCTGAATTTCATCCCTAACTAAATTCACTGATCATGATGCACTATAGAAGATTTTAAATTGTACCACCCATAAAAGAGCTGCAAAGGCAACAACATGGTTACTTCTTAGCACATTCTATTATAATAAGTGGATTTACTAGATATTATCCTTTGATGACTTCTCCACATGAAGAAATGCCTTGAGAATTATAACATTTCCACATAAGAGAGTCTAATATAGAAGAAAATCCAAAAACATGACATAGGAAACCTCATGAAGGAAAAATATATGTATTATCAGCCTAAATAAAAAATAAATATTGGCGGCGGACTTGGTCCAGTAGTTAGGGCATCCGTCTACCACATGGGAGGTCCACTGTTCAAACCCTGGGTCTCCTTGACCGTGTGGAGCTGGCCCATGCACAGTGCTGATGCGTGCAAGGAATGTCGAGCCACACAAGGGTATCCCATGTGTAGGGGAGCCCCACGCACAAGGAGTGTGCCCCATAAGGAGAGCCATCCAGCGTGAAAGAAAGTGCAGCCTGCCCAGGAATGGTGCCACACACATGGAGAGCTGACACTAGATGATGCAACAAAAAAAAGAAACACAAATTCCCGTGCCGCTGACAACAGAAGTGGACAAAAGAAGATGCAGCAAATAGACACAGAGAACAGACAACCAGGACGGGTGGAGGGGAAGGGGAAATAAATAAATAATAAATAAATAAATCTTTAAAAAAATTATCCATGCAACCTAGTTTTACCTGCAAGGAATCTTGGCAGAGGTACTGCAGCATCACTTCAAGCCATGACTGCTGGCAACTGCTCCTCATATCTACTCAACCCCCGTATCTGATCAATGTTTGTATTTAGTAAAGCACCAACTCCTGCCAGAAGAATGGACTTAAAATCTCAAAACTACTTCATTTTCCAGTTCCTAATTCTCTCTTCTCTATCTCCATTTGAAATATAACCTCTTCCCAGTAAGACAACAACCCCCCAGCTACCACTACTAGAATGGAAATCTTAATTAATATATTAATATGCAGGTCAATTTACAAGGTAATATATGTATGAGACATGAGGACATTAAGCTGGTAAAAGTGAAGCAAGAAGTACCAAGCTCTGGTAATCAGTGGACCAAACATGAGTTCCCAGGATACAACAAGGTATCTTCAAGAAAGACAAAACAGATATTTTGTCTTATTGTAGAAATGGTGAGCTGCACATTATGGGTACATTGGGAATATTTACATCTCAGAGAGATGAGAAATTCTGGAGTAGAATATCCCAGTAAAATTTAATTGAAATGAAATGTGTACCTGGAGTAGACTGACTACATAGATGGCACCAGTCCCCCCCAACTTTCTCTGTATCAATATCCCTTGCAATAGGATTATGCAGGTCCACACATCAAGAAGTGGATTCCCTTTTTCCACCTTTCAATCAAGGTGGGAATGCTGATCATTTATTTGCTTTGGCTAATAAAATTTGGTGGAGTTGATGGAGTGCCTCAGGAGGTCTTGGCTTGTTTCCGCTGCTCACTCTTGAATTCCTAACTGAGTCCAGCCAGGCTTGCTGTAGGATGAGAGGACATGTGTAGAAGAGGCCAATTGTCCAAGTTAAGACCTCTCTAGACCACTCTACTGAGAATTAGGCCACCAATATGTGAGAGAGCTCAACTTAGAAGATCAAAGCATTGCTGGCTGAATTGTATCTGCCCACAGACCCATGAGGAGACAAAAGAGATTTTAAAAAAATCCACACCATTGACTGCCATAAAGCCCAATGGATAGGGCATCTGCCGACCACATGGGAGGTCCGAGGTTCAAACCCAGGGACTCCTGGCCCATGTGATGAGCTGGCTTACGTGCAGGGCTGATGCGCGCAAGGAGCGCTGTGTCAAGGGGGGGGGGGTGCCCCTGGTATGGGAACCCCACGTGCAAGGAGTGCACCCCATAAGGAGAGCTGCCCAGCATGAAAAAGTGCAACCCAGGAATGGACCGCACACATGAAGAGCTAACGCAGCAAGATGACACAACAAAAACGAGGCACAGATTCCGGGTGCTGTTAACGAGAATACAAGTGGGCACAGAAGAACACACAGTGAATGGACATAGAGAGCAGACAACTGGGGCGGAGAAGGGGAAGGGGAGAGAAATAAATAAAAAATAAATCTTTAAAAAACCAAAGTAATAAAATCAGCGTCTCTAACCATCTATTTTTGGGATTCTTGTTAGGCAACAATGACTATCTGACACAACAATAATTAACATTAACCGAACTGAGGATTTCATATAAGTCTGATTCTTCCTGGTGTTGCATTTTTTCACACATTTGAAGATCATTTACACCATCTGGGTTTTCGAGTTTTATCAAGATAACTGCACTTAAAAATAATGACAATTAAACATCCCTTCCAAATAAATAGTAGAATTTGGAAGGGCATACATCTCTGAGCCTATGTAACTGGTGACTCTGAATCAGAAGTCTCTATTACCAGAGGTATTTTGTGGGCAGAGATCCAAAATTTTATGTGAGTCATGCTTTGCTCATGAGGATTTTGCTTTGAGGAGAGTAACTAAGTAGAATCTTAGTAAGTAAATAGTTTGTTCCCTCATCTGTCCTTTCCTTTTTATATTTTGAAAGAACAGGCAATTTTCTTATTGGAATACAAGCAGGCACATTTGTAGGCATCCGGGGACATTTACCAAAAAAAAAAAAATGGCAATATGATCCAATAAAATAAGATAGAACATGCAATGCAATCCTGTGCACCATAGCCCCTTACATATGGGCACCAAGCTTCCTTAAATCAATGAGTATATGCACATCATAAAAAAATTATTTTGTAAAACAATGCATGATTTTGATTTATATCACAATATTTAAGATTATCTGTGATGCTATGACCATGTCATGTCATATACCTATACAAATTTGCATTCCTCTAGATTCCACTTAATGATGTGCATTTGGTAAACAATTTTACTCTGTGCCAGAGACATGGAAAACATTGTGGGTTGTGAACTGAACCAAAAAGCAGGATCCTAATGAAGAGGTAAAATGAGATGACCAGTTTTAAGACGGACAGGTGTGTGAAAGTTGATATTATCAAAAAGAGCATTTAAATTTCAGATATAATAAAGAATGATATACAAAATGTGAAAAGCAGCAATGTCAGAATTTCCAGTAAATTAACACTATATTAATGCAATTATATGCCATGTGTAGTTATTTTCCATATAGCAGGAAAACTTACCATTTCAGCAAAACAAAGAAAATATTACTTTTGATGATAAATTCCACTTCCCAAAATATATATTCTTTTAGAAATCCATGCTTGAAATATGTTGGAATTTCCAAATTGCTTCTCATCCAAGATTGAGAATAATATTTGGGAATAGGGAAAGTGAACAAAGGCAAAAAAACGTTGGATATCTAATAGAAACAAAAAGCTTAATAAAGATAGGGGCTTAAATCCAACATACTGAAACTCTGAAATGAATAGAAAGAGACAGTTTTCAGTTTCATATTCTGGTAAGAGAATTACAATTTTTGGATTTGTCATTGAGTCCTGCATTCACAGGCATTTGCTCAACACAAGGAATAATGACCATTTTATATTTTCCATTGAAAGAATTTTTTCAGAGCCCCCTTTATGTCTTTATTCCTCAGACTATAGATGAAGGGGTTCAGCATGGGTGTGACCACAGTGTACATCACTGAAGCTGCTGTACTTAAAAGTGTATTTCGTGAATCAGCAGAGCTAAGGTACACCCCTATGCTTGTACAATAAAATAAGGAGACCACAGAGAGGTGAGACGCACAGGTGGAAAATGCTTATACTTCCCCTGAGCTGATGAGATTGCACGTATGGAGGAAACGATTTTAAAGTAAGAGAAAAGGACCCCTGAGAGGGGAACCCCACCCAGCACTCCAGCTGCAAAATACATCACTATGACATTGAGCAAGGTGTCAGAACAGGCAAGTTTGACCATCTGGTTAAGTTCACAGAAAAAGTGGGGAATTTCCAAGTGTGTACAAAAAGACAGCCGCAGCACCACTGAACTTTGTATCAAGGAATTCAGGACACTTACAATCCAGGACCCCAGAACCAACAGGGTACATATCCAGGGGTTCATGATAACTGAGTAGTGCAGGGGGTGGCAGATGGCCACAAAGCGGTCATAGGCCATTACAGCCAGAAGGAAGACCTCCAACCCTGTAAAGAGTAAGAAAAAGTACATCTGGGCCATGCAGCCTGCATACGTTATGGCTCTGCTCTGCATTTGGATGTTCACAAGCATCTTTGGGACAGTAGTGGAGGATAAACAGTTGTCACAAAGTGACAGGTTACAGAGGAATAAGTACATGGGTGTGTGGAGGTGGGAGTCAGTGACTGTGGTCAGGATGATGAGAAGGTTTCCAGAGATGGTGACCAGGTACATGGACAAGAAGAGCCCAAAAAGGAAAGGTTGCAATTCTGGTTCCTCTGATAATCCCAGGAGAAGAAATTCTGAGATGCGGGTATCATTTCCTTGATTAATGTGGTTGATATGTCTACACAGGAAGAAAGAACATCACTAATTTTCACACAAAGAACTATTACTATCCTAGCAGAATTGTTAACATTTCTATTTTAAAGTCAAGATATTAATTTTTATATTTTGGTCATGCATCTTGTCGCTTGGGGTGTTCCTACTGCCAACTCTGATGATTTCCTTTCCCACTCTCAGTCTTTTCTTCAAGCAGTCATGAAATCTATAGTTTCTATGAAATATCCATTCATTCACTTGAGGTATGACTATTTAGTTCTGGCCCTATGTCTAGACAATTGGAATACACCACTGACAAATGAAGATGCTGCATTTTTACAATGGAGAAAGAATGAAAGTAAATAAGAACTAGTCATATAACATGCCAGATGGTGGCATTTTAAATTAAAATAGGAACTGCAAAAAAGGAGACAGTAAAATAGGTTCTTACTTTTTTACTGTGTTCAATCAAGTCCAGCAGATAAGGAGTCATTTTAGCAAAGACCTCTCAATGTGAACTAGAGAGCTACAAGGAAACCTGGGGAATGTGTGACCAGGTATGAGAATGTCCAGGGACAAGACCTAAGAAAGGGCTTTTTTCCCCAATGTTCAAGGTCAACAAGGAAATGAGTGTGGTCAGAGGAGAGACCAGCAGGGAGAGCAATAAGAGATAATGCCAAGGAAGGTTTAAGAATGAGGTCAGCTCAGTGCTGCAGGTACAACTTCAGGACAGAAGAGTCCTTTGGCTACATGTGGTATCTCTTATTTATTGAGATTGTTTATAAAGATTCCCACAAATAGAACTGAATATATTCTTTATTTCTAAACAAATATTTGCATTTTAGATTCTGCATTATAAGGAATGTATTTCAGAACATGAGCGCAGGTACCCTGCTCTAAAGACTGGACAGACAACACCAGTCCACAGTGCAGCTGATGGGTCTTTGTTGATTGTCTTCTCATCTACACGGTGTGTGGTCATGAGTGGGTACAAGGGCAGCATGTTCAGATAATGATTCCCACAAAGCTATTAAACCCCAGTGGACACATAACCTATGGGCTTCCACTTGATATGACTACTGGTACCCTTTGTTTAAAAATAAAATAAAAAGACTTATCATAAACAGAAAAACATAAGGAAGAGAAAATAAAAAAGCTCAGGTCATCCCCAAGTGACTGTGGTGATGAATGTGCTTCCCTGATTCTGGCAGCTGTCCCACCCATGTTATATTCCTTGCATGTCCAGAAAGAACAGCAAACTAGTCCCAAAATAAGCAGACAGAAAGAAATGACAACTTTTGGAGCAGAAATACATGAAATTCATAAGAAAAAATCATAGAAAAAAAATCAACAACATGAAAATTGTTCTTTAAGAAGATGGACAAAATTGACAAACATTTAGCAAGACTGACAAAAAAGAGAAGATGCAGATAAATGAAATCATAAATTAAAGAGGGGCAATTACTACTGATCACACAAATAAAAATATCCTAAGAAGATGCTATGAACAACTATACAAAAACAAAGTAGACAAATAGACAAAATTAACAAATTCTTAGAAACAAACTACATACACTGACTCTAGAAGAAACTGAAGACCTCAACAAAGCAATCACAATTAAAGACTTTGATTCAGTTATCAAAACCCTACCAACAAAGAAAAGCACAGGACCAGATGGCTTCAAAATTAAATTTTACAAATCATTTAAAGAAGAATTAGTAATAATTCTACTCAAACTCTTCCAAAAATTGAAGAGGAAGGAACATGACCTAACTCATTCTGAGAAGCCAACATCACCCTAATACCAAAGCCTGATAAATATATTATAAGAAAATTACAGACCAATCTCTCCAATGACTATACATGCAAAAATCCTCAACAAAATACTTGCAAACTGAATCCCACAGCACATATAAAGAGTTGTACATCATGTACAAGTGGCTTGTATGCCAGGTGGTCAAAGGTGCTTTAATAGAAGAAAATCAATTGACAAAGTACATCACATTAACAGATGGAATGAGAAAAACCACATGATTATTTCAGTTGATGCAGAAGAGGCATTTCCTAAAATCCAGCATCCTTTCTTAATTAAAATACTTTGAAAAATATTAATAGAAGTATACTTTGTCAACGTGATAAAGGGCATATATGAAAAACCCACTGTATGCTTTAAATTAAAAAATAAAATATTAATTCATTGGTCAAGCAAGCAAACAAGCACAGAGAAATGAATGTTTCCCTCCGTTAGTTCTGGACTAGCCTAGCTAAGCTCTCAAATAATCTCATATTACAGTTTTTGGCTTCTATTCTCTATTTTGAATTACCTGCTGGGCTCTCCTACTCACCTGGATGGCATTTCTGTGATTAAGGATGCTGTGAATAAGTCAGGCTTCCTCCCTGGGAGGTTGATGATGGAGATTAAAGCTCTATCCCCAGAAAAGAGAGCAGAACGTAGTCAGGCATGAATCTGCTAGCCAGAGTTAGGCCCCTGCAAAACAACTATATCACATTCACAGGATGATTGAGAGCAGCAGAGGAAGATTTCCTTTAGCTCTTTAGCACATTTCCCTTTGTCCCTCAGTAGCAAATTTCCATGTTGCTTCATCCCCTGAGCCATCATTTCCCTTTGGGAAATTGGTCAGGAGACAATGGAAATGGTTCCTGATCACTCTCTGTCCCCAAGAGACCAGGTTGTACCAGGAGAACGCAGCTTTCATTACTGCTCCTCCTCATGGATTCTACTTCCACATGTAGGCCTAATCTTCTAGCACCTTTGCCATCTTCCAGATTAAAGATTTTACCATGTCTACGACTGATGAAGTCATCTCCGTTAGTCCCTTGGATCACCAAAGCCTTGGCTTGGGTCGAAGTCACAGCCCCTGTCGTTGTCTCCAGGACCTTCTTTTTTCTTTTACAAAAAATGTAAAAATGCTTTCCTTGAATATGAAACAAAAACAGTACACACCCCTTGCCTCAATCACACTTTTGTGCAATCAATTAGGAATGTCCTGCTATAACATAAGTTAAGAAGTGTCATTACAATCCTTTATTTAAATAATATTTATTAATTAAATGAGATATAGTTGATCTCTGTATTCAATATTACCTGAGCTGAGCACTTTTACAGGGATTGTCCCATGGAATTCTTACTAAAGCCCATTCTATAAGAACAATACTATCATTGAAATAGAAAAAATAGAGTATACAGAAAACTGTGCTTATTCCTGCAATCTGAGAGCTGGACATACATCTGGACTCAACCCGCTTGGGGTAAACACCCTAACCCCCTATAGCTCAGCTAACTGTCAATCTTCCACTTTTGTAACTTGATTGTGTTTGTAACTTGCTTGATTTTAAACTCCCTAAGCCCCTATAGCTCGGCTAACTGCTAATGTTTCATTTCTGTAACTTGCTTGACTTGCTTGCTTGCTCAGCATTAGAAAGCAAAGATTAACCAATAAAATTCCTTAAAAGTGCCTGAAAACTACCCCTCCCCTCTGTATAGACCCCTATAAAACCTAAATTCCCCTGAGTTCGGGTCCCCCTCACCTATTTATGGTGGATGGTGCCTGGCCGTAAATAAAGGTTCTCTAAATTTATACCTCCTGGGAGTCTAAGTGTCTGACTTATGAAGTGATCCCACTTCATTTTGAATCATTTCTACATTTGCACACATGCGTAGGGTCCACAGGGTTAAGTAATTGCCTAAAGTTCTAAACAGAGTAGGGTCTGGGGTATTTTTGTGAACCCTGTAAAGATGTTTCCACTTCTTAGTCTCTCAGACAATGGCTCTCAACCATGGGTGATTCTGGCCCTCTGGGGATATATGGCAATATTTCCTTCTTTCAGCAATTGTGAATAATGCTGCTGTGAACATCAGTGTGCAAATATCTGTTTGAGACCCTGCTTTATATACCTAATAGTGGGATTGCCAGGTCATATGGTAATTCTACACTTAGCCTTCTGAGGAACAATTAAATTGTCTTCCACACAGGCTGCGCCATTTTGTGTTGCCACCAGCAATGAATGGGTGTTCCTATTTCTCTGCTTTCTCTCCAACACTTATGTTCTGTGGTGCATGTGTGGTTTTTTTTAAGCAGACATACTAATGGGTGTGAAATATTATCTTTGGGCTTTAATTGCATTTTTCGATGACTATGTTGAACATCTTTTCATGTTATTTCTGCCATTTGTATATCATCTTTGGAGAGATGTCTCTTCAAATCTTTTGCTCATCATTTAATTGGGTTGTTTGCCTTTTTATTGTTAAGTTAAAGGATTTCTTTATAAATAAAAAACTTTATCAGAATTGTGGTTGCCAATTATATTCTCCCTTGTTGTAAGTTGATGTTTTACATTCATGATAAAGTTCTTTGAAGTACAAAACTTTAATTTTGATCATGTTCCATTTCTCTATTTTGTACTTTTGGTGTAAATACAAAGCCATTGTCTGACTCAAGGTCCTGAAGTGGTGCCCCTATGTTTTCTTTTTTTTAAAGATTTATTTATTCCCCCCTTGCAGATTGTTTCATTCTTTGTTGTCTCTTCTGTGTCCATTTACTGCGTGTTTTTTTCTGTATCTGCTTGTCTGCCTTTGTTGCACCATCTTACTGCACCAGCTCAACAGGGCACATGGGCGGTCAGCTCTCCGTGGTGCATGGGCCAGCTTGACTTCACAAGGAGGCCCTGGGATATGGACCCAGAGCTTCCCATATGGTGGATGGGAGCCCAACTAATTGAGCCACAGCTGTTTCCCCCTATGTTTTCTTTTAAGAGTTTGAAAGTTCTAGCTCTTATTTTGAAGTCTCTGATCCATTTATTGATTTTTGTATATGGCATTAGATAGGGGCCCTCCTTTTTTGCAAATGGAGATCCAATTTTCACAACACTGTTTGTTGAAGGCACTCTTTTTTCCCATTTGACTAGTCCTTGCCCCCTTGAAAATTTCACTTGTCCATAAATGTGAGGGTTGATTTCTGAGTTCTCATTTCTGTTCTCTTGGTCTATATGTCTCTCCTTTGGCCAGTACCATGTTGTTTTGATTACTATGGATTTGTAATAAGTTCTAAAATCAGGAAGTGTGAGGCCTCCAAACCAATTCTTTTTCAATACGATTGTTTGTTATTCAGGGCCCCATATCCTTCTATATAAAATTTTTAAAGATTTATTTTATTTATTTATTCCCCCCTCATTGTTTGTACTCGCTGTCTACTCATCTTCTCTTAAGAAGGCACCAGGAAACAATCCTGGGACCTCGCATGTGGGAAAGAGGCACTCAAACACTTGAGCCATCTCAGCTCCCTGGTTTGTTGCATCTCTCATTGTCTTTCCTCTTTGTAACTCTTTGTTGCTTCATCTTGTGTCACCTCACCATACCTGCCCATCATACCACCTTGCTTTCTTTATTTCAACAATGATTTTTACTTTCTTATGTACAAGTGTTTATATCCTTGGTTAGATTTATTCCTAGATATTTGATTCTTTTAAAAATCTATTGTGGACCCGTGGACCTCAGCAGAAGGTGGAGGGTGGCTCAGGGCTGCACAGTACCCATCAGGGGAGAGAGGAGCCACTGCCCTTCAGGAACAGGTGACACGCCCAACCTGGGTATTAGATGACACTTATTTAGCACACTGACTTTTTCCACACAGGTAGTAGCCTTTCTTCAGGAACAACCAAAGTCAGCAGCAAGGAGATTGTCCATTTCTCAGAACCTTACAGTAGCAGTTAGCCATGATAAAATGCAATACCTGTCAGTCTGTCAGCAACAGGAAAACAGAATGGTTCAGGTTGTTTTTAAAGTAAGTACTGTGTTTTTTAGTGCTGGTGGTAGACTCAGAAAGGAGAAGACAGATCCTGCATGAGGAATGTTCCGACTGAGACCAAACAGATACCCTAAAGGATTCACCTCAAAAAGAGGATTGGTAATATTAGAAGACTGGAGGGCAAGTGATTTGAGTTATGAGCAACTTTTAAGAAATTCTCGAAATTGAGATGGGTCTGTGTGAATTAAGTCAATACACCCTTTGCCCTGCCCATGGGACAAACATGCTTGGTTGAATAAAAAGGAAAAGATAAACTTGAAATCACTTGAGTGGGCCAGTGGCTATAACATTTCATCAGGAAGACTTCATTTGTTCTCTCACCCAACGGGCTTCTGAGCACCACCTGTGCGCTGTTGATGTTGGGCAGGGAGGTGCTCTCAAGAACCATTCCCACATGATCAATGCCCACCTGAGCTTACAGTTAAAGGTAGGAGCCATGCTTCTTCCGGGCAGCCAGAAGACTGAACTCAATGGCAGCTGCCTCCCAGTCACAGGGACCTTACCAAGAGCAGACCAAGGCTAAAGGCGTGGAGGGGTGCAGCTAGCCCTGATGACCCTCACCCGGAACTCCAGACCCATCTTTGCTCTCAGAAGCCTCCTGTCTGCCCTCTATCCCCAAGGAACATCTCAGACACCTTGGCTCACGCTTCAGGAATGTTCAGGCATGGAGGAGCAAGTGTTGCAGGAGGAAACGAGGGGCAGGTTTGGGGACTGCTGTGGGGCCACCAACTCTCCTGGCTACAGTTCCTGCCTGGGGAATCGGACCCCTGGCAGAATCCTTTCTGCTTGGATGATTTTCCTCCCCACACCACCCCACCCTTCTGGTCCCCTCACCAGCCTCATACCCCAGTGCCCCAACCACTTCAGTTAAAAACAAGGGGGGTGACAGACAGCTGTGGAGCATGCCTGGGGACCTGGTGGCCACATCTCTAAGCGGAGAGACACAATGTTGAGCCTGGGTCATTCTGGAATCCTGGTTTCCCAAGCGAGGCGATGCATTCACCAGGCTTTGTTGCAGAGCCATCTCAAAGATTGCAGGCTTCCAAGGCCAACTCCACTCCTAGGGCCTCACAGGAGTTGGCTGTGTGGTCTCCCTCCAGGCTGGGGAGCTGATGAGGCACCCCTTATTCAGGGTGCTGGCTGCAGAAGCAGCATTCCCTGGGGCAGGAACTCAAGAGCCCAGGTCACACCCACACACACAATGGAGCGACTGTCCCAGCCCTAAGCCCGCATTGGCTGGGGAGAGGAAGCAACCTTGGCACCACGCTCCAGGGAAGGTTTAGGGTTCCCGGAGAGGGAGAGGAATTTCCTTAGGCTGGTAGATGGGGAGTGACTCCCTCGTCCCCTCCATTTCACAAACATTGTCACCTTTTATAAAATTGTTTTAATTAGAAGGGGGTCTGTTGAGGGTATTGGAAGGAAGAGGTGGGCATTAAAGCAAAATGAGGAAGCGACTCTGTTGGGATCTCTGCAGGCCAGGCTTTTTGGAAGTGCAGCGCTCAGAAGGTGTCTTGGGAGACCCTGAACCCCTGCCCAGGGCAGCCCGCGAGGTGGCACTGGAAAGGAGCAGGAAGACGCGGAGCTGGCAAGGCCTTAGCGGCAGACTAGACGGGAGGGACGCGCGACCGACCCGGCCCCTCCTGCTTCTGGGCGGTTAACGTGAGGCCCCGCAGGCCCCGCAGGACTGACCAAGGCAAGAAAGGACGTGGTCGGGACGCAGCGCTGTCTCCGGAGCCGAGGGAAGGCTGAGCTCTGCTCGCAAGGCCGGAGACCCGCCTGGAAGCCCACGGCGCGCGGGCTCAGGGCCGTCTGCGGAGGACGCTGCAGCCCGTGCCACTGCCGCGCGCCGCCTGGCTGGGGCCACCAGGGGCATCCCTGCTGCCGGGAGTAATGGCCCAGCTGTGCACCAGGAGCTCGGGCTTAAGCCACCAGGAGGGAGCTTCAGAGGCGTCCTTTCTGTGGCCTCAGGAAGCGGGGGAGGGTTGGCCTGGCCTAGGGTCCAGGGGATGGAGGTGGGGTTCTGCCTGAGAGTGTCAGCGCAGGGCAGCGGGGGTCGTGGGCGCTCCCTGCCGCGGGGCCCACCACTTTGCTGCACCCACCTCACAGCTAGTGCTCCCCTGGCGCTGGTACCGTCTGCCCCCAAGGGAGAAGGAGCCGTCCCCCCACTCGCTGCCTGTTTGGGCCATCCTCTAGGCTGTGGGGGTTCTGCTCCAGCTCTGCTGTAACCCCTGGATATTCTAGAGTCTACGAACCAAGTAACTGCCAGGACCTGCCGCGTATCCAAATGCCATCCAAGAACCCGGGAGTGCGCCAGGGCCTCCCTTTGCCAGCTCTCCACCAGGGGAAGGCCAGGATTTTCTCAAGTGCTTCAGGGCAGCCAACACACCCCCGCAGGTTGAGGCAGCTGCCTTCTGTTATAGCGGACATTGAAGGGGCTTGCAGAGGGCAGGGCAGCAGCGTTCTCGCTCAATTTTGTTTTGGAAAATAGGGTTATTCTTCTTGTGAAATGCTTTTTTCATTAGCATGTAATGGATTATTGTCTTGAAACGAATTGTTAAATTTTAAAAAATCTATGGTGAATGGAATTAAAAATATTTCTTCTTTTGATTGTTCATTGCTGGTGTATAGAAACACATCTGACTCTTGGGTTTTGGCCTTTCATCCTGACGCTTTTCTGAGTTCGTTTATTAGCTCTGTGATCTTTGTTTTTGATATCTTGTCTATATAGGAATTTATCTTATGCAAATATGGAAGTTTTGCTTCTTCCTTTCCAATTCAGATGCCTGTTATTTCTTTTTCTTGCCTAATTACTCTGGCATGGATTTACAGAAAATATTGTAACAGTGGTGACAAAAGGCATCCTTGTCTTCTCCCCTGTCTAAGATTTCAGACTTTCATCATGAAGTAGGATGTTAGCTGTGGACAGTCCCTTGTATTTAGGAAATTTACTCCTATTCATAATGTTCTAAGATATTTTTTCAAGGAAATGTCCTGGATTTTCTCACATGCCTTTTCTGCATCAATTGTGATGATCTTGTGTTTTTTCTCCTTCATTCTGTTGATGTGGTATATGACAAAAATTGATTTTCTTACATTTGACCCAACCTTGCACACCAGAGATAAATACCACTTAATTATATTATATAATTTCTTTAATGTGAATAATGTGGTGTTGTATATTGCTTGCTAGTATTTTGTTGAGAATTTTTTTCATTTTCATAAGAAGTATTGGTCTGTAATTTTCTTTTCTTGTTGTGTATTTATTTGGGTTTGATATGAGGATAAGGTCGACCCTATAGAATGACTTAGTGGATATTCCTTTCTCTTTAATTTTTTGGAAGAGTTTGGGCAGGATTGGAGTTAAGTTGAAGACTTAACTTTATTAATAATATACAGAGTGTTTTATACAATGTAGAACTTCATGTATTTTACGAATGTGACTTTGTAAGTAAAGGATATTTTATGGTTATGTCATTAAATAACTACTCCAGAAAAAAAGAAAAACTGTTGTTTCTCTGGAATCTCCTTCTCATGGTAAAGACTTTTCTGTCTGTATATCTCTCATAGGTTATTGTTACTCTGAGTTTATCTTGTACACACCAAAGCTGGAGCTCATATGCAATCTACTGCAGGTAACGACAGATAGAGTGTTCCTTCAAGTATAATTGTTTCATGTCCTCCCCATCCGGAAACCACTTTCTCCTCATTTAGGAATCTCAGGAGTAAGCAGTTTGTGAACCCTTTCTTTTAACATCTCCACAACAAGATGACAATTCTTTCTTGAATTTTTTTTTAGATAGAAGAATCTAAGTCTCTGTTATGCTTTTATTGAATTCTATATAATTCATCTTGCTACACTATGAAAACCTTGAGGAAAATAGAAATATTCTACATATCTAGCTCAGTAGATGACTGAATTATAATAGTGGATAAATACATACATACTGTATGAATGAATGAAAGAATGTGATTTCTCAGGAATGTTCAACAATGAAAGAAAAAAAAAGAACCAGGGAAATGTCTAAAATGCCGTGGAGACATGCTGGATGCATGTATTCCATATTCTGAAACACCTGGTTTTTAAAGCATCAAAATGACAAATATATTTTTCTAATTAATTGAAAGAGAATGATAGTGAACAATAGAAAATATCAGTGGACAATATAGAGTAGTAGTTCATACAAATTAATCCCACAAATTCTTGTTTTAGCTCTGTTTGTGTGTTGTATATGTGTATTGTATGCTGCCTGTCTGTGTTGCATGTGCACGTCTATATGTTTTGTGTGTTTGCATGTTTTGTGAATAGGTATACATGTATGTTTTGTGTGTATGTGTGTGTGCGCACAGGAGGGAATTTGGAATCACAAAGTAATAAAAGCTTATCTTAATTTTGGAAATGAGCAAAATTTTTGGAAACCACTTCACTAAAGGCAAGAAAACTTTATATAGAAGGCCAATGCCTGCTAACAGGTAAAAGGAATTGTGAATGGAGATCTAAATGAAAGATCAAGATTAGGGTGAGAACAGGTAGCCATCATGGTAGCCTAGATTCCTCCAGATGATAGGGCACAGATGGAGCAAGTGCTCTTCCTTGTCAATGTATCCACATTGCACCCTGATCTATCTGCTACTCTTATGTCTTGTTGCATATTTATTTGACCTCACTGGTTTTTATATGGTCCCATAGCAGATGTAACAGGTCCTTTTTCAATTTTCTTTGGTGGCATTCTCTTTTTTATTATTAATTGGGTTTTGATAGGTTGACCATCCAGTGGACACCCCCCAGTCCTGGTTCTGTAACTCATAGAATATGCAAAGTATTTCCCAGACTACTCAATAAGAAAATCTACATAAGACATGACTATCTATTATTCTTATGTACATCTCTTTATGTGATGTATCCCTGAAGTCGTTCTGTCACACACATACTTAATTCTCCAGTATAATGTAAGATCTAAAGGAGTAGCCACCACACAGATCTTGTTCACTTGGGTGTTTTCCCAAATGTTTCCGGATATATGTTCATTTTTACAGAAAAATATAAGTACTTTCTAAATATATATATTAATATTTAGTCAAACAGGCAAACATGTTGGTGGATCTCTCAGTGCTGGGCTGTATATGGCATTGACTCTAAGATTACCTAAAATAAAATTGTTGGTGTTTAATTTTCCTGATGCTTTCCTGAAAACTTTTTATGTTTCTGCACCTCACCAGGATGGTGTTTATGAAAGGAAGGTCTCCCTGTGAAAGCACAAATTCCTTCCAACGTGGTTGATAGTGGAGACTGTAGCTCTTTCTCTAGAAAAGACATGGGACAGATTTAGGCATTGGCCCCCAGCCAGACTTAGGACCCCAAAAATGCAACCATGTCCCATTCAGCCCAACATGGCACAGAATGATGTACTGTCTAAAAGGATATATTTACAGCTTTTCTTTGGTTTCTCTTTAGCACAATTCCCTCTGTATACCTCATTACCACTTTTCCTTCATCACCTGAGCCAACATTTCCCTTTGGGACACTGATCAAGTGAGAATAGAAATGGTTCCTGTTCATTTGCATTCTCAAGAGACCTGGTCGTACCAGTATAATACAACTTTCATCACACCTCCTCCTCATGGATTTTGATGTCTTGCAAAATTCTAACCTTCTGACACTTTTGCCATCTTTCAGATGAAAGTTTTCACCATTTCTATGACTACAAAGTCATCCTCACTAGTCCCTTGGGTCTCCACACCATTGATTGGGGCAAGGATACCTTCCCTGTTGTTCTCTTCAGATTATTGCTTTTCACTTTTGGACAAAGTGGGGCCCTGGGCCCTGGGATATGAAATCAAAAGCAGTACATCCTTTAGCTAAGTGATGCATTTTTCCAGTCAATCGGGAATGTTCTGCCTGTAATGGAAGTTAAAAGGAGCCATAGGATCCTTAATTTACAAAATGTTTGTTAACTAAAATATATACATTTCCATTATTTATGCAACATTACTTGGAACTTAACTTCTGATAGGAATTTTCTCATTGAATTATTATAAAAATCCATTATATAAGAGTAGTACTATTATGATCCCAATTCTACATTTGCAGATGGGTGGGATTCCAATATTTAAGGGTCTTCTTGAAGGTATAAACCAAGTAAAGACTCAGTCATTGTTGGGATCTCTAAAGATGTTTCCAGTTCTGTCTCTCAGACAGCGATTCTGAGCCATGGTGGATTCTGGCCACCTGAAGCTATATGGCAATGTCTGGAGGTATGTATGCTTGATCAACAGATGATGGAGGACCCCTGAAACCATCTACAGAGTAGAGACCAGGAATGGTGTTAAACATCCTGCAATTATGTCAACAATGTATTGGGTTCAAGTGAAATCTTTCTGATGTGACAGAATTTTATTTACATTAATTTCTTCCTTCAATTTTGCCAGTGTGAGTCTAATGTGTGTTATGGAACTCTGGTTAGGTGCATAAATATTTAGTAGAGTTATATCTTCTTGGTGAATTGCCCCTTTTATTAATATACAATGCCAAGCATATGTTCTATCTTGGAGAATGATCCATGTGCACTTGAGAAAAATGTATATATTCTGCTCTATTCGGGTGTAATGATCTGTATATGTCTATTAGATCCAGCTCCTCTAATATACTTTCAAGGCTTTTGTTTCCTTATTGATTCCCTTTTGAGATGTTCTGTCCAAAGTTGATAGTGGTTTATTAAAATCTCCCACTATAATAGTAGAGGCGTCTATTCTTTCACTTAGTTTTTCCAGGGTTTGCCTCACGTATTTGGAGGCACCCTTGTTAGGAGCATAAATGTTTTTGATTGTTGGTTCTTCTTGAGAGATTGGCACTTTCACTACTATGTAGTATCCTTCTTTGTCTCTCACAATTGTTTCATATTTAAAGTCTATTTTGTCTGATATTAATATAGCTACTTTTGTGTTTTTTTGATTATTGTTTGCTTGTAAGATTGTTTTCCAACCATTCACTTTCAACCTCCATGAATCCTTAGGTATAAGATGTGTTTCTTGTAGACAGCATGTAGATGGGTCATATTTCCTTATCCAATGTCCCAGTCTGAATCTTTTGATAGGTGAGTTTAATCTGTTGACATTCAGTGTTATTACTTTCAAGGAATTATTTATGTTACCCATATTATGATTGGACTTGTGTTTATCGTATTTTGTTTATTTCCTTCTCTTTTTGTCTTTTTTTGTTGCTCTTACACTCTCCTCCAATTCTGCCCGTCCTGTTTTTTCCTTTCTTCCTGCAGAACTCCCTTTAGTATTTCTTGAAGGGCAGGGTTCTTGTAGGCATACTCTTTCAAATTCTGTTTATCTGTGAATATTTTGAACTCTCCATCATTTTTGAGTGCTAGTTTAGCTGGGTAGAGTATTCTATGTTGGAATTTTTTTTCTTTTAGTACCTTGACTATATCATACCCCTGCCTTCTTGCCTCCATGGTTTCAGATGAGAAATCAGCACTTAATCTTATGGAGCCTCCTTTGTATGTGATGGTTTTCTTTTCTCTTGCTGCTTTTAGAATTTTGCTTTGTCTTGAGCATAGGATAATTTGACAAGTATATGTGTTGGGGTGGGTCTGTTGGGATTTATGGTATTTGGGGTGCATTGTGCTTCCTGGACATGTACCATGGGAGCTCTATCACAATCCCTAAAGGAACAGCAACAATCCCCCAAGTGCAACAGTAAAGACCAAAAAAGAATGAAGGTCCAACAATAAGCCCTTGATACTAATGACTGTACTTGTGAGTCTGTGCACCTGAAATAAGAACAAGGCCTAGAGCTGCAGGGTGCCTAAGAGTTACCACCTGAAAGCTTCTGTGTTGCTCAAATGTGGCCAGTCTCGAAGCCAAACTCAGCATGTAAATGCGTTGCCTTCCTCCCAGCATGGAACATGACTCCCGGGGATGAGCTTCCCTGGCACCAAGGGATTACTACCAAGTACCAGTTGATGATGTAACTAGAAAATGACCTTGAATAAAAGGGTCAACTTGGACCAGCAGAATATCTCAGTCTACATATAATACCAGGAGTTAAAAAAGCTTTTTGACCTGAAACAAGGGGGAAATGGAAAGGACAAATGAGTTTATATGGCTGTGAGTCTCCAAAAAGAGCAGGGAGGTTATCAGAGGGGTTGCCCTTATGCACACCTCAGCAGAGTCCCAGAGACAGATAAAGTAGATACAACCAATCCCGGGTATTGGTTCTTCTGAGGGCTACAGAGACCCACATTTCTATGGACATGGCAGATGGAGTTCAGTGCCATGTCAGTTGGCCCTTTTCTGGAGTCTGTGTTTCTCTGTGATGGAGCAGGACTCAGGTGTGATCTTTTTTCACAAGCCTCTTCTGTTACTTTTACCAGAACTGTAGTTGGTGCTGGGGTTTAATATATACCCAGGGGACCTGAATCTCTGGACGGACCATATGATAGCCAGGCCCTGAGCCTCAACAGACTTCAGCTCCTACACTCTGGTTTATTGGACTTACCCCACTCAGCTGACATGGAGTTGAAGAATGTCAACCACCAAACCATGGAGCCAAGAGTGCCTACAGGTGAAAGCAGGAGGATTGCATCCAGCATCCATGTGGAATCTAAGCCCCCTCTTGATATAGATGTGGAGTGGACACAACCATTTCAAGGTCCACAGGATGGAGGAACAGAGTAAGGACTAGAGTGGACTTACTGATATTCTATTCATGAACTATTGTGGTTAGTAATCAAAGAAAATGTGGCATTGGTGTGGAGAAAGTGGCCATGGTGGCTGCTGGGTGTGGGGAATGGGAGGAAGAAATGAGATGTGGAGGAGGTTTCAGGACTTGGAGTTGTCCTGGGTGATACTGCAGGGACAGTTACTGGACCTTGTAGGTCCTTCCATGGCCCACTGGGTGAAACATGGGAGAGTGTGGGCTATGATGTGGACCATTGACCATGATATGCAGCAGTGCTCAAAGATGTATGCATGAAATGCAATGAATGTCTCATGATGACGGAGGAGATTGTTGCTAAGGGGGGAGGAGTCAGGTGAGGAGGTTGGGGGATATATGGGGACCTCATATTTTTGAATGTAATATTAAAAAAATAAAGACAAAATGCATATACAATGCCATTCTTTTTCCTTTATAACATTTTTTTCATTTAAAACTATTTTGTCAAATATTAGCAGAGTTAGTCTACCTCTTTTTTGGTTTCTGTTTGCTGGGAATTGATTTTCCAAACTTTCAGTTTTTACCCAGTTGTTTCCTTACATTGGAAGCGAGTCTCTTGTAAACAACATATCAATGGTGCATATATTTCAATCCATTCTATCATCTATGTCTTTTGTTTGGGGAGTTCAAGACATTAACATTCAATGTTATTACTGAAAAGGCATTACTTGCTTCATTTATTTTGACCTTTGACTTTCTGTTGTCATATTCTTCTTTTTTTTTTTAAGAGGTAATCCTGCTGTATATTTTATTTTTATTTTTATTCATTTTTAAAAATATTACATTAAAAAAATATGAGGTCCCCATGCACCTCCCACTCCCCCACACCACCACTCCCCCCACAGCAACACTCTCACCCATCATCATGACACATCCATTGCATTTGGTGAAAACATCTCTGAGCATCGCTGCACCTCATGGTCAATGGTCCACATCATAGCCCACGCTTTCCTATGTTCCATCCAGTGGGCCATGGGAGGATCTACAATGTCTGGTAATTGTCCCTGCAACACCACACAGGACAACTCCAAGTCCTGAAAATGCCTCCACATCTCATCTCTTCCTCCCATTCCCCGCACCCAGCAGCCACCATGGCCACTTTTCCCACACCAATGCCACATTTTTTTCGATTACTAACAATAGTTCATGAATAGAATATCAGTAAGTCCACTCTAATCCTTACTCTATTCCTCCATCCTGTGGACCTTGGATTGGCTGTGTCCATTCCATACCAATGTCAAGAAGGGGCTTAGATTCCACATGCATGCTGGATGCAATCCTCCTGCTTTCAGTTGTAGGCACACTTGGCTCCATTGTGTGGTGGTTGACATTCTTCAACTCCATGTTAGCTGAGTGGGGTAAATCCAATAAACCAGAGTGTAGGAGCTGAAGTCTGTTGAGGCTCAGTGCCTGGCTTCATATGGTCAATCCAGAGATTCAGATTCCCTAGATATATCTTAAACCCCAGCACCAACTACAATCTGGTATAGTAACAGGAAAGGCTTGTGAAAAGAGATCACATCTGAGTCCAGCTCCATCACACAGAAACACCAACTCCAAAGAAGGGCCAAGTGACATGGCAGTGAACTCCATCTGCCATGACCATAAAACCTGTGGGTCTCGGTAGCCCTCAGAAGAACCAATACCTGGGATTGTATCTACTTTACCTGTCTCTGAGACTCTGCTCAGGTGTGCATAAGGGCAACCCCTCTGATAACCTCCAGACTCTTTTTTAGAGACTCATACCCATATAAACTCATTTGTCCTTTCCATTTCCCCTTTGATTTAGGTCAAAAAGCATTTTTAACTCCTGTTATTATATGTAGATAGGGATATTCTGCTGGTCCAAGTTGAACCTTTTATTCAAGGTCATTTTCTAGTTACGTCATCAGCTGGTACTTGGTAGTGATCCCTCTGCACCAGGGAGGCTCATCCCTGGGAGTCATGTTTCATGCTGGGGGGGGGGGGGGAAGACAGTGCATTTACATGCTGAGTTTGGCATCAAGACTGGCCACATTTGAGCACCATGGAGGCTCTCAGGAGGGAACTCTTAGGCACACTGCTGCTCTAGACCTTGTTCTTATTTCAGGTGCACAGGATCAAAAGCATAGTCATTAGTATCAGGGGCTCACAGTTGGAACCTCATTCCTTCCTTGTCCTTGCCGTTGCACCCGGGGACTGCCTCTTTTCTTTTTTCCTAATTATTAAGCTTCTCTTCACAAGAGTCTTAGATCACAGTAATTCATATATACAATGTAGAGTACTCCCACATATCCAACATAAAACCTTTTCCCTTCCACATCAATAATCTTTTTACATATTCATACCATATTTACTGAAACTGATGTACAGATATTGAGACAATAGCTTTTGTGTTTACATTGTGGTTTATACTTTAGGCTATGCAATTTTCTAAATTTTTAGTTATCCTATGTTTTACATTATGATTTACATTACTAGTCTATTGGCCCCTATATGTTTTTGGTGTAATATTACATGTTTTATATACATCCTTGCATCCTCTTGTGAAACACTTCTATTGCCCTCACAGTTACGTTGGTTCCATTTACTCTATATCTAATTCCCCCTCCTAGTAGGGCCCACAGTGACAGTCAATCTTCATTTCTTAAAGAGCCATGTTCAAGATACTTGCAACATGTTGAGAGCTTGACATGCTCAACTACTGTAATGCCGTGGGAGCCACCATTTCTCTTGAGAGACACAGTTCCCTCTATTTGATGGCATCAGTCCTCCCCAGGATGTGGATTTACCTTCACTCTCGTTATATGGGTCTCTAGCCAATGATATAACCCACTCTGGCAAAATGACCATTCACATATTTCCTAGGAGTCTGTCCTACATCAGATTATCCCTTTTAAGTATCTTAAACAGGTAACTTTCCTTATTATATTTTGAAAAGGTTTTCTCAGCATTATACTCTCAATGAACATCTGACAATCTCCTATGTTCATATGTTGGCCCACCCTCCTCCCAATTTCTTGGGCAATATTACCCATCCCTAGCCCCTGTCAAGCCCACAAAACCCCACCCAAAGGTAACCCTATGCCCCGATTTTATCCCTTCCTTGTACACATACTTACCTCTTGCTTATTATAGATTTCACCAATGTAGATGTCAGTTTATATTCTTCCTCTCCCCCCAATTTCCTGTAAGCCTGTCATCCAGTCTCTAGCTCTCTGAGGCAGCTTGGTTTACTTATTTCATATCATTGAGGTCATGTAGTATTTGTCCTTCAATGCCTGGGTTGCTTCACTCAACATAAGGTTCTCAAGATTCATCCATGTTATCACGTGTGTTTGTAGTGTATTTGTTCTTAAAGCTGAGTAGTATTCCATTGTACGTTTTTCCAGATTTTATTGATCCATTCATCTGTTGATGGGCATTTGGGTCAATTCCAACTTTTGGCGCTAGTGAACAATGCTGCTATGAACATTGGTGTGCATATATTGGTTTGTGTCCTTATTTTCAGTTCTGCTGGGTATATACCCAGCAGTAGAATTGCTGTGTCATATGGCAAATCTATGGTTAGTTTTTTGTGAAACCACCAAATTGTCCTCCAGAGTGGCTGGACCCTTCTGCATTTCCACCAGCAGTGGATGAGTGTTCCCATTTCTCCACATTCTCTCCAGCATTTGTATTATTCTGCTTTTTTCATAGCTGCCATTCTTATGGGAGTAAGATGGTATCTCATTGTAGTTTTGATTTGCATTTCCCTGATAGCTAGAGATTTGGAGCATTTTTTCATGTGCTTTTTAGCCATTTGTATTTCTTCTTTGGAGAAGTGTCTGTTTAAATCTTTTTCCCATTTTTTAAATGGGTTGTTTATCTTTTTATTTTCAAGATTAAGAATTCTTTATATATGCAAGTTATAAGTCTCTTATCTCATATATGGTTACCAAATATTTTCTCCCATTGTGTAGGCTCCCTTTTCACTTTCTTGACAAACTCCTTTGAGGTGCAGAAGGCTTTATTTTGAGGAAGTCCCATTTATCTATTTGTTCTTTTGCTGCTCATGCTTTCGCTGTGAAGTTTATGAAGCCATTTCCTATTACAAAGTCTTATAGATGTTTCCCTACACTGCTTTCCAAAGTCTTTATGGTTTGGCTTTTATATTTAGGTCTTGGATCCATCTTGAGTTGATCTTTGTATAAGGTGTGAGATGGTAATCCTCTTTCATTCTTTTACATATGGATATCCAGTTCTCCAGGCACCATTTGTTGAATACGCCATTCTCTCCCAGTTGAGAGGGTTTGGTGGCTTATCGAATATTATAAGGCTATATATATGAGGTTCTATATCAGAACTCTAAGTTTGATTCCATTGGTCTGTGTGTCTCTCCTTATGGCAATACAATGGTGTTTTTACTACTGTAGGTTTCTAGGATGTTTTGAAGTCAGGTAGTGTGATTCCTCCACTACCTCCACTCCAATTTCCTTTTTCTTTTTCAATATGTCTTTGGCTATTCGGGGTCTCTTTCCTTTCCATATACATTTCATAGTTAGTTTTTCTAATTCCTTAGAGAATGTTGTGTTGCTTTTTATTGGGATTGTATTGAATGTGTAGATCAGTTTTGGAAGAATAGACATCTTAATAATATTTAGTGTTCCTGTCCATGAACAGGGAATATTCTTCCATTTATTTATGTCTTCTTTGATTTCCTTGAACAGTCTTGTGTAGTTCTCTGTGTATAAGTACTTTACCTCTTTAGTTAAATTTATTCCAAAGTATTTGAATTTTTTATTGACTATTGCAAGTGGTATTTGTTTCTTGAGTTCCTCCTGAACTTGCTCATTAGTGGTGTACAGAAATGCTACTGAATTTTGCACATTGATCTAATAACCTGTGACTTTACTAAAATCATTTATGAGTTCTAGAATCTTTGTTGTAGACCTCTCAGGGTTTTCTATGTATAGGATCATGTCATCTGCAAATAATGAAATTTTGACTTCTTCCTTTCCAGTTTGAATACCTTTTATATCTGGTTCTTGCCTTAGTGCTTGAGCAAGTATTTCTAAGACAATGTTAAATGGAAGAGATGATGTGAAGCCATCTGGCCCTGGGCTCGTCTTAGTTGGGAGGTTTTTAAGGACTAATTCTATCTCTTTAATGTAATTGGTTTGTTTAGATCATCAATTTCTTCTTTCATCAATATAGACTGCTTATGTGTTTCTAGAAATTTGTCCATTTCCTCTGAATTGTCATTTTTGCCTGAATATTGTTTTTGAAAGTATGCTCTTATGGTAGTAATTATTTCTGTGGGGTCAGTGGTTATATCTCCTTTCTCAGTTTTTATTTGGTGTATTTTCATCTTCTCTCTTTTTTTCTTTGTTAGTCTCACTAAGGGTTTGTCAATCTTATTGATCTTCTCAAAAAAACAGCTCTTGGTCTTGTTTATCTTTTCAAGTGCTTTCTTATTTTCTATTTCATTTAGTTCTGCTCTTATCTTTGTTCTTTCTTTCTTCTTCCTGTGGGGTCACTTTGTTGTTTTTTACTAATTCCTCAAAATATGCAGTTAGTTCTTCAATTTTGGCTCTTTCTTCTTTTTGGATGTATGAATTTATGGCTATAAATTTCCCTCTCCGTACTGCTTTTGCTGCATCCCATAAGTTTTGGTATGATGTGTTATCATTATCATTAGCTTCCAGGTAGTTATTAATTTCTTTTGAGATTTCCTCTTTGACCCACTGTTTTTCTAAGAGTGTGCTGTTTAATTTCCATATCTTGGTGTGAAATCTGGGCCTCTGACCCTTGCAGATTTACAGCTTCACTCCACTCTGTTCAGAGATATTATTTTGTATGATTTCGATCTTTCTGAATGCATTAAGCCTTTCTTTGTGGCTTAGCATATGGTCTATCTTGGAGAATGATCTATGTGCACTTGAGAAAAATGTATATCCTGTTGTATTCATGTGTTCATCTGTATATGTCTATTAGATCCAGCTCCTCTAATATACTGTACAAATATTTTGTTTTTTTAGTGATTCTCTTTTGAGATGTTCTGTCCAAAGTTGATAGTGGTGTATTAAAATCTCCCACTATAATTTTAGAGGCATCTATTCTTTCACTTAGTTTTTCCAGTGCTTGCCTCATGTATTTGGAGGTGCCCTTGTTAGGAGCAGAAATATTTATGATTGTTCATTTTCCTTGAGAGATTGCCCCTTTCACTAATATGTAGTATCCTTCTTTGCCTCTCACAATTGTTTCACATTTAAAGTCCATTTTGTCTGATATTAAGATTGCTACTCCTGACTTTTTTTGGTTATTGTTTGCTTGTAAGATTGTTTTCCAACCATTCACTTTCAGCCTCCATGAATTCCTGGGTCTAAGATGTGTTTCTTGTAGCCAGCATATAGATGCGTCATATTTCCTTATCCAATGTCCCAGTCTGAATCTTTCGATAGGTGAGTTTAATCCATTGACATTCAGTGTTATTACTTTCAAGGAATTATTTATGTTAGCCATATTTTGATTGGACTTGTGTTTGTCATATTTTGTTTGTTTTTTTCCTTCTCCTTTTGTCTTTTTTGTTGCTCTTACACTCTCCTTCAACCCTGCCTCTCCTGTTTTTTCCTTTCTTCCTGAAGAACTCCCTTTAATATTTCTTGAAGGGGAGGTTTCTTGTTGGCATACTCTTTCAATTTCTGTTTATCTGTGAATATTTTGAACTCTCCATCATTTTTAAATGCTAGTTTAGCTGGGTAGGGTATTCTATATTGGAAATTTTTTTCTTTTAGTACCTTGACTATATCATACCACTGCTTTCTTGTCTTCATGGTTTCAGATGAGAAATCAGCACTTAATCTTATGGAGCCACCTTTGTATGTAATGGTTTTCTTTTCTCTTGCTGCTTTTAGAATTTTCTCTTTCTCTTGAGCATTGAATAATTTGACACATATATGTGTTGGGGTGGGCCTGTTGGGGTTTATGATGTTTGGCATGCATTGTGCTTCCTGGACATGTACATCTGTCTCTCTCAGTAGATTTGGGAAGTTTTCTGTCATTATTTCCTGCAACACCCCTTCCATTCCCTTCCCTTCTCTTCTCCTTTAGAATGCCTATAATATGTATGTTTGTGCGTTTTGCATTGTCATTCATGTCTCTAAGTTCCAGCTGAATTTTTTCCTATCTTTTTATCGATCAGTTCTACTATGTGTTTGTTTTCAGATGTACTGATTTCCACATCACTAATTCTTTCTTCTGCCTTTTCTAATCTGCCGCTATTTGCTGAGAGTGTATTTTTGATTTCTTGAACTGTGGTTTTCATCACCATCATATCTGTTTTCTTTTTGTGTATGTCTGCAATTTCCTCTCCAAGTGTTTTCTTCATATTGTTAAACTCTTACTTTACTTCATTTAGTTGGTCTCTAATATATGTTCTGAGATCTTTAATTACTTGTCCGATGTTCTGCTCCTCTTCCTGGTTTTTAGTTTGTTCATTGGATTCAGTCATGTTTTCCTGATTATTGGTTTGGTTTGTAGCTTTTTGTTGCTCTCTGGTAATCATTTTATATTGATGGGTTTAATCAGTTCCTTAGCTTCTTTGTCTAGTCTTGGGGTTTAATTAGCTGTTGTTCTTGCGTAAGTGTTATATCTTCTCTTTGTCACTTTGTTCTTCTTATCCTAATTTCTTGCTGCTGGCTGAGTTCACTTTGAAGGAAAATATTAGGGCCAGGGAAAGACAATTGTGTGAAAAAGGAAAATGTGTAAAGTAGTGTTGGTAATAAATGTTACCAGAGCAAGAATATGAGATTCTGGAGAATGGATGTTAGATTCATGTAAGTTATGTAGAGTTATAGCAGTAAGTAGAGTACCTATAATGAGATAGTCAACTGAATATGAGGAGGAATATAGTATGAATTAAAAAGCCAGTTTTTTCATGAGAGAGGGAAAGAGAAAAGAAATACAATGGTATCAAGAGTGGATAAAAGACAGAAAACCAAACAAGGTATTAGATATTAAAAGTTAGACAATTTGGGGACCAAAGAAAGGGAGGTGGAATGTAGGAGAGTCATCAGATGATGGAGGATAGCAAGATGTTGGGGAAAGGGGATAATATAGGTGGCCAAATCAATTCACACAGAAACGAGGAAATGGAGGATGAGGAAACCCAGCAAATATGAGGCATTCCCTGCAGCACCTATTGTTTAATTAAGATAAAATAAAATAAGAAGAAAAAGAGAAAAAAGATAAAAAGAAAAGAAAAAAAGGGGGGTCGGCAAAGTAAAGGGAGGGAAACAAGCAAGAAAAAGAAAAGAAGAAAGAAAGAAAAACCCTAAATAAATGAAAAAGGACCTTGGGGGATACAATCGGAGAAAAGACTAGGAGATATTGCAATATTAGCAACCAAGACAATAAATTAAAAAAAAAGACAAAAGAGAAAAAGGAAAGGAAAGAAAAAAAATGCAAGCGCCAAGTGCTGGGACAATCAAGGATCTCAGATGGACCTCAGGGCATGGTGGATTCAGGGATGGGAAGTCTGTGATATTACAGACTCAAGAGGTGTGAGTCTCTGGGGTGTGGGCCACCAGGGTTTAGGGGACACAGACCTGGGAACCATGAATCCAGTTAACAGGAAGTCTAGGAGCACTACAGTGTAACACAGCCTTCAGGGATTCCCACATCTGGGCGCCAGCCTTATGGGGGGGGGTGACATCTGCAAACTCTGACCTCTGTGTCAGAAACCCAAAATTCCACTTCTCACAAGAGTCTCTTCTGTTGCTGTCTCACCAAGTCAACTTCAGGACACCTCCCACCTTGCAAGCCCCCAAAACAGCCTGGGGTGCCTCTGGATTACAAACAATTGAAGGACCACCGCCGATTGGCCACCAGCCCTAGGGGGAGGGGCTCTGGCCGGAAGTTCTAACCTCTGTGTCAGAAACCCAAAATTCTGCATCTCACAAAAAATCTCCTCTGTCTCTGTCTCACCAAATTGGCTTCCAGACATGTCCTGCCCTGCAAGCCCCTGAATAGCTTGCTCAGGGCTTATGAATTGCCCAGTGCAGCAGAGCCTCCAGGAATTGCCGCTGCTGTGCCACCCGCCCCAGGGGGAATTGTCCCACATGCAGCCCTGATCTCCATGAAAGAGATCCTAAATTCTACCTTTAACACGAATCTTCTCTGTCACCATCCCACCAAATCGATGTCCAGACACCTCCTGCCCTGCACAACCCCAAAACAGCCTGGTCCAGAAAAATTTCCAGTGCTGCTCAGCCACTTCTTTGCAGGAGAGACTATTAGGTGCACTCACTCAGGCACCACCTTCCATATTCTTTTATTGTCTGTATTCTTACCCTTTAACTTATTCACCCCAATAATCTTCATGTCTAAACTGTTCTCCAAATCTCTCACCATTGTTATTTCCTTTCAGACTGTAGCACTCCCTTTAGCGACTCTGAAATTTCTGCACTTTTGGAAACATAGTATTAGTAAGCCAAATGTGTGCTGATGCAAAATATCAGAAATTGGCTGGTTTTTATAAAGGATATTTATTTGGGGTAGATGTTTACAGTCACAAGGTCCTAAAGAGTCCAATTCAAGGTACCATAAGAGGTACTTTCTCACCCAGAGTCTGTTGCCATGTGTTAAAGGAGATGGTGGGTGGTTGTGAGGGTTAAGTCTTCCTCCTCCTCCCAAGTCTCTGTGGTCCTAGCTTATTCCACTTTCAGTGAGAGACTGGGACAAGTCTTATCTCTTTCCCAGGGCTCTTTTCTCTCCAGGCTTAGCTACTCTTCTTGCTCCTCAAGGCCAGATATAAGCGATCAGGTGAATGACTGGGCTCCTTTTCTGGGGACTCTGCTATGTCTAATGAAATCTTTATGTGCTTACTTCTGGGCTCCAGGATCAAAACTCCCTTAACTTCTGTGCCTTGATGTTTTCTCTGTGAGTCCCTTCCCTTCAAGTGTGGGGAACCCAACATCCTACTGACATTACACAGTAGCAATCTTAATGATTACTTAAACAAGTTAGAGTGAAAACTCTGAATCTAATACAATATACTTATTTATATTTTATTGGCTTCACTGTTAGTTGGAATTTTAATCGTACATTCAGCTATATGTGTGTGTCTTAGTGGCACTTTGCAGATCACAAAATTATATGTATTTTTAAATTTATTTAAAATTTTCTTAAATTAATAGATCACAAGGAATATTACATTAAAAAACATAAAAAAAGAAAACACATAACAGGTTCCCATATACCCAACTCCCCACCACATCATTTTTGTAAATTGTATTTTTTTAAAGATATATACATCACAAAAATACTATTACACTAAGAAATATAAGGGGTTCCTGTATACCCCCACTCCCTGCCCCACTCCTCCTACGGCAACAACCTCCCTCATCATTGTGGTACCCTCATCACACTCAGTGAACATATTTGGGGGCACTGCTGCACTACAAGATAATAGTTTATCCTGTAATTTGCATTCTCCCCCAGTACATTCAGTGGGTTATGGCAGGATATATAAAGTCCAGCATCTGATCCTGCAATATCATTAAGGCAACTCAAAATCCCAAAAATGCCCCCACATCACATCTCTTCTACCCTCTCCCTGCCCTCATCAACTATTGTGGACACTTGCTCCACCTCGATGCTAAAATTTCTTCTATTACTTGTCACAATAGTTTTATAGTAGAATATCAGTAAGTCCACTCTAATCCATATTTTATTCCTCCATCCTGTGGATCCTGGGATGGTGATGTCCCCTCAACCTCTAGATCAAGAGGGGGCTTAGATTCCACATGAATGATGGATACAGTTCCTTTGCTTACAGTTGTAGGCATTCTTGATTCCCTGGTATGGTGGTTGACCATCTTCACCTCCCTGTTAGCTGACCTGGGTAACACAAATGAAACAGAGAGTAGGAGTTTCCACTCTGCTGAGGCTCAGGGCCCAGTTGGCACATGGGCAGTCCAGAGATTCAAGTCTCTTGAGTATGGACCATCCCGAGCACCAACCACAGGTTCAGGAAAAGTGACAGAAGAGGCATGTGTAGAAAAGTCACATCTGAGTCCAGCTCCATCACACTCAGGAGCACAAATTCCAAAGTAGGGCCCCCTGACATGGCACAGAGCTCCAAATCCATCTGTCATTATTATATACCCTGTGGATCTCCATAGCCTTCAGGAGAACCAGTACCTAGGATTGTATCTGTTTTTTCTTTTTCTGGGGTCCTGCTGAGGTATGCGTAAGCGTGATCTCTCAGATGACCTCCCAACTCTTTTTGAAAGACTCTTGGCCATATTAACTCATTTGTCATTGCCATTTCCCCATTTTATTCAAGGTCAAAGAGCAGTTTTTAACTCTTGATCCAACATGTAGGCTGAGATATTCTGCTGGTGTGAGTTGACCCTTTTATTTGAGGTCTCTTTCTAGTTGCTTCTCCAGTTAGTGATTGGTATTAATCCCTCGGCACTAGGGAGGCTCATCCTCAAGAGTCATGTCCCACATTGGGGGGAATGTAATGCATTTACATACTGAGTTTGGCTTAGAGAGTGGCCACATTTGAGTAACATGGAGGCTCTCAGGAGGTAACTCTTAGGCACCCTACAGCTCTAGACCTAGTTCATTTTTCAGGCACACAGGCTCCTAAGCATAGTCATCAGTATCAAAGGCTAATTACTGGACCATCCTTCCTTGTTGATCTTTGCCGTTGCACTTGGGGGATTATTGTTGTTCCATTGGAGAATGTGACAGAGCTCCCCTGGATGGGAACTCAGCACTCCCTCAGTTGATGTTTATAACTGTAACTACTCTAAAACACCCAACATACACCCTAACATATTTATGTTCCCTATATACTTTCCCTGGAGAACTCCCCCCAGCCATGTACCCCCCATCAATAACACCCCACACCAGAGTTCCTCCCCTGCCATAGTTACGTCTCTGTGACCCAAACTTCTTCAACAATGAAATCTAATATATTGCCAAATTCAATTAATAGTAAATTGAAATACAATATTGGTTGAAAGTTCAGAAATAGGATATATAGTAATTTAGAAATACTAAAATAAAGTAAAAATAAATTAGTGTATTAATAAAATGAAAAGTATTATAAAGCTTTGTTTCTAACATTTTGCCTTTCATCACTTTAATAGGTCTTGCCCTGTATGTACAGTGGCAAGACATTTTCATTTCTTCCTCAGTGTCTACATCCTTCATTTTTTTCCTAATTTTTCATTTTGTCTTCAAAAAAGTTTTAGATCACAGTAACTCACATACACAGTATAGGGGACTCCCAGATATCCAACATCAAACCCTTTTTCCCTTTCCCCAACAATGATCTCTTTACGTGTTCATATTATATTTGCTAGAGGTGATGTACAAATTTGGAAACATAGCTATCAACCATGGTTCCATTTGGGTTTGCATTATTATTTATATTTTAGACTGTACAAATTTCTAAACTTTTTTCCTTTTGTTTTACATTATAGTTTACATTTTAGCTTGTAGACTTTTATACACTTTAGATGTAAGTTGACATGTCCATCATTGTATGATCTTGTGGAGTACTTCCATTGCCCCCAAGTTTCCTGCTTCCATCCATGCTATACCTCTCTGCCCCTCCCCTCAGGGCACATTGTGACACTCAGTCTTCACTACTTGAGGAACCAGATTTACAGATACTGCAACAATGCTGCGGGCTTGACATACTAGCCTGCCCTAACTAATTGGGAGCCAGCAATCCTCTCTAGAGACACAATTCCCTCTCTTTGGGAACATCAGGCCCCCAGGATGTGGGTACACCTTCACACTCATTGTATGGGTCTCCACCAAATGATATAACACAATAGGAGAAAATGGTCACTCACATACATCCTAGAATCTTGCCCCTGTACCAGATGCCCCCCTTATTAAACACGTGATCCTTCCTTATTGTATTTTCTAAAGAATTTTCTCAACAGTATAATTTCAACCGTATACCTAACATTCTCCCATATTCAATGGTTCCTCCCAGCCCTCTTAATTCCTTGGGTCATCTGCCCCATCCTCCCAACCCTAGCACCCCTCAAGCCTACAAAGCCCACCCAAAAGTATCCCTATGCCCCCATCTTTTTCCTTCCCTGTACTAATACTTACCTCCTGCTTGTTATAGACTTCACCCAGGTAGACGTCAGCTCACAACTTTCCTAATCACCCAGATTCCTTTAAGCCTATCTTCCAGATTTAGCTCTCTGAGACAGCTCAGTTTGCTTGTTTCATACAAGAGAGGTCATGTAGTATTTTTCTTTCAATGCCTGGCTTGCTTCACTCAATATAAGGTCCTCAAGATTCATCCATGTTATCACATGTATTTGACTATTTTTCTTATTATAGCTGAGTAGTATTCCATTGTGTACATACACCACATTTTATTTATCCATTGATCTGTTGATGTTGGGTTGATTCCATCTTT
This sequence comes from Dasypus novemcinctus, assembly GCF_030445035.2. Classification (NCBI taxonomy): domain Eukaryota; kingdom Metazoa; phylum Chordata; class Mammalia; order Cingulata; family Dasypodidae; genus Dasypus; species Dasypus novemcinctus. The sequence continues at coordinate 43,672,184 of NC_080702.1, forward strand.
TGGCAATAGTGCTGCTATGAACACTGGTGTGCATATGTTGGTTTGTGTCCTTATTTTCAGATCTTCTGTGTATAGACCCAGCAGTGGAATTGCTGGGTCATACAGCAAATCTATAGCTAACTTTTTGAGAAACTACCAAACAGTCCTCCACAATGGCTGGATCCTTCTGCATTCTCACCAGCAGTGGATGAGTGTTCCCATTCCTCCACATCCTCTCCAGCATTTGTAGTCTTCTGTTTTTTTCATAGCTGCCAATCTTATTGGAACAAGATAGCATTTCATTGCAGTTTTGATTTGCATTTCCCTGAAAGCTAGAGATTTGGAGCATTTTTTCATGTGCTTTTTAGCCATTTATATATCTTCTTTGGAGAAGCATCTGTTCAAATCTTTTTCCCATTTTTAAAATGGGTTGTTTGTCTTTTTATTTTCAAGATATAGGAGTTCTTTATATATGCAAGTTATAAGTCTCCTATCCAATATATGGTTAACAAGTATTTTCTCCCATTGTGTAGGCACTCTTTTCACTTCCATGACAAACTCCTTTGAGGTGCAAAAGGCTTTAATTTGAGGAAATTCCATTTATCTATTTGTTCTTTTGCTGCTCGTGCTTTTGGTGAGAAGTTCATGAAGCCATTTCCTATGATAAGTTCCTGTAGATGCTTCCCTACATTGTTTTCCAAGGTCTTTATGGTCTTGACTCTTACATTTAGGCTTTTGATCCATCTTGAGTTGATTTTTGTATAAGGTGTGAGACGGTAATCCTCTTTCCTTCTTTTGCATATTGATATTCAATTCTCTAGACACCATTTGTTGAAGAGGACATTCTCTCCCAGTTGAGTGGGCTTGATGTCCTTGATGAATTTCAGATGACTATATATATAAGGATCTATATCAGAACTCTCAACTTGGTTGCACTGGTCGGTGTGTCTATCTGTGTGTCCATACCATGCTGTTTTCACTATGGTAACTTTGTAGTGTGTATATATATATATGTATTTATACCTATATATATATAATGTGATAGCACATTTCTTTTTTTATTTTTTATTTTTTCTAAATGTCTTCTTTATTTTTTAATATTACATTAAAAAATATGAGGTCCCCATATAACCTCCACACCCCTCACCCCACTCAACAGCCCATAACAACAACCACCTCCATCATCATGAGAAATTCATTGCATTTGGTGAACATCTCTGAGCACCGCTGCACCTCATGGTCAATGGTCCCCATCATAGCCCTCACTCCTCCACATTACACCCAGTGGGCCCTGGGAGGATATACAATGTCTGGTAACTGTCCCTGCAGTACCACCCAGGACAACTCCAAGTCCTGAAAATGCCTTCACATCACATCTCTTCCTCCCACTCCCTACCCCCAGCAGCCACCATGGCCACTTTCTCCACACCAATGCCACATTTTCTTCGATTACTAATCACAGTAGTTCATGAATAGAATATCAGTAAGTCCACTCTAAACCATATTCTATTCCTCCATCCTGTGGAGCTTAGAATGGTTGTGTCCACTCCACATCTATAGCAAGAGGGGGCTTAGATTCCACATGGATGCTAGATGCAATTCTCTTGCTTTCAGTTGTAGGCACACTTGACTCCCTCGTGTGGTGGTTGACCTTCTTCACCTCCATGTTAGCCAAGTGGGGTAAGTTCAATAAACCAGAGTGTAGGCGATGCAAGTCTGTTGAGGCTCAGGACCTGGCTATCACATGGTCAGTCCAGAGATTCAGGTCCCCTGGGTATACACTAAACCCCAACACCATCTACAGATCCATTAAAAGTAAGAGGAGAGGCTTGTTGACAAAGATCACATCTGAGTCCAGCTGCATCACACAGAAACACAAACTCCAAAGTAGGACCATCTGACATGGCACTGAACTTCATCTGACATGACCATTTGAATCTATAATTAATACTAGAGTTGGTAGGTGTATGTCCAAGAGACTTAAATCTTTGGAATGTCCATGTGCTGGTGGAGCTCTGAGACTCATTGGGGTTGCTACATCTGTTTTCCAGGTCATTGGTTTCATCCAGGACAATAACATAGAGGTGAAGATGAACAAGTATCATACCAAGGAACCAAGAGAGTCTACATCAACAAGCAAGAGATTCCCATCCATAGGCCCTATGGGAACACAGCACCTCTCAATTATAGGTGAGGTGGACATCACCATCCCAGAATCATCAGGATTGGAGAATGAACTATGGACTAAAGTAGACTTACTGGTATACTACTATAGACTTATTGTGATTTCAGCAATGGAAGAAATGATAGTATTGATATGAAAGCAGTGACCACTGGATGTTCTGAGGGCAGGGGGAAGGAAAAACAGATGTAATACAGGGACATTTTTGGGGCTTGAGTATTGTCCTGAATGACATTGCAATGACAGATACAGGTACTATAAATCTTATCATGACCTACAGAATTGGGTGGGAGAGAGTGCAAACTAACATGTAATCATTTTTTAAAATATTCTTTCCTCTTCCTACCCCCTGGTGTCTCTTCTCTGTGGCCATTCACTGTGTGTTCTTCTGTGTATGCTTGCATTCTTATCAGCTGCACCAGGAATCTATGTCTCTTTTTATTGCATCATCTTCCAGTGTCAACTCTCCTCGGCAGGCTATGCTTTTTTTCTTGTGCTGGGTGGCTCTCCTTGCAGGGCACACTCCTTGCTTGTGGGGCTCCTCTGTGTGGGACAACCTTGTGTGGCATGGCACTCCTTGCATGCATCCATGCTTAGTGACAATAGTCCAAAATGAGGTCATCAATTGCAATGAGTTTACCTCAGTAATGAAGGATGTTGTTAATGTCGGAAAATTTGGGATGTCTGAGGAACAAGATATATGGGAATCCTCTATATTTTGTATGTGAAATTTGTATAATCTAAGTATCTTTAAAATAAATAAATAAAATTAATTAAAATAATTAAATAGAAAAAGAAAACTGTAAATAAATTAATATTCAAATACACTTTTAAAGGAGGTGGGGCAAGATGGCATCTGAGTGAGTGCACCTTATAATCTCTCCTGCAAAGAAGCATTTGAGTAGGGTTGGAATCTTGCTGCACTGGGCTGTTTCAGGTGTTTACAGGGCAGGAGGTGTCTGGACATTGATTCAGTGGGACAGTGACAGAGAAGATTCTTGTAAAAGGTAGAATTTTGGGTCTCTTTCATGGAGATTGGGGCTGCATGTAGGACGCTTCCCCCTGGGGCTGGTGGCCTGGCGGCAGTGATTCCTGGAGGCTTTGCTGCTCTGGGGAGTTCCCAAGCCCTGAGTGGGCAATTTGGGGACTTGCAGGGTGGGAGATGTCTGGAAGTCGATTTGGTGAGACAGAGATGGAGGAGATTCTTGTGAGATGTGGAATTTTGGGTTTCTGACACAGAGATCAGAGCTTCCAGCTAGAGCCCCTCCCGCTAGGGCTGGCGGCCCATCTGTGGTGGTCCTTGAATTGTTTGTAGGACAGCGGTGACCCAGCAGGCTGTTTTAGGGGTTTGCAGGGTGGGAGGTGTCCTGAAGTGGATTTGGTGAGACAGTGACAGAAGAGACTCTTGTGAGAGGTGGAATTTTGGGTTTCTGACACAGAGGTCAGAGTTTGTGGGTGTGACCCCTCCCTCTAAGGCTGGTGCCCAGCTGCAGGGATCCCTGAAGGCTGTGTTGCACTGTGGTGCTCCCAGGCTCCCTGTTAACTGGATGCTTGGTCCACAGGTCTGTGTCCCCTAAACCTTTGTGGCCCACACCCCAGAGACTCTCACCTCTTGAGCCTGAAATATCACAGACTTCCCATCCCTGAATCCACCACGCCCTGAGGTCCATCTGATATCCTTGATTGTCCTAGCCCTTGGTGTTTGTGTTTTTTTTTTCCTTTCTCTCTCTCTCTTTTTTTATTGTCTTGGTTGCTAATATTGCATTATCTCTTGGTCTTTTCTCCCATTGTATCCCCCAAGGTCCTTTTTCATTTATTTAGGGTTTTTTCTCTCCTTCTTTTCTTTTTCTTGCTTGTTTCCCTCTCTTTTCTTTGCCCACCCCCTTTTTTCTTCTCTTTTCTTTTTCCTCTCTTTTTCTTCTTATTTTATTTTATTTTATTTTATTTATAAAATAGTTGCTGCAGGGAGTGCCTCACATTTGCTAAGTTTCCTCATCATCCATTTCCTCATTTTTGTGTGAATTGATTTTGGCCACCTACACTATCCCCTTTCCCCTATATCTTGATATCCTCCATCATCTACTGTCCTCTTATATTCCACCTCCCTTTCTTTGGTCCCCAAATTGTCTAACATTTAGTTTCTAATACTTTTTTTCTATTTTCTGTCTTTTATCCACTATTGATACTATTGTCTTTCATTTCTCTTTCCCTCTCTCATGAAAACACTGGCTTTTTAATTGATACTATATTCCTCCATATATTCAGTTGACTATCTTATTATAGATACTCTACTTACTGCTATAACTCTACACAACTTACATGAGTCTAATATCCATTCTCCAAGATCAGACATTGTTGCTCTGTTAACCTTTATTACCAATCCTACTTTACACATTTTCTTTTCTTACACATTTACTTTCCCTGGCCCTAATATTTTCCTTCAAAGTGAACTTAGCCAGCAACAAGAAATTAGAATAAGAAGAACAAAGTAACAAAGAGAAGACATAACACTTATGCAAGAACAGCAACTAATTAATCCCCAAGACTAGATGAAGAAGCTAAGGAACTGATTAAACCCATCAAGATAAAATGATGACCGGACAGCAACAAAAAACTACAAACCAAACCAATAATCAGGAAAACATGGCTAAATCCAATGGACAAATGAAAAACAAGGAAGGGAGCAGAACATTGGTCAAGTAATTAAAGATCTCAGAACATATATTAGAGACCAACTAAATGAAGTAAACGAAGAGTTTAACAATATGGAGAAAACTCTTGCAGAGGAAATTGCAGACATACACAAAAAGAAAACAGATATGATGGTGATGAAAACCACAGTTCAAGAAATCAAAAATACACTCTCAGCAAATAGCAACAGATTAGAAGAGGCAGAGGAGAGAATTAGTGATGTGGAAATCAGTACATCTGAAAACAAACAGATAGTAGAACTATCTGATCGATAAAAAGATAGAAGAAATCCAGCTGGGACTTAGAGACATGAATGACAATGCAAAATGCACAAACATATGTATTATAGGCATTTTAAATGAGAAGAGAAGGGAAAGGGAACAGAAGGGGTATTGCAGGAAATAATGACAGAAAACTTCCCAAATCTACAGAGAGAGACAGATGTACATGTCCAGGAAGCAAAATGCACCCCAAGTATCATAAACCCCAACAGGCCCACCCCAACACATATACTTGTCAAATTATCCAATGCTCAAGAGAAAGAGAAAATTCTAAAAGCAGCAACAAGAGAAAATAAAACCATCACATACAAGGGAGGCTCCTTAAGATGAAGTGCTGATTTCCATCTGAAATGATGGAGGCAAGAAGGCAGTTGTATGATATAGTCAAGGTACTAAAAAATAAAAATTTCCAACATAGAATACTCTACCCAGCTAAACTAGCATTCAAAAATGATGGAGAGTTCAAAATATTCACAGATAAACAGAAACTGAAAGAATATACCAACAAGAAACCTCCCCTTCAAGAAATACTAAAGGGAGTTCTTCTGGAATAAAGGAAAAAACAGGAGAGGCAGAGTTGGAGGAGAGTGTAGGAGCAACAGAAAAAAAAACAAAAGGAGAAGGAAAAAAAAACAAAGAAAATATGAAAAACACAAGTCCAATCAAAATATGCCTAACATAAATAATTCCTTGAAAGTAATAACATTGAATGTCAATGGATTAAACTCACCTATCAAAAGATTCAGACTGGGACATTGGATAAGGAAATATGACCCATCTATTAGCTGTCTACATGAAACACATCTTAGACCCAGGGATTCATGGAGGCTGAAAATGAATGGTTGGAAAACAATCTTACAAGCAAACAATAACCAAAAAAAGGCAGGAGTAGCAATCTTAATATCAGAAAAAATGGACTTTAAATGTGAAACAATTGTGAGAGACAAAGAAGGATACTACATAGTAGTGAAAGTGACAATCTCTCAAGAAGAATGAACAATCAAAATATTTATGCTCTTATCAAGAGTGCCTCCAAATATGTGAGGGAAACACTGGAAAAACTAAGTGAAAGAATAGATGCCTCTAAAATTATAGTGGGAGATTTTAATACACCGCTATCAACTTTGGACAGAACATCTCAAAAGAAAATCACTAATGAAACAAAATATTTGTACAGTATATTAGAGGAGCTGGATCTAATAGACATATACAGATTGTTACACCCAAATACAGCAGGATATATATTTTTCTCAAGTGCATATGGATCATTCTCCAAGATAGACCATATGCTAGGCCACAAAGGCTCAATGAATTCACAAAGATCAAAATCATACAGAATAATATCTCTGACCACAGTGGAGTGAAGCTGGAAATCTGCAAGGGCCAGAGGCCCAGATTTCACACCAAGATATGGGAATTAAACAGCACACTCTTAGAAAAACAGTGGGTCAAAGGGGAAATCTCAAAAGAAATCAATGACTACCTTGAAACTAATGATAATGATAACACAACATACAAAAACTTATGGGAAGCAGCAAAAGAAGTACTGAGGGGGAAATTTATAGTCATAAATTCATACAACAAAAAAGAAGAAAGAGCAAAAATTGAAGAACCAACTGCATGTTTGGAGGAATTAGTAAGAAAACAACAAAGTTACCCCACAGGAAGTAGAAAGAAAGAATTAACAAATATAAGAGCAGAACTAAATTAAATGGAAAATAAGAAAGCACTTGAAAAGATAAACAAGTACAAGAGCTGGTTCTTTGAGAAGATCCATAAAATTGACAAACCTTTAGCGAGACTAACAAAGAAAAAAAGAGAGAAGATGTAAATACACAAAATAAGAAATGTGAAAGGAGATATCAACACTGAACCCACAGAAATAAAGGCTATCACAAGGGGATACTTTGAAAAACTATATTCCAAAACAATGACAATTCAGAGGAAATGGACAAATCCTAGAAACACATAAGCAGCCTATATTGACGAAAGAAGAATTTCATGATCTCAACAAAATAATCACAAGTAAAGAGATAAAATCAGCCATTAAAAACCTCCCAACTAAGACGAGCCCAGGGCCTGATGGCTTCACAGGCGAATTCTACAAAACATTCCGGAAACAACTAACACCAACCCTGCTAAAACTCTTCCAAATAATTGAAACAGGAGGGACATTATCGAACTCATTCTATGATGCCAACATTACCCTAGTACCAAAGCCAAACAAAGACATTAAAAGAAAGGAAAATTACAGACCAATTTCTCTAATGAACCTAGACGCAAAAATACTCAACAAAATACTTGCTAACCATATTCAACAACACATTAAACGAATTATACACCATGACTAAGTGGGATTCATTCCAGATCTGCAAGGATGGTTCAACACAAGAAAATCAATCAATGTAATACACCGTATAAACAGATTGAAGGAAAAAAATCACATGATTATATCTATAGATGCAGAAAAGCATTTGATTATATCTATAGATGCAGAAAGCATTTGACAAAATACTGCACCCTTTCTTGATAAAAACACTCCAAAAAATTGGAAAGAAGGAAAGTTTTTGAACATGATAAAGAGTATATATGTAAAACCCACAGCCAACATCGTTTACTGTGGTGAAATTCTAAAATTCTTCCCTCTAAATCAGGAACAAGACAAGGATGACTACTCTCTCCCCTTATATTTAACATTGTCTTAGAAGTACTTGCTAAAGAACTGAGGCAAGAACCAGATATAAAAGGTCTTCAAATTGGAAAGGAAGAAGTCAAAATTTCATTATTTGCAGATGACATGATTCTATACATAGAAAACCCTGAGAGGTCTACAACAAAGCTTCTAGAATTCATAATTGAGTTTAATGAAGTCACAGGTTATGCCCAAAAATCAGTAGCATTTCTGCACACCAATATTGAGCAAGCTCAGGAGGAAGTCAAGACAAAAATATCATTTATAATAGTCAATAAAAAAATCAAATACCTAGGAATAAACTTAACTAAAGATGTAAAAAAAAAAACTTATGCACAGAGAACTACATAACATTGCTCAAGGGAATCAAAGAAGACCTAAATAAATGGAAGAATACTCCCTGTTCATGGATAGGAAGACTAAATATTATTAAGATGTCTATCCTACCAAAACTGATCTACACATTCAGTGCAATCCCAATAAAAATCAACACAGCATTCTTTAAGGAACTAGAAAAACTAGCTATGAAATTTATTTGGAAAGGAAAGAGGCCCCGAATAGCCAAAGACATATTGAAAAAGAAAAACGAAATTGGAGGAATCACACTACCTGACTTCAAAACATACTACAAACCTACAGTAGTGAAAACAGCATGGTATTGGTATAAGGAGAGACACACAGATCACTGGAATCGAATTGAAATTTCTGATATAGAACCTCATATATATAGCCATATAATATTCGATAAAGCCACCAAACCCTCTCAACTGGGAGAGAATGGCCTATTCAACAAATGGTGCCTGGAGAACTGGATATCCATGTGTAAAAGAATGATAGAGGATTACCATCTCACACCTTATACAAAAATCAACTCAAGATGGATCAAAGACCTAAATGTAAGAGTGAAGACCATACAGACTTTGGAAAGCTGTGTAGGGAAGCATCTACAACACCTCGTAATAGGAAATGGCGTCATGAACTTCACACCAAAAGCACGACCAGCAAAAGAACAAATAGATAAAAGGGACCTCCTCAAAATTAAAGCTTCCTGCACCTCAAAGGAGTTTGTCAAGAAAGTGAAAAGAGAGCCTACCCAATAGGAGAAAATATTTGGTAAACATATATCGGATAGGAGAGTTATAACTTGCATATATAAAGAACTCCTATATCTTGAAAATAAAAAGATAAACAACCCACTTAAAAAATGGGAATAAGATTTAAACAGACACTTCTCCAAAGAAGTAATAGAAATGGCTAAAAAGCACATGAAAAAGTGCTCCAAATCTATAGCTATCAGGGAAATGCAAATCAAAACTACAATGAGATACCATCTTACTCCCATAAGATTGGCAGCTATGAAAAAAAGAAACAGAAGAATACAAATGCTGGAGAGGATGTGAAGAAAGGGGAACACTCATCCACTGCTGGTGGGAATGCAGAAGGATCCAACCATTCTGGAGGATAGTTTGGTGGTTTCTCAAAAAACTAACCATAGATTTGCCATATGACCCAGCAATTCTACTGCTGGGTATATACCTAGCAGAACTGAAAACAAAGACACAAACCGATATATGGACACAAATGTTCATAGTAGCATTTTTCACTATCACCAAAAATTGGAATCAACCCAAATGCCCATCAACAGATGAATGGATCAATAAAATGTGGTATATACATACAATGGAATACTACTCTGCTTTAAGAACAAATACACTACAAACACACATGATAACATGGATGAATCTTGAGACCCTTATGTTGAGTGAAGCAACCCAGGCATTGAACGACAAATACTACATGACCTCAATGATATGAAATAAGTAAGCCAAGCTGTCTCAGACAGCTAGGGACTGGATGATAGGCTTACATGAAATTGGGGGGTAGAGTAAGGATGTAAGCTGACACCTACATGGGTGAAATCTATGATAAGCTGGAGGTAAGTATGTTTACACAGAAGGGATAAAATGGGGGCATAGCATTACCTTTGGGTGGGACTCTGAGGGCTTGAGGGGGGCTAGGAATGGGAGGATGGGTAATATTGCCCAAGAAATTAGGGGGAGGGTGGGGCAACATACAAACATAGGAGACTGTCAGGTGTTCATTGAGAGTATAATACTGAGAAAACCTTTTCAAAAATATAATAAGGAAAGTTACCTATTCAAGATACTTAAAGGGGATAATCTGACACAGGACAGGCTCCTAGGGAATATGTGAATGCTCATTTTGCCAGAGTGGGTTATATCTTTGGCTAGAGACCCATATAATGAGAGTGAAGGTATACCCATATCCTGGGGAGGACTGAGGCCATCAAATAGAGGGAACTGTATCTCTCAATAGAAATGGTGGCTTCCAGGGCATGAGGGCAGTTGGGCATGTCAAGCCCTCAAAACTGTTGTAAGTATCTCTGAACATTGCTCTTCAAGAAATGAAGATTGACTGTCACTGTGAGCCCTAACAGGAGGGGGAAATAGGTATTGAATAGATGGAACCAATGTAACTGTGTGGGCAATAGAAGTGTTTCACAAGAGTATGAAAGGATGGATATAAGACATGTAAAATTACACCAAAAATATATAGGGGCTGATAGGGTAAAATGTAAATCATAATGTAAAACATAAGATAACTAAAAATTTAGAAAATTGTATAGTCTAAAATATAAATCGCAATGTAAACAGAAATGTTACCTTGTTGAAAGCTATTATCTCAATAACTGCACATCAGTTTCAGTAAATATGGTATGAATATATTAAAGGATTATTGCTGTGGAAGGGAAAAGGTTTTATGTTGGATATGTGGGAGTACTGTATATTATATATATGAAATACTGTGATCTAAGACACTTGTGAAGATAAGCTTAATAATTAGAAAAAAGAAAAGAAAAAGATAGATATAGAATTTTTCCAAATTAACATGGATTCTATATCTAACCTTTAAGCTCATCGCTATATTCCATTTTACTATTAAGGGAACCTGGCAATATATTGGGCTCCACTTCTCAGGAAGTTTTGAATCACAGAGAGGTTCAACAATGGCAGCGGAGGAATACTGGTGTGGATGTTATTGACAGGGGACACATGGTTGGTAGGGAGTTCTACAGGGCATATATCCAGGGTACATAAAAATGTTTGAATATTTTCATAGTGGAAACAATTAAAAACAACAACTGAGGGAGTGCTGAGATCCTAGCCAGGGGAGCTCTTTCACAGTCCTTAAAGGAACAGCAACAATCCCCCAAGTGCAACCGCAAAGACCAAAAAAGAATGAAGGTCCAACAATGAGCCCCTGATACTAATGACTATGCTTGTGAGCCTGAGCACCTGAAATAAGAACAAGTCTTAGAGCAGCAGTGTGCCTAAGAGTTCCCTCCTGATAGCCTCCGTGTTGCTCAAATGTGGCCAGTCTCGATGCCAAACTTAGCATGGAAATGCATTTCCTCCCCCAGCCTGGGACATGACTCCCGGGGATGATCCTCCCTGATGCTGAGGGATCACTACCAAGTACCAGCTGATGATGTAACTAGAAAATGACCTTGAATAAAAGGTTCAACTTGGACCAGCAGTATATCTCTGGAGTTAAAATGCTTTTTGAACTAAATCAAGGGGGAAATGGAAAGGACAAATGAGTTTATATGGCTATGAGTCTCTAAAGAAAAGCTGGGAGGTTATCAGAGTGTTTGCCTTTATGCACACCTGAGCAGAGTCCCAGAGACAGATAAAGTAGATACAACTCCAGGTATTGGTTCTTCTGAGGGCTACAGAGACCCACAGTCTTTATTATCATGGCAGATGGAGTTCACTGCCATGTCAGTTGGCCCTTCTTTGGAGTTTCTTTGTGATGGAGCTGGACTCAGATGTGATCTCTTTCAACAAGCCTTTCCTGTTACTTTACCAGAATTGTAGTTGGTGCTGGGGTTTAATATATACCCAAGGGATCTGAATCCCTGGACTGACCATATGTTAGCCAGGCCCTGAGCCTCAACAGACTTCAGCTCTTACACTCTGGTTTATTGGACTTACCCCACTCAGCTAACATGGAGTTGAAGAATGTCAACCAACACACCATGGAGACAAGAGTGCCTACAGCTGAAAGCAGGAGGATTGCATCCAGCATTCATGTGGAATCTAGGCATCCTCTTGACATAGATGTGGAGTGGACACAACCAATCCAAGGCCCACAGGATGGAGGTATAGAATATGGATTTGCATGGACTTACTGATATTCTATTCATGAACTATTGTGATTAGTAATCAAAGAAAACGTGGCGTTTTCTTGGTGTGGAGAAAGTGGCCATGGTGGCTGCTGGGTGTGAGGAATGGGAGGAAGAGATGAGATGTGGGGGTGTTTTTGGGACTTGGAGTTGTCCTGGGTGGTGCTGCAGGGACAATTACCAGACATTTTAGGTCCTCCCATGACCCACTGGATGGAACGTGGGAGAGTGTGGGCTATGATATCGATCATTGACCATGAGGTGCAGCGATGTTCAGAGATGCATTCACGAAATGCAATGAGTGTGTCATGATGATGGAGGAGAATGTTGCTATTGGGGGAGTAGTGGGGTGAGGGGATTGGGGGTATATGGGGACCTCGTATTTTTTGAAGATAATATTAAAAAATATAAATTCATAAAAAAGAGACATAGAGAACAGACAACTGGGAGGGAGGGGGAGATAAATAAAATAAATAAATCTTTTAAAAAACAAATACACTTTTAAAATCACTTGAAGGAATTAGTAAAACAGTTATCATTTCATCACACATAAAATATATGGATTCAAATATGCCTGTGAATAGAATGAAGGTGTAAGTTCGTCAATTCGGAAAATTACTTTTAAGTAATGGCAGAGGTTATATAACTTTTAGAAATTCAGCTAATGAAATAGGAAAGGAGTGAATAATGGAAAGAAGAGATGTGAAAACACAATGTCAAAGCATATAAAAGGTGATTTCTTAACTCAAATGAAACAGAACTTTCTTAGAAAAGCAATGGGAAAAACACAGCATGTATCACTGACAGATTGGACTACATAAATTTATTACTTCTCAAACATTTCTTCTTAATTTTATCTATAGAGACATAAATATCTGTAAGAGGTTTGCAATAATTAACAAGCAGTACCTCAGTTTCCCCTGATATGCATTTGGAAAAATGTAAACCCCCTCCCCCATGTGGCACTTTCCCACAGGTTAAACAAAGGAACCCCAAAGAAACAGTAGTAAAGGGAAATAGAAATTTTCACCATCTGCATATCAGAGGGAGATGGAGATCTTACTACCTCTACCTGCATATCAGAGGAAGATGGAGACAGAAACCTTCACTATTTACAAACCCTTTAAAACCTTGCAAATCAAAAGAAACATTGCTCCTGCAACATTCCAAGAAGCCATAGCCTCCCTCAAACCCCTCCCACTACCTCACTCAGATCCTCAAGCCCTTTCACACTATCATTTCCCCACCAAGGAAAGTTCTGTATAAATTTAAGTCCCCTTCTTCCAGAAGTGGGCTGAAGTCTCTCTTCAGACCCCTGCCATGCTAGGAGAGGAACTGAAATCAGTTCTTCAGACCCCCTCCATTGAAAAAGCTTCTCAATAAATAAATTCTTTGTTTATAGTCAATCAGTCTCCATGTCCCAGTAAGAGTCATATTTTCTTCAACAATATCTAAATTGAGAAAAACAAAATTGGGGAAAAACCTGCAGTTCTTTTTTTGAAAAATTATTACAAAAAACAAGAATAAAAACACTCAGCTTATATGAAAGAAAACCCTGCACAAGCAATTTGCAGTGGAGAAACGAATGGCTAATACAGTAACATATATTTCACCTAACTGAAAAAAGAAAAATTGCCAAGTAAGTTTTTAGTATACACTTTTCCTCAAATTAATATATATTATATATTATGTATAAACACATATTTCTTGTGAATAACCGATGTGAACATATATGTATCATGAATGGATATTTTTGTTTCAGTAAAATACCTGCATTTGACTGACACTTCCTCATCAATACACAAGCACAATCAAATGTATCTTGTCTCAAAAATAGAAATGACCTATCTTCATTGCCCTTACCTCTATTGTTAATAACCCTATTATCTCATGTCTTAATTGCAAAGCCCCTTGGACAGATGTTCTGCTTTTCCAAGATTCACTGTATCCCTCACATGCATTATTCTAACTGACCTTCCATTCCCATGTATTGTTAACAATAACCCCTGCATTGTTGAACTCAAATCTTCTTTTTAAAAAAATATAATAAATATGAAATGCATTAATTAAATAGATGAGCAAGGAAATCTTTCAGTTCTGGACTAGACTGAATTAGTACTTGGAGGACCTCAAATAAAAGTTCTCAGTTTCTATTCAACCTGATCACTCCCTGAAGTACTTACTTGGCTCTCTCACTCTCCTGGAGGAACTCTTGGAGATGTATGTCTCCTAATGGAAATCAAAGCCTCTTTGAGTCTTTGCTGAAAGAAAATGGTACTCTGTCCCCAGGCCAGAAAGCAGGAAGGAGTTAGGCATCAGTCCCCACACCAGAAGTAGGAACCAAAAGAAACCTTCTTATCTGAGGTTGCATCAGTTGAGATACATCCACAGAGGAGGTATGTACAGCTTTTTCAAAGCTGCTCCTTAAGTACATTTGCCTCTTCTTACTACAACTGCTAGTCTATCTTATCCATTTGGGAAACCAAGCTGGACCAAAAAAAAAAAAATCCTATTGATTGTTCACAAGAAACCATGTTCTCAGAAAGATGGATCCAATTTTTCTTATTTATCCTCTATGAACTCTTCTTCCTTCCATATGTCTAACCATAAAAAAGCCAATCTAATTACTCAAAATAAAATTTCTTCGAGGTCTAAGACTAAAGAGTATCTTGTGTAGTCCCTTGGATCTCCAAAGCACTTACATTTCTTGAGGATACAGCCCTTGTCATTGCTTCCAAAAGCTCCTGTTCTCTTCAACCAACTGGAGAACTGGGTTCGTTTGACATAAAACCGTGTGTACTACAATCTTTGGCTCGATCACACTTTGCCAAAACATTTAAAAATACAATCCTTGAAGCACAAATTAGGACTTGTTATATTGTCCCTTATCTATAAAAGGTTTAATTTTAAGAAATATATTTATGTCTTTTATACAACATGACCTGTTTGTACCACCTTGCAGAGATATTTCAATTAATTTTACTCCTTATACTTGTATGATGCTAAATTTCTGTAATTAATACATCTATTATTTTTATTCATTTAAACATTAAATATATATTTTTAAATTTTATTGTAATAACAGAAACACATCTCAAAATTTCATGGTTTTCACCACTTTCAAGTGTACTGTTCACTAGTAGTAATTACATTCACTATACTGTGCTGCCATCAGAAGCATCCTTTATGTAAAACTTTTCTTAACCTCTATCAAAACCATGCCCTGCTGCAATCAGCTCACAATAGGTTGGCTTGAAGGAAAGGAAACGCAGACCTTTATGAAATAAAGGTCAGAGAGAGATACAAGAGAGGAGATAAAGATGGGGCCAGGGTACTTACAGCTTCTGAAACTGAGAGCCTCGACTCTTTTCCACCTTGTATTTATTGGAAACTACCAAGCAGTGGTTTTGCTATTAGAACTGCCACATCATCTATAAAGGAAAAACTGCAACATCTAACAAGTGCAACATCTACAATAGAACAGGTGTAACATTTACAATAAGGAACAAGTAAGCCAGTTTCCCACAACAGTGCCCCCATTAAGCAATATCTTCAAGATCCTCTCCTCTCTGATCACTGGTACCCCACTTTTACATCACTGAAAATGAAGAATACTACATGACATAAGAGTGAGAATGGGAAAGTAAAACAAATAGCAGATCTAGAAAAGGAAAACCCCAGCTATGGAAATAGAGAGCACACAGAAATTGAATTGGTACAGGAAGTAAGAGCAGAATGAGGTTTACAACAGAAAGGAGTAAAACCCTATGTACCCTCCATGATTTACCTTGGAGAATTTTCTATTTGGGTGCCTTCTCCATCACTTGCCCATCTCTGCTTTTCTGGAGTAACTTCAGGTAAAACTAACCTTCCCTCCACTTTGCTTCCTACAACACCTCCTGGGCTCCTGTGTCATCAAGATTCCGTCAGTGACCCATTTTGAAGACTTTTAGCCATATAAGCTCATTAGTCTTTACCATTTCTCCCTTTTGTTCAAGGGCATTTTCTAGTTGCATCACCAGCTTGTGCTTGATAGTAATCACTGGCACCAGGGATGCTCATCCCCAGGAGTCATGTCCCATGCTATGGGAAAGGTAATGCATTTACATGCTGAGTTTGGCCACAATTGAGCAACATGGAGGCTCTCAGCAGGTAACTCGTAGGCATCCTTCAGCTCTAGGCCTAGTTTAAATTACAAGCACTCAGGTTCCTAAGCATAGTCATCTGTATCAATGGCCCATCATTGGGGTTGTTGTATGCTCAGGAGACTTGAAGCTCTTTACTGTCTGTGTGCCAGGTGGACCTTGAGTTTCAGCAGAGCTGTAACACCTACTCTCCATTCATTGGACTTATGCAGGTCACCTAACAGGGAGGTGAGGATTGTCAACCACCACATCAGGGAACTGAGAGAGTCTACAGCTGCAAGCAGAAGAATCCCATCCATTAGTCATGTGGGTTCTAAGCTCCCCCTTGATTTAGAGGTGGAGGGGGCATCAGCATCCTAGGGTCCTCAGGATGGAGGAATAAAATATGGATCAGAGTGGATTTACTGGTATTATACAATAGAATTATTTTGACTCTAGCAATGGAAGAAGTTGTATCATTGATGTGGAGACAGTGATCATGGGAGTTGCTGAGGGCAGGGAGAGGGAAGAAGAGGTGTGATATGGGGGGATTTTGGGAACTTGGAGTTGTCCTGATGATATTGCAGGAACAGATGCAGGACCTTATATATCTTGCCATAACCCAATGAATGGACTGTGTAGCAATGCTCCATATTCCATGCTGTGTAGCTGTGCTCCAAAATGTACTAATGAAATTCAGTGAATGTACCACAATAAAGAAAGAAGTTGTTGATGTGGGAGGAGTGGAGGGTGTGGGGAGAGGGGCATATGGGAACTTCTTGTATTTTGTAATGTAATGTTTTGTGTGATTTACGTATCTTTTAAAAAAAGATTAAAAATAAACTAAAAAAAAAAAGATTCCATCATTGAAACAAGAGTTCTCCTGTTCCATTAGCTAATGAGTCAGACAAGAGGTCTGTTTCAACCCAACTTTGTTTTATTTTTGTTTTTTTAAAGATTTATTTTATTTCTCTCCCCCTCCCCCATTGTCTGCTCTGTGTCCATTTGCTGAGTTCTTCTGTATCCCCTTGTAATATCAGGTGGCACTGGGAATCTGCGTCTCTCTTTTGTTGCGTCATCTTGCTATGTCAGCTCTCCGTTTGTGCAGTGCCACTCCTGGGTGGGCTGCTCTTTTTTCATGTGGGGTGACTCTCCTTGCGGGGCTCATACCTTGTGCATGGGGCACCCCTATGCAGGCTGTTGCATGGCACGGCACTCCTTGTGCACGGCAGCACTGCACATGGGTGACTTATCACACATCAATCCAACTTTGAAGTGTATAGGTTGGGGCAGCTGTAAGGACAAAGAATGTACCAGGGAAATCATTAGACATGAGTGTTATTGAGACTTATAAACAGGAGATGCTCTTCAATGGTGACTGGTCTGAGAATGTTGTTAGCACTCCAGAGAAAAGAGAAGAAAATGAGGGGTGATATTAAGGCTTTCAGAATGAAGACATTACATAAGGTATAAGAATAGAGTTTCTGTAAGAGTTACATGAAGCACACAAATGGGATATTTGATGATGTTATCACAGGAAGGGAATATACAGCCTTTAGAAGATAAAAGTTTGCAGTAAGCCTGTTACTTTAGAACTTATAAGTTTCCAGGCTATGCCAGTGGCTAGATGCTTTGGTCTGTGTTTCATTTGGGGAGCGTCATCCCTATGTCCTGGGTTCCTACAAGGTCCCTGCACTTGAGGAGGTATCAAGAAGGAAAGGGTGTATTTCTTCTCAGCATAAAAATTCTGATGTGAAGGCAAGGGGTGGGGATGTAATGTTCATGTTTTTGGAACACACAATGATCTGGTATAAAAATTTCATTGCTGTTTATGAAATGTATAGATTGACTCTTACTCCTCAAGAAATTAACAATGTTGCTGAGGGGACAAATGCAAGGAATCATCATTCAAGCTCTCATTTTTTAAGAATCACAATAAAATTTTATTGATGTGAATTGCAGAATTGAAATGCAAAGAGGGCCCCATTTTTTTACTGTTAGAAAGAAATCTTCTTCTGGAAGAAAATAAGGCTCACCCAATTGTGGAGAAGAAAAGAATTTATTCTCAATCTTGCAAGAAGGGGCACACAACCAAAAAACATAGCTGGCACACCGAACAAAGAAAAATGACACAATTTATACCCCTAAGCCTAGCACGCAAGCTCTTCCTCTGTTTCTCCATAGATTGGATACTTTAGAAGTTACAGCCTATCCGAGAAGATCTAAATTTCCCATGCAAAAGTTTGTGATAAACCACTTTCCCCATCACATTCCAACCATCACATTCCAACCATTTTAGTTTTTACCTGCTCTCCTTTGTCAAATAAGGAATGGAATTTTCTTGGGCATCTTTTTATTGCCTGTAGGACTGGCTTAAGCTGGTTTCCTTTGATGCTGTTTAACCCAGGAGTGGGATACCGAGGCAGTAGGCTGCCAGGTTACATTAATCAATATTTTCTTCCTTTATGTGAAAACTAAACTAATCTTTGTTTCTTACACTACTTTCTTCTGAATCCATTTCTTCTAAACTTCATGGTGCAGTTTATCAGGACATGAATTATATTTATTCGCCTTTGGTTCTGGCTTGACTAGTGTTTAATATGCTTTGCCCATGAATATAAATTGGAAATGACAATTTGCCTCAATAGACCTCAGCATGTTTTTGCTATTTTCCCTTGGACCTCTACTAGAGCCTTATGAACAACTCCAGGTTGGCTTATGGTAGGATGAGAACACATGGAGAATATGCCATTGCACAGTCAAGAACACTGTAGACCAGTCTATAACACCCAAATCCCCAGTGTGAGTGGCAGCCTGAAAAGACTTGAACAGCCTCCAAAGCTGACAAAGAGCTGGCTACAATTCAAATATCTCCACATCACAGATTTGGCCGCTGTAATAGAAGCATTATCATAAACTGACTACTTTGACACAATTTGTTATGTAGTTGTAAGGGCAAGGCCACATTGGGAAAATAGGAATAGAACTACATTAGGAAATAGGAATTGCAAGTGTCTTCAGATAAATAAATAACTTAGAGCCGCTCATAAAAAAAAGTGTAAACAACTTAGGGCTGCACTCAAGAGGAGTGCCAATAAATAACTTAGGGCTTAGGGTTGTTCCCAAGAAGAGTACCAATAAATAACTTAGGGCTTAGGGCTGCTCCCAAGAAAAATGCCAATAAATAACATGGGGCTGATTACAAAAAAGGGCTTTTAAAAAGAAAAAGATACGCTACCTTCAGCTAACCACAGTATTCCGTTTCTGTGCCTGCTTGCTTTCTCGCTTACTAGTAAACCCCCTCCCCCTCCGAAAAGGCTATAAAAACACCTCTTCCCTGAAACTCGGGGCTGCTCTCTCCTCTGCGTGGGATGAGACAGTCGCCACACGGCTAATAAAGCTCTCAATTGGAACTTTATTCAAAGTCTGAGTCTGGTCAATATCGCTAATCTATAACATAGTGATACCTAACTAGTACTGTAATCAGTGGAAAAAGTACTGAGGACATTCAGAATACTTGGCTGATGCAAATTATTTGGCATTCCTTCAGATATTTGGATACTGCATTCATGATCAGTATCTATTTTCAAATTTATTTTGGATATCTATTAAAAAGGGACTACCACTGAGGGTCACTTGCAGGAAACTAGGAGCTGTTGGAAGGAAATGCATTTCTGTGCAGGAACAACTCATGACACCAAATCAGAACACTCCAGGAAACATTTTGGGAATGATTTCAAATTATTCAATAAGCCACACTTTCTTCATAGGGATTGAAGGGAGTTTTGAAGAAATTGGTGGTAAATAAAATGGATGATAGAGAAAACACATAGGTTTCTCACAAAAGTGCCCTATAATAGTTATGACAAATGTAGAAAGGGGCAGATATTTTATTCAGAACAATGGAAAAATTCAAAGTTGTTATACATTGGCATGGTATAGAACATGAAATCTAGTCTTGTGTTACAATGCATAAAGTGTCTATCACGAAGACACCAAGATTTCTTAATTAAATCAATAGGCTTAAGCCATCACATCAATATGCAATAACACAAAATATGATTTAAATTTTACATCCTCATATTTAAGGTCATATCTGGCTCTTAGGTAAGATCTAGTTTCATAGATTGTTTAAAGAATAGAAGCTTTGAGCTCTGAGGCTTGAATACTGCAGTCAGGTGCACTTCTTCAAACCCAGGACAAATGATACTGTTATGGATTCCCCATTAGGAATATTTTCAGAGCCTCCTTTATGTCTTTATTCCTGAGACTGTAGATGAAGGGGTTCAGCATGGGTATGACCATGGTGTACATCACTGAGGCTGCTGCATTTGAATGTGAGCTGTGTGAAGCAGTGGGACTCAGGTATACTCCTATGCATGTACCATAAAATAAGGAGACGACAGAGAGGTGAGATGCACAGGTGGAAAATGCTTTATATTTCCCCTGAGCTGATGAGATTACACATATGGAAGAAACAATCTTAGAGTAAGAGAAAAGGATCCAAGCAAGGGGACCCCCTCCCAGCACCACAGCTCCAGAATACATCACTATGTAATTAAGAAAGAAATCAGAACAAGCAAGTTGGATCATCAGATTTAGATCACAGAAAAAGTTTGGAATTTCCAAGGGTGAACAAAAGGACAACCGCAACATCATTAAGCTGTGTAACAAGGAATGCAGGGCACTCAGGATCCAGCACACCATAACCAACAGGATACAGAGCTGGGGATTCATGATGGCTGTGTAGTGCAGGGGGTGACAGATGGCCATGAAGCGGTCATAGGCCATCACAGCTAGGAGGAAGTCATTGAACCCTGAAAAGAACAAGAAAAATGACATCTGTGTGAGGCAGCCTCCATAAGAAATGACTTTTCTCTGTTTCTGCATGTTCATCAGCATCTTTGGGACAGTGGTGGTGATGGAAAGCATATCACAAAAGGAAAGGTTAGAGAGGAAGAAGTACATGGGGGTATGGAGGTGGGAGTCAGTGATGGTGGCCAGGATGATGAGAAGGTTCCCAAAGATGGAGATCAGGTACATGGACAGGAACAACCCAAAGAAGAAAGGTTGTAATTCTTGTTCCACTGGGAGTCCCAGAAGAATAAATTCTGAAATTTGAGTATCATTTTCTGGTTCCATATTGTTGATGTTACTAAAAGTAAATAGAAAAAAACACTAATTTTGAAACATTAAGTCTTTACAAACCTAGCTATAATTTACATTTGTTTTCTAGCAATTAATTTTCAAATCTTGTTTATGGAACAATTCCCCTTTAGCTGCATCCTATGGCCTTTCTGGTCCCCTTCCATAATAGTCCTCCAGCAATCATGTGTTCTAAGTTTCATGAGAAATATTTATTGAGCACAGATTTTGAGCCAGACATTGTCTAGACAACAGGTATATAATGTGAAACAAGTGTCCCTGAAATCCATTGATGGAGAAAATTAACAAGCAAATAAAATAATCATATATCATATTGTGACAACTGCTAGAAGGAAAAGACACCAGGCAAAAAGGAGTGAGTCAATAGGATATGATATGTTTTACTGGGTGCCAAGTGAAACAAGCCAATAAAATGACATTTGAAGACCTCAAGAAAGAGCCCCAGGGAAGACATAAGTGTGTCCAGCAGAAGGAATGTCCAAACTAAAGAATTTACAGAATGGGATTATGTCAAGATGCAAGGCCACCAAGCAAGCCTGTATTGCACTTGGATGAGGAAGATGAACTGTTCAGAGATGATGTCAGAGGTGATGAAGGAAGAGTTGGCCTCATTGATTCTGAAACTTCAAGACTCAGGCATTTCCTTATTCACACATTGTACTTCTCACACTTTATTAATTTGGTTGCAAAGTTAACCCACAGATTCAATGGAGCCATTCCCATTTCATTTAGTCTCTGCATTGTTGGACATTCCTACTGGAAAATATGAACTCATTTATCTCTTCTCCAGGACTGCTAAAACCTCCAGGTAAACATAAATAAAAACATAAATACGGGAACACACAGAGCATACAATGGCCTCCTGGGGGCAAGTTTTTAACTGGGGGAGCTCTTCTCACTCCCACCCACACTGATTTGGCCAGGATTGAATATAATGCAAGTTGACAATGTCAGGTTGTCTTTTCCCAAAATAGAAATGGTATCCAGGAATATCAACGGTCAAAGCTTGCAAGGACATGTAAACAAGGGATTTCCTTTTGTTGTGGCCATTTTCTATCGTATGTTTAAAGAAATTAAGTCTTTTCAATAATCAGAGATGGAGGAAAGATGGAGAAATGAAACGTCATGAGATTAAAAAAAGTCATAAGTTCAGGTCAAATTTTAGAGACTGTGATGAAGAAAATTTTACAAAAGTAGTGATATCTTTTACAGTTTCAACAGCATAGAGATTGAAGAGATTGAACTCCACACAAAAAACTGAGCAATGGGAATATGCCATTTCACATGCAAAAATACAACTATGACAAATTTTGGAAATTTTTTTCCATGAAGCAGTAGAAGAGATTTTAAATGACATTAAATTTAAGAATTTTGGAATCTCTAAAATTCTGTGATAAACTTGGATAGGAAGCAAATCATTCTCTAAGTATTTTATCTTTTCCAACATAGTATGATTATAGCTTTCACCATCATAGGAAGTTTGACAAACTTAAATAATGTATGTAAAAACTTAGCTTAGTTCTTTCCTGTCAGTTAATGAATGGTTTTTTTACTAGTGATGAGATGTGGCTGGTTTTCCTTACACTTCTCAAATGTGTCTTTCTTTTTGCATTTAAAAAAAAATCAAATTCCATGTTTATGTTTAATTTTTTAATCATCTTTTTGTAGCAGAGAGTAGTGGGTTGTACATGGTATTGAAGGCCAGGATGTGAGAATTCTGAGAAGGAAGATTTATTTTGACTGGCCAGACTCCGTGGAATCTTGTCCTTATAAAAACTGAGTCCTGAATAGAATTTTTGGGTCCCTTTTATACAGAGACGTAAGTAAGAGTGGTGAGTCAAACGGTGCTTATATGCAAAAGGACTTTTTGTTAGTTTCTTCAAATTTTTACCTGAATATTAGATGGGTTATATCCTCCAGGTAAGCTTTGAATTAACACATATCCCCCATATTCCAGGAAAGCTTTTAACATGAACCTCACACTTTCCAGGTAAGCTTTTAACATGAAACCCCCACATTCCATGTAAGCTTTTAACATCACCCACCCTCCCATTCCTGGTAAGCTTTTAACACCTTTAGTTTGCATCCTCCCTGCATATCAAAAGCCTATAGAGTTTATACCTCTCAATTGGCTCTCCAGGTAAGTAGGCATACTTGGATATAGAATTGTTGTAGAATTTGAGAGAGGTTCAATTATTTGCGTATAGAGAGGCCAGGACTCAGGAATGATTTTGAGAAGGAAAAATGGTTTATTGACTGCCGGCCAGACTCGGGAGCTTTCTGTTTCAATACTGAGCCCCGAACAAGATTTTCAAATTTCTTTTATATAGAGAGGAAAGGCCAAATGGTCCCTTTGTTTCAGTTCTCAACAGGCTTGAATTAGCATATATATCTTCCACATCTTAGGTAAGCTTTTAGCATGGACTCCAGACATTCTAGATAAGCTTTTAGCATATTTGGATTACATTTCCCCTAAATACTTAAAGTTTATAGACCTTGCATTGTTAAACTGTTTCCTGGGACTGGAGTCATTTCCATTGTCACTAAGGGCAGGACTGCAGCCTCTTACCATTCCACACCCACAAGTCAAACAGCTTAGGTTATCTCTGAAGAGACAAAGAGCCTGCCACCCATAGCCCACATCAGAATACGTTCAAATTTATGAGCAGGCCATATTAATCTCTTCCAGCAATTGAAAACTGAAAAACCCTGACGCTGATATTCACATTGGCTCAAAAGGATCTTCAGGACAAAGCTTAACTTCAAATCTAGCTGTGATTCCTCATTGGATAATGAAGTCAAAACACAGAACTTCTATGCAAGCTTGTGCCTCCCTGGACTAGCTGCTAATGTCCCCTCACCCAGTGGGCTGTCCTGTGGACAGTGATGTCCCAGACATTGAACCTGTCTTGCATAGTCGTGGGATCTCCAAAGTTTTCATACTGATGTGGGCTATGGGTGGGAGGCTCTTTGTCTCTTCAGAGACAATCCAAGCTGTCTGACTTGTGGGTGTGAGACAGGTAAGAGGCTGCAGTCCTGTCCTTGGTGACCATGGCAACGACTCCAGTCCCAGGAACCAGTTTAACAATGCAAAGTCTATAAACTTTAAGTATTCAGGAGAAATACAAACCAAATATGCTAAAAGCTTATCTAGAATGTATGAAGTCCATGCTAAAAGCTTACCTAAGATGTGGAAGATATATATGCTAATTCAAGCCTGTTGAGAACTGAAACAAAGGGACCATTTAAACTTTCCTCTCTGTACGCAAATAATTGAACCTCTCTCAAATTCTGCAACAATACTAAGTGGATTTATACAGCATTTCACTCTACACTGGGTCTCTCTGACAGTTCCTCTTAGATCACACTGTCTAAAATCCAACACATACCATGAAAATCCATTCTTTTCATGAACAACTGTGATATTTCCATAAGGGTATGATGTCACACACCCGTTTATTGCATTGTTCTCTAATTTTTCTAGTATAATGTAAGATACAAATAAGCAAGACATCATCTGCTGTGTTCACCTGTGTGTTGTAATGGTGTTTGAATATATGCACACTTATAAAAAAAATATAAGAAACTATGTTGTGATGAAATCAATTGAATGACACTGAAAAGAAAACCAGGTTAAATATTTTTTCAAAACAACTGTATTAAACAAAATTGAATGTAATATCTAAAATGGATGACTGAAATAAAAGATGGAAAGTAAAATAGCTTAATATATTCAAATAAAAAATTAAATTGGTAAAGACTTGGAAATATAATTATACACAAATTCACTTGTAACAATGCAGTGAAGAAGGTCTATCTAAACTTATAGTTTAGCCCCATAAAAAAAGAATGTGGATTCAAATATGCTTATAAATAAGATAAAGTCTAATGGTAGCTCAATTTATAGAATGCCATGTGAATGATGGCAGAGTCTGTTGCACCTTTTAGATATAGATCAAGTAAAAAAGGGAAAATTTTATATCAGGAAAACAGAGGTATGAAAACAAGAATTCAGTAATTCCAACAGTGATTCAATAACTCAATAGATGCATAAGAACTTTCCATGTTTCAAAGGCAATAAAAGAAAACAATAAGTACCACTGATTGATTTTGTCATGTAAAATTTTTAAACATTCAAATGCTCCCTAAACATCTGAAAAGACATAAAAGAAACAAATGGCAATCAGCAAACTAGGTAAAAGTAGTTGTAATTCTAAATTGGAAAGAATGTAATAATATGAATAAAAAATCCCGAGGCAGAAGGTAACAAAGTCAAGACTTGAACAATTTGCAAGGGAGAATGTAAACTGATAAAGACCCTCCACAATTAATTTAACTGCATTTATAAAGCAATAATTGCTAAGTAATGGTTGTAGTACACCTCTTTCTTTATCAATCAAAACTATTTTTCATTTCCATACCCTGTAGAGAGTTTGTGTATCTTTACTGTTGCAAAGTAATATCTACCTTCATTGGAATGAAGAGAGAAACATAAAAAAAGTGCCACATCTTTAAATGAAATACAAAACATAATGTCCCCAATCCACCGTACATCCTTCCACTGCAAATCTCCTAGGAGAAATATTCTGGTATTTCTGGAACCACCATTTCCCTAAATATTCCTATGCTAATTGGGCTCCCATTACCAAAGTTTAATTTTCAACATTTGAGCCCTATATTATTGAGTCAAATGGACACTTCCTTTTTATCTCATAAAAATCATTCATTCGTTCATTCATTCAGCAAGTAAGTAAATATGTAAGTAAATGGGAAAACAAAAGCAAAATGAGAAAACAAGTCCGAAGATATTTCCACTTGGTGTAGGCTAGAGAGTCTCTCAGAAAACCCCAGGTAAAAATTTTCAAATACTCTTCTCTCTGATCCCTTCCTGAAACACTCCCTGGGCTCTCCAACTCACCTGGATGGGATCTCTAAGAGGAAGGTCTCCGTGTGGAAGTCCAAATTCTTTCCTTGGAGTTTGATGATGATGTCTGAAGCTCTATCTCTTCGCATCTGTTCTCTAAACAAATATAGTCTCCAAAAGAAATAACCATGTCCTGGCTACCCCAAGGTTGTACAATCCATAATTTAAAGCTTTCCTGTACTTGCTAATGAGCACATTTTCTTCTTGTTACTTACATCGATTATCCATTATTTCCCTGTGAGACCTAATATGGACAGAAAGGAAAATTTTCCTCGCTGATACTCTGCTCCCAGGAGAAAAGACTGTAAGTGAGGTGAATCCAGTTTTTCTTACTCCTCCTCCATGAACTCACCTGTCTCTTAGCATCTTACCCCAGCCAGTGACTTAAGTTCACCCCGAAGTTGTAGAAGGAGGAACCCAGCTGGACTAGGTCCTTTTACCTCCAAAGCACAGACAGGGGAAATGGATACAGTCCTGATTGCCATCTTCAGAAATTTTCTATCTTCCTCTTTAATAAATTGGAAAACTCTGTTCATTGGATATAAAGTCATGGGCAGTAAAAAATTTCCTTACTGATGCTTAGCCAAAACAACTATGAATGTTACACTTGCAACATAAATCAGGACCTGTCATTTAGTCTCTCACTTTAAAAATTTTTATTAATTATAAAAATATATTTAGATCTTTTTATGCACTATGACCTATACTTAGCACCTTTTAGGGGTTGCTTCAATTAAATATTTTATCCATGTTTTAAGTGCTGCTCAATTTAATGAGTTAATAGGTATATTTATATTTCTATTCACCTAAAACCCCCAAAAATGTAAACTTTAATATAACTTTTATTTTAATATCATAGTTGCAACTAAAATTTCCATTTTTTCCTCTCTTTATTTATTTTTTTTAAATGTTACATTCCAAAACTATAAGAGATGCCCATATATCTCCCCTCTTGCCACTCCTCCCATATCAATGACCTCTTTCATCATCATGGCACATTCATTTCACTTGATGAATACATTTTGACGCACTGCTGCACCACATGGGTAATGGTTTACATTGTAGTTTACACTCTCCCCCAATCCACCCAGTGGGCCATGGCAGGCATACAAGGCCCAGCATCTGTCCCTGCAGTACCGCCTAAGTCAAACTCCAAGTCCTGAAAATGCCTCCACATCATATTTCTTCTTCACTCTCCCTACCCTCAGCAGCTGCCATGGCCACTTTCTCCACATCAGTGCTACAATTTCTTCCATTAATAATCACAATAGTTTCATAGTAGAATATCAGTAAGTGCACTCTAATCCATATTCTATTCCTCCACCCTAAGATGGTTATGTCCACTCCACATCTATATCAAGAGGGGGCTTAGATTCCACATGGATGCTGGATGCGATTCTCCTGCTTGCAGAGGTAGGCACTCTTGGCTCCCTGGTGTGGTAGTTGACTTTCTTCACCTCCCTGTTAGCTGGCCAGGGTAAGTCCAATAATCCAGAGGGTAGGAGCTGCAAGTCTGCTGAGGCTCAGGGCCTTGGTGTCACATGGACAGCCCAGAGATTCAGGTGTCCTGAGTATACACCAACCCCAGCGCCATCCACAGGTCCAGTAAAAGTGACAGAAGAAGCATGCGTAGAGGGTTCACATCTGAGTCTAACTCTGTTACAATTAGGAACACAAACTCCAAAGTAGGGCCAACTGACATGGCACTGAACTCCAGAGCCATCTACCATGACCATAGAACCTGTGGGTCTCTGTAGCCCTCAGGAGACCCTGAGGTCTACTTTGGCTGTCTCTGGTACCCTGCTGAGGCATGCATAAGGATGACCCCTCTGATGACCTCCCAAATCTTTTTTGGGGAATCACAGCCATATAAACTCATTTGTCTTTTCCATTTCCTCCTTTCATTCAATGTCAAAAGGCAGTTTTTAACATGTGATATTACATGTATGCTGAGATATTTTGCTGGTCTGAGTTGACACTTTTTATTCAAGGTCTTTTTCTAATTACATCATCAGCCAGTGCTTGGTAGTACTCCCTTGGCACCAGCGAGGCTCATACCTGGGAGTTATGTCCCATGCTGGGGGGAAGGTAATGCATTTACATTCTGAGTTTTGCTTAAAGAGTGGCCACATTCGAGTAACATGGAGGCTCTTGGGAGGTAAATCTTAGGCACCCTGCACCTTTGTCCGACTTTATATTTCAGGCACACAGGATCATAAGCATAGTCATCAGTGTCAGGGGCTCGTTGTTGGACTATCCTTTATTGGTCTTTGCCATAGCACTTGGGAGATTGTTGCTCTTCCACTGGGGAATGTGATAGAGCTCCCCTAGTCAGGAACTCAGCACTCCCTCAGTTGTCTTTTTTAACTGTAACTATTACAAAAATATCCAAATATTTGTATGTACCATGTATAAATGCCCTGGAGAATTCCTTCCCAATCATGTGCCCCCCAGAAATAACACCCCACACTAGTGTTCCTCCCCTGGCATAATTGAAACTCTCTGGTCCAAAACTTCTTCAAAAACAAAGCCTACTATATTGCCAAGTTCCATTAATAGTAAAATGGAATACAGTGATGGGTTTAAAGGTTAGATATAAAATTCATACAAATTTAGAAAACTTAAGTAAAGAAAAAATAAATTGGGGTATCAAAAAATGAAAAAACGAAATAGGTTTGTTTTTGATTTTTTTGCCTTTCATCACTGCAATAGGCATTGCCTTGTATGTACAGTGGCAAGGCAATTTCTTTCATTTCTTCTTCAGTGTCTACATCCTTTTTTTTCCTAATTACTAAATTTGTCTTCACAAAATTTTAAATCACAGTAATTCACATACACAATATATGGTGCTCCTACATATCCAACATCAAACCTTTCTCCCTTCCCCAGCAATGAGCTTTATATATGTTCATATTATACTTGCTGCAGCTGATGTACAGATATTGAAACAATAGCTTTCAAACATGGTTCCATTTGGGTTTACATTATGGTTTATATTTAGACTATATAATTTTTAAAAAAATTTTTAGTTATCTTATGTTTTACATTTTAGGCTATAGACTTTTATACATTTTTGGTGTAATTTAACATGTCCTATATCCATCATTGCATGATTTTGTGGGACACTTCCATTGCCCCACAGTTATGCTGATTCTATCTATTCAGTATCTCTCTCCCTCTTCCCTCAGGGACCACAGTGAAAATCAATCTTCATTACTTGAAGGACTATAGTCACAGGCACTTGCATCAATGTTGAGGACTTGACATACTTGACTGCCCTAACCCACTGGGAGCCACCAATTCTCTCAAGAGATTTGAATCTCTGGACTGATAATAAGACACCCAGGCCCAGAGCCTCAACAGACTTCAGCTCCTACACTTTGATTTATTGGACTGACCCCACTCAGCTAACATGGAGTTGAAGAAGGTCAACCACCACACCATGGAGCCTAGAGTGTCTACAACTGAAAGCAGGAGGAGTGCATCCAGTATCCATGTGGAATCTAAGCCCCCACTTGACATAGATGTGCAATGGACACAACCAATCCAATGTCCACAGAGAAAATGTGGAATGGGTGTGGGAAGGGTAGCCATGGTGGCTGCTGGGTTTGGGGAATGGGAGGAAGAGATGAGATGTGGAGGCGTTTTCAGGACGTGGAGTTGTCCTGGGTGGTGCTTCACGGACAATTACAGGACATTGTAGACCCCCCCAGGGCCCACTGGATGGAACGGGGGAGAGTGTGGGCTATGATGTGGACCATTGACTATGGGGTGCAGTGATGTTCAGAGATGTACTTACTGGGTGCAATGGATGTCTCACAATGATGGGAGAGAGTGTTGCTGTGGGGGGAGTGGGGGTGGGGGCGGTGGGGTTGATTGGGACCTCGTGTTTTTTTAATGTAATTCGTAAAAATAAATAATTTTAATTTAAAAAAAAAGAGATACAATTCCCTCTATTTGAGAACTTCAGTCCTCCCCAGGATGTGGGTTTACCTTCACTCTCATTGTATGGGTCTCCACCCAATATATAACCTATTATAACAAAATGAGCACTCACGCACTCCCCAGAAGCCTGCCCTGTGTCAGATGCCCCACTTAAGTATCTTAAGGAAGTAACATTCCTTATTATATTTCCTAAAGAGTTTTTTCAATATTATAGTTTCAACCACATACTTGACTATTTCCTATGTTCAAATATTCCCCCACCTGACCCCAATTTCTTGTGCCATTTGATCCATCCTCTTATCCCTAACCCCCCCTCAAGCCCGCAAATACCCACCCAAATTTATCCCTACACCACCATTTTATCCTTTCCCTGTACAGATTCTTCCAGCTAATCATAGATTTCACCCATACAGGTACTAGCTCACAATCTTCTTCTCCCCCCAACTTCCTTTAAGCCTATCATCCAGTCTCTAGCTCTCTGAGACAGCTTGTTTTACTTGCTTCATATAAGAAAGGTCTTGTAGTATATGTCCTTCAATGCCTGGGTTGCTTCACTTAACATAACATCCTCATGATTCATCCATGTTATCACATGTGTTTTACTCTATTCCTTCTTATAGGAGAATAGTATTCCATTGTATGTATATACACATTTTATTTATCCATTCATCTGTTGATGGACATTTGGGTTGATTCCAACTATGGCAATAGTGGATAGTACTGCTATGAACATTGGTGTGCATATATCGGTTTGAGTCCTTGTTTTCAGTTCTACTGGTTATATACCCAGAAATGGAATTGCTGGGTCATGTAAAAAATACATAGGTTAGTTTTTTGAGACACCACCTGTCTTCCAGAAAGCCTGGATCCTTCTGCATTCTTACTACCAGTGGATGAGTGTTCCCATTTCTCCACATCCTCTCCAGCACTTGTAGTCTTCTGTTTTTCTGGAGAGTTGTCAGTCTCATGGGAGTAAGATGGTATCTCATTGTGGTTTTGATTTGCATTTCCATAACAACTAGTGATTTTGAGCATTTTTTCATGTCATTTTTAGCCATTTGTATTACTTCTTTGCAGAATTGTCTGCTTAAATCTCTTATCCATTTTTTAAATGGGTTGTCTTTTTATTTTCAAGATACAGGTGTTCTTTATATATGCAGGATATTAGTCTCCGATCAGATATATGGTTACCAAATATTTTCTCCCATTGGGTAGTTTGTCTTTCACTTTCTTTTTTTTTGCAAAGAATTTAATACTGAAATTCTATGAACAAATGCCAATCAGATTGGAATACTAAAAGGTTACTTTCACATACATCTTACATATTACTTTAAATTGACAGACCATTAATTCATCTGATTCTCCAAATAAATACATGAGCATTGTATACAGTTTACAAGGAATAATATATAAATGGCATAATTAATTAGCAAGAGTTACTTGTTCTTTTGTCTCATTGCTGCCCTTCAGATCAGATTAAATCAGCCACATATGCACCTACAGTATTGTAGGCTTCTTTATTTGTTTTAAATCAAATTATCAAGAAGAGTAGAAGGCAAAAGGCATACAACTTTATAGATGAAAACACAGAACAAGTATTGTGTAGATAATCATTCAGTAACCAAAATAGGCAAGGACACAAGAATATCTCTTCTGTTTTCCTTAATCACATTAGCAAAATGTTGTGGTCTTTCACTTTCTTGACAAACTCCTTTGCAGTGCAAAAGGTTTTAATTTTGAGGAAGTCCCATTTATCTATTTGTTCTTTTGCTGCTTGTGCTTTGGGTGGAAGTTTATGAAGATATTTCCTACTACAAGTTCCTGTAGATGCATCCCTACTTTGCTTTCCAAGGTCTTTACGGTGTTGGCTCTTATATTTAGGGTATTTATACATCTTGAATTGATTTTTGTATAAGGTGTGAGTTCGTAATCCTCTTTCCTTCTTTGATGTATGGATATCCAGTTCTCCAGGCACCATTTGTTGAAGTAGCCATTCCCTCCCAGTTTAGTGAGTTTGGTGGCCTTGTTGAATATCATTTGACTATATATGAGGATTTATATCAGAAATCTCAATTCAGTTCCATTGGTCAGTGTGTCTATCCTTGTGCCAATAACATACTGTTTTCCCTCTGTATCTTTGTAGTATGCTTTGAAGTCAGTTAGTGTGATTCCTCAAATTTCATTTATTTTCTCAATATGTCTTTGGCTTTCTTTTCCAAATAAATTTCATAGTTAGTTTTTCTAGTTCATTAAAAAATGCTGTGTTGATTTTTATTGGGATTGCAATGAATGTGTAGATCAGTTTTTGTAGGATAGATGTCTTAATGATATTTAGTCTTCTTCTCCATGAACAGGGAATATTCTTCCATTTATTTAAGTCTTCTTTGATTTCCTTGAACAGTGTTGTGTAGTTTTCTGTTTATAAGTCTTTTACATCTTTAGTTAAATTTATTTCTAGTTATTTGATATTTTTATTACTATTGTAAATAGTATTTGTTTCTTGATTTCCTTCTGGGATTGCTCATTATTTGTGTACAGAAATGCTACTGATTTTTGCACATTGATCTTATAACCTGCAATTTACTGAACTCATTTATAAGTTCTAGAATCTTTGTTGTAGACGTCCCAGGGTTTCCTATGTATAGGATAATATCATCTTCAAATAGTGAAATTTTGACATCTACCTTTCCAGTTTGGATGCCTTTAATGTCTGGTTCTTGCCTCAGTGCTCGAGCAAGTATTTCTAAGACTATATTAAATAGGAGGGGTGATAGTGGGTATCCTTGTCTTGTTCCTGATATTAGAGGGAAAGATTTTAGGATTTCACCATTTTAAATGATATTAGCTTTAGGTTTTTCATATGTAGCCTTTATCATGTTCAGAAAGTTTCCTTCTATTCCAATCTTTTGCAATGTGTTCATCAAGAAAGTGTGCTGTATTTGTCAAATGCTTTTTCTGCATCCATAGTTATGATCATGTATTTATATTTATTCAATCTATTTATATGGTGTATTACATTAATTGATTTTCTTATGTTGAACTATCCTTGCATACCAGGAATGAATCTCACTTGGTCATGGTGTACAATTCATTTAATGTGTTGTTGAATATGATTAGCAGGTATTTCATTGAGGATTTTCATATCTAGGTTCATTAGAGAGATTGGTCTGTAATTTTTCTTTCTTGTCGTGTCTTTGTTTGGCTTTGGTATTAGGGTAATGGTGATTTCATAGAATGAGTTAGGAGATGTTCCTTCTGTTTCAATTTTTTGGAAAAGTTTAAGCAACATTGGTGTTAGTTCTTCCTGAATATTTGGTAGAATTCACCTTTGAAGCTGTCTGGCCCAGGTCTCTTCTTAGTTGGGAGGTTTTTAATGACTAATTCTATCTCTTTACTTGTGATTGGTTTGTTGAGATCATCAATTTCTTCTTTCATCAATGTAGGCTGATTATGTGTTTCTAGGAATTTGTCCATTTTCTCTAAGTTGTCCATCTTGTTGGAATATAGTTTTTCAAATTATCCTCTTAGGCTAGTCTTTATTTCTGTGGGGTAAGTGGTGATATCTCCTTTCTCATTTCTTATTTTGTGTATTTGCATCTTCTCTCTTTTTTTCTTTGTTAGTCTAGATAAGGGTTTGTCAATTTTGTTGATCTTCTCAAAGAACCAGCTCTTTGTTTTGTTTATTGCTTGGAGTGCTTTCTTATTTTCTATTTTATTTACTTCTGCTCTGATCTTTCGTCTTTCTTTCTTTCTTCTTCCTTTGTGTTTAGTTTGTTGTATTTTTTTTTTTTTAGTAATTCCTCCAAGTGTGAAGGCAATGGTGTTGGTGGCCAAAATCAATACACACAGAAAAGAAGAAATGAAGCATGAGAAAACATAGCAAATGTGAAGCACTCCTTGCAGCACCTAATATGAAAAAATAAAATAAGAAAGAAGAGAAAGAAAAAATGACAAAAGTGGGGGTAAGCAAGCAAGAAAAAAAGGGAAAAAAGAAAAGAAATTAGAAAAAAGGGGCATGGGGAGGATAAAGAGGAAGGAAAAGCAAGAAAGAAAACAAATCAACAAGAAAGACCAGACTAAGTTTCAAGCAAGGAATCCTTTTTGCAGTTAAATCAAATGCTTAGGACACAGCTATTCCAGGGTCCACAGGATTGAGGAACAGAGTATGGATTAGAGTGGACTTACTGATATTCTATTCATGAACTATTGTGATTAGTAATCAAAGAAAATGTGGCATTGGTGTGGAGAAAGTCACCACGGTGACTGCTGGGGATAGGGAGTGGGAGGAAGAGATGTGATGTGGGAGCATTTTAGGAACTTGGAGTTGTCCTGGGTGGTGCTGCAGGGACAGTTACCAGACATTGTATGTCCTTCCATGGCCCACTGGGTGGAACGAGGTAGAGTGCGGGCTATGACGTGGACCATTGACCATGTGGTGCAGCGGTGCTCAGAGATGTATTCCCCAAGTGCAATGAATGTCTCATGATGATCAAGGAGGTTGTTGTTATGGGGGGGAGGAGTGGGGTGAGGGGGGCGGGGAGCATATGGGGACCTCACATTTTTTAAATGTAATGTTAAAAAAATAAGTAAAGACAAAAAGATATTTTAAAATATGCTTAGGTGTCTTAAGTTCCTCCTCTTCCCTTCCTCATTTCCCTCTTTCCCAGGGCAGTAAGACAACTGCATGGGTGGTCCTGTAGGAGACTCAAGTGGGTCCTTGGAGACCCAGCTCAGCACAGAAGACAATGACTCTTAATTTCCAGATAGAGAGTACCCACACCTCACCAAGAACCCTAAATATGCTATAGGAAGCTTGGAAAGCATGTCCTACAGTCCCTCTCCCTTAGGTGCACTTTAGGAGGCCTAGCCCATTTTCTGAATCCACCTTCTCTCCAACCAAGTTTCCTATCCCAGAGCATTTAGGTAAATTGGGCTTTTTCAGCAGATTCATCTCTCCTTTCTGCCCAGGCTCTCCCTAAGCTAGCTGGTATGTTCCTTCAAGTTCAAAAAAAAAAAAAAAAGAAAAAAGAAAAAAGAGGGGGGCATGGACCAGAACATTTAACTTGCACTCATTTGGCCCCTCTGCACCTCCCACCAAATCCCTGCCAGTCATGGAGTCAGTCCAAAATCAGAGCGCTAGGGTAATCCTGGAATTCAGGGAGCACTGGATTTCAGAAAGGGTTGTAAGGGATATTGCAGACTCGGGGTCTGTGGGTCTGTGGAACATGTGTTATGGGGGCTTAGGGCAAAACAGACCTTGGGACCGTGCATCTGGAGAACATGGGGCTTAGGAATGCTGCCACACCACTGACAGTTCTCAGGGAACACTCAGCCACCAGTCCTAGGGGAAGGGTCCTGCCTCCCCTCAAATTCCAACCTCCGTGCTAGAAACCCACAATTCTACCTTTAGCAAGCACTACTTCTGTCACAGTCTCTCCAAATCGATGTCCACACACCTCCTGCTTGCAAGTCCCCAAAACAGCCTGATCCAGCAAGATTCCAACCCTTCTCAGCAGCTCCTTTGCAGGAGAGATTATGAAGTGCACTCACTCAGATGTCATCTTATCCCACCTCCCTGAAATTTCCATTTTTCATCAAGTATATATTTCGCTGATAATAAATTTACTATATTGACTTACTTTCACAGCATCATAATCTAAATGTTCACTTCACATCAGCAGAAACCCTGCACCAATTTAGCAATAACTCTCCATACCAGGACCTTCCAGTCCCTGAAAAACAGTTGTCAACTATCTGTCTTATTGAATTTAATTTTTCTAGGATTTTCATATAGGCAGCCTCATACAATATTTGGCTTTAATATCTGGATTAATTCACTCAACATGATGTTGCAAAGTTTATCCATATTAAAGCATGTATCAGAATCTCATTCATTTTATGAATATATAACCTTCCATAAAATAGAAATACTACATTATTTTTAATCCTGTGATCTTTGTATGGATATTTGGTTTTCTTCCATATTCAGCGACTGGGATAAATGATTCCATGAATGTTTGTATGGAACAAAAATGAGTTGCAGTTCCCTGAATGTCAATTTGATTCAATTACATACTAGGAAGTTGGATAGCTGTGCCATCTTCTAATCTAGGTTGAAATTTCTGAGGAACTACAAAAATGATTTCAATGGCTACAACAAATTACAATCCCACTAGCAATATACAAGTTTCCAATTTGTCTGCATCTTCTTCAATACTCATAATTTCCTTTTACAAATAATAGCCATTGCAGTAAGTGTTTGCAGTTATGACATTCAGGTTTTGATTTGCATTTTCCTGATGACCAATGAATGATATAGAACATCTTTTACTATGTCTTTTGGCCATTTCTGTATATTTAGAAAAATGTTACTCTTAGTTCTTGGTCCATTTTAAAATTGAATTAATAGCCTTTTGTTTCTCAATTGTACCAATCTTTTTTTTTTGTTGTTACTTTATTTTATTTTATTTTTTTTGTTTTTTTGTTTTTGTTTTTACTTAAAATTATTTATTTTTACAAATTACATTAAAAAAATACGAGGTCCCAATCAACCCCACCACCCCCACCCCCCACTCCCCCACAGCAACACTCTCTCCCATCATTGTGAGACATCCATTGCACCCAGTAAGTACATCTCTGAACATCACTGCACCCCGTAGACAATGGTCCACATCATAGCCCACACTCTTCCCCGTTCCATCCAGTGGGCCCTGGGGGGATCCACAATATCCTGTAATTGTCCATGAAGCACCACCCAGGACAACTCCATGTCCCGAAAACGCCTCCACATCTCATCTCTTCCTCCCATTCCCCAAACCCAGCAGCCACCATGGCTACCCTTCCCACACCCATTCCACATTTTCTCTGTGGACATTGGATTGGTTGTGTCCATTGCACATCTATGTCAAGTGGGGGCTTAGATTCCACATGGATACTGGATGCACTCCTCCTGCTTTCAGTTGTAGACACTCTAGGCTCCATGGTGTGGTAGTTGACCTTCTTCAACTCCATGTTAGCTGAGTGGGGTCAGTCCAATAAATCAAAGTGTAGGAGCTGAAGTCTGTTGAGGCTCTGGGCCTGGGTGTCTTATTATCAGTCCAGAGATTCAAATCCCCTAAATATATCTTAAACTCCAGCACCAACTACAATTCCAATAAAGTAGCATGCAAGTCTTGTGGGAAGAGATCCCCTCCAAGTTCAATTCCATCATGTAAGAAACACCAGCTCCAAAGAAGGGCCATCTGCCATGGCAGTGAACCCCATCTGCCATGACCATAGAACCCGTGGGTCTCTTTATCCCTCAGAAGAACCAACACCTGGGGTTGTTTCTACTTTATCTGTCTCTTAGACTCTGCTCAGTTGTGCATAAGGGCATTCCTTCTGACAACCTCCAGACTCTTTTTTAGAGACTCATAGCCTTATAATCTCATTTCTCCTCTCAATTTCCCCCTTATATTAGGTCAAACAGCATTTTGAAGTCATGTTATTATATGTAGACAGGGATATTCTGCTGATCTGCATTGAACTTTAATTCAAGGTCATTTTCTAGTTGCATCTTCAGCTGGTATGTGGTAGTGATCCCTCGGTGCCAGGGAGGCTCATCCCCGGGTGTCATGTCCCATGTTGGGGGGAATGCACTGCATCTACATGCTGAGTTTGGCTGTGAGAGTGGCCACATTTGAGTAACATGAAGGCTGTCAGGAGGAAACTCCCAGGCACAGTGCTACTCTAGGCCTTGTTCTTATTGCAGATGTATAGGCTCAAAAGCATAGCCATTAGTATCAGGAACCCACTGTTGGGCCCTCCTTCCTTCCTGGTTCTTGCCGTTGCCCCTGGTGGACTGCCGCTGCTCCCCAGGGTCCATGACCATGACCCCCCAGCCAGGCGCCCAGTACCCGCCCCAGCTGTTGTTTTTAATTGTTTCCACTATGAGTATATCTAGACATTACTATATACCCTGGGCATATGCCCTGTATAACTCCCTGTCAGCCATATATATCCTGTCAATAACATCCTATATCAGTATTCCTCTGCTGCCATTGTTGAACCACTCTGTGATTCAAAACTTCCTGTAAAGTGAATCCCAACATAACGTCAGCTTCACAAGAGTCTTAGATCACCGAAATTCATATATACAATATACAGTACTTCCCCAGATCCACCATAAAACCTTTTCCCTTCCATAGCAATAATCTTTTAGCTTATTCATATCATATTTCCTGATACTGATGTACAGATTCTGGGACAATAGCTTTCAAACAAGGTGACATCTGTGTTTACTATGTGGTCCATACTTTAGATTGTACAGTTTTCTAAATTTTTTAGTTATCCTATGTTTTGCCTTGTGGTTTACATTATTAGTCTGTCGTCCCCTATATGTTTCTGGTGTAATATTACATGTTTTATATTCATCCTCATGTACTCTCACAGAACTCCTCTCTTGCTCCCATATTCACCTTGGTTCCATCCATTCCACATCCATTTTCCCCCTCCCCTTGAGGCCCACAACGCCAGCCAATCTCTATTTCCCAGGAAGCCATGTCCAGAGATCCTTGCAGCAGTATTCACGGCCTGACTTTCTCAACTGCCCTAATGCCCTGGGAGCCATCCTTTCTCACGAGAGATACAGTTCTCTCTATTTGATGGCATTAGTCCTCCCCAGGGTGTGGGTCCACCCCAACTCTCACTTCTTGGGTCTCTTCCCAATGGTACAACCCACCTTGGCAAAATGAGCCTTCAGCTATTGCCCCGGAGTCCGTCCCGCATCAGACCATACCCCCTGAGCATCCTAACCAGGTGTCCCTCCTACTTATACTTTGATACGATTTTCTCAACTTTTTGTTCTCAACGGACACCTGACACTCTCCCATGTTTGTATATTGCCCCTCCCTCCCCCGAATTTTTGGACAATATTACCCCTCTTCCCATCCCCAGCCCCCCTCAAACCCACAAAGCCTCACCCGAAGGCAACCCCTTGCCCCCATTTTGTCCCTTCTTTTTGCTCATACTTACCGCCAGCTCATCACAGATTCCACCCCTGCAGACGTTAACTCACATCCTTCCTCCACCCACCACTTTCCTGTAAGCCTCTTTTCCAGACTCTAGCTCTCTGAGGCAGTTTGCTTATTTCATATCATTGAGGTCATGTAGTATTTGTCCTTCAATGCCTGGGTTGCTTCACTCAACATAAGATTCTCAAGATTCATCCATGTTATCACGTGTGATTGTAGTGTATTTGTTCTTACAGCCGAGAAGTATTCCATTGTGTGTATATACCACATTTTATTGATCCACTCGTCTGTTGACGGGCATTTGGATTGATTCCAACTTTTAGCAATAGTGAACAATGCTGCTATGAACATTGGTGTACATATATCAGTTTGTGTCCTTGTTTTCCGTTCTGATGGGTATATACCCAGCAGTGGTATTGCTGGGTCATATGGCAAATCTATGGTTAGGTTTTTGAGAAACCGCCAAACTGTCCTCCAGAATGGTTGGATCCTTCTGCAATCCCACCAGCAGTGGATGAGTGTTCCCCTTTCTTCACATCCTCTCCAGCATTTGTATTCTTCTGTTTTTTACATAGCTGCCAATCTTATGGGAGTAAGATGGTATCTCATTGTCGTTTTGATTTGCATTTCCCTGATAGCTAGAGATTTGAAGCATTTTTTCATGTGCTTTTTAGCCATTTGTATTTCTTCTTTGGAGAAGTGTCTGTTTAAATCTTTTTCCCATTTTTTAAATGGGTTGTTTATCTTTTTATTTTCAAGATGTAGGAGTTCTTTATATATGCAAGATATAAGACTCTTATCAGATATATGATTGCCAAATATTTTCTCCCATTGTGTGGGTTCCCTTTTTACTTTCTTTACAAACTCCTTTGAGGTGCAGAAGGCTTTAATTTTGAGGAAGTCCCATTTATCTATTTGTTCTTTTGCTGCTCGTGCTTTCGGTGTGATATTCATGAAGCCATATCCTATAACAAGGTCCTGTAGATGTTTCCCTACACTGTTTTCTAAGGTTTTTATGGTCTTGGCTCTTATATTTAGGTCTTTGATACATCTTGAGTTGATCTTTGTATAAGGCGTGAGATGGTAATCCTCTTTCATTCTTCTACATATGGCTATCCAATTCTCCAGGCACCATTTGTTGAATAGGCCATTCTCTCCCAGTTGCGAGGGTTTCATAGCTTTATCAAATATTATATGGCTATATACATGAGGTTCTATATCTGAAATTTCAATTTGATTCCATTGGTCTGTGTGTCTCTCCTTATGCCAATACCATGCTGTTTTCACTACTGTAGCTTTGTAGTATGTTTTGAAGTGAGGAAGTGTGATTCCTCCTATTTCATTTTTCTTTTTCAGTATGTCTTTGGCTATTCGGGGCCTCTTTCCTTTCCAAATAAATTTCATAGTTAGTTTTTCTAGTTCCTTACAGAAGGCTGTGTTGATTTTTATTGGGATTGCATTAAATGTGTAGATCAGTTTTGGTAGGATAGACATCTTAATAATATTCAGTCTTCCTAGCCAAGAACAAGGAATATTCTTCCATTTATTTAGGTCTTCTTTGATTTCCTTGAACAGTCTTGTATAGTTCTCAGTGTATAGGTTTTTTACCTCTTTAGTTAAATTTATTCCTAAGTATTTGATTTTTTTATTTACTATTGTGAATGGTATTTGTTTCTTGATTTCCTCCTGATCTTGCTCATTATTGGTGTACAGAAATGCTACTGATTTTTGCGCATTGATCTTATAGCCTGTGACTTTGCTGAACTCATTTATGAGTTCTAGAAGCTTTGTTGTAGATCTCTCAGGGTTTTCTATGTATAGGATCATGTCATCTGCAAATAATGAAATTTCGACTTCTTCCCTTCCAATTTGAATGCCTTTTATATCTGGTTCTTGCCTCAGTGCTCGAGCAAGTACTTCCAAGACAATGTTAAATAGGAGCGGAGACAATGGGCATCCTTGTCTTGTTCCTGAGTTTAGAGGGAAGGATTTCAAGATTTCTCCATTGTAAACAATGTTGGCTGTAGGTTTTTCATATATACTCTTTATCATGTTCAAAAAGTTTCCTTGTATTCCGATCTTTTGGAGTGTTTTTATCAAGAAGGTGTGCTGTATTTTGTCAAATGCCTTTTCTGCATCTATAGATATAATCATGTGATTTTTTTCCTTCAATCTGTTTATATGGTGTATCACATTGATTGATTTTCTTATGTTGAACCATCCTTGCATACCTGGAATAAATCCCACTTGGTCGTGGTGTATAATTCATTTAATGTGCTGTATATGATTAGCAAGTATTTTGTTAAGTATTTTTGCATTTAGGTTCATTAGAGAAATTGGTCTGTAATTTTCCTTTCTTGTGGTGTCTTTGTTTGGCTTTGGTACTAGGGTAATGTTGGCATCATAGAAGGAGTTAGGTAATGTTCCTTCTGTTTCAATTTTTTGGAATAATTTCAGCAGGATTGGTGTTAGTTCTCTCTGGAATGTTTTGTAGAATTCACATGTGAAGCCGTCTGGCCCTGGGCTCTTCTTAGTTGGGAGGTTTCTAATGACTGATTCTATCTCTTTACTTGTGATTGGTTTGTTAAGATCATCAATTTCTTCTTTCATCAATATGGGTTGCTTATGTGTTTCTAGGAATTTGTCCATTTCCTCTTAATTGTCAATTTTGTTGGAATATAATTTTTCAAAGTATGCTCTTATGATATTCTTCATTTCTGTGGGGTCAGTGGTGATATCACCTTTCTCATTTCTTATTTTGTGTATTTGCATCTTCTCTCTTTTTTTCTTTGTTAGTCTCGCTAAAGGTTTGTCAATTTGTTGATCTTCTCAAAAAACCAGCTCTTGGTCTTGTTTATCTTTTCAAGTGCTTTCTTATTTTCTATTTCATTTAGTTCTGCTCTTATCTTTGTTATTTCCTTCCTTCTTCTTCCTGTTGGATACTTTCTTGTGTTTTTTCTAATTCCTCCAAATGTGCTGTTAGTTCTTCAATTTTTGCTCTTTCTTCTTTTTTGATATATGAATTTATGGCTATAAATTTCCAACTGCTTTTGTTGCATCCCATTAATTTTGGCATGTTGTGTTATCATTATCATTTGTTTCAAGGTAGTCATTGATTTCTTTTGAGATTTCCTCTTTGACCCACTGTTTTTCTAAGAGTGTGCTGTTTAATTTCCAAATCGTGATGAGAAATCTTAGCCTCTGTCCCTTGCAAATTTCCAGCTTGACTCCACTCTGGTCAGAGATATTATTTTGTATGATGTCAGTCTTTCTGAATTCATTAACCCTTTCTATGTGGCATAGCATATGGTCTATCTTGGAGAATGATCCATGTGTGCTTGAGAAAAATGTATATCCTGCTGTGTTTGGGTGTAGCGATCTATATATGTCTATTAGATCCAGCTCCTTTAATACACTTTTCAAATGTTTTGTTTCTTTAGTGATTTTCTTTTGAGATGTTCTGTCCAGAGTTGATAGTGGTATATTAAAATCCCCCACTATAATTGTAGATGCA
Organism: Dasypus novemcinctus; assembly: GCF_030445035.2. Taxonomy (NCBI): domain Eukaryota; kingdom Metazoa; phylum Chordata; class Mammalia; order Cingulata; family Dasypodidae; genus Dasypus; species Dasypus novemcinctus. The sequence goes on from NC_080702.1 coordinate 43,714,900, forward strand.
TCTACTCTTTCACTTAGTTTTTCCAGCGTTTGTCTCATGTGTTTAGAGGCGCCCTTGTTAGGGTCATAAATATTTATGATTGTTCGATCTTCTTGACAGATTGTCCCTTTCACTAAAATGTAGTATCCTTCTTTGTCTCTCACAATTGTTTTGCATTTAAAGTCTATTTTGTCTGATATTAATATAGCTACTCCTGCCTTTTTTTGGTTATTGTTTGCTTGTATGATTGTTTTCCAGCCATTCACTTTCTACCTCCATGAGTCTAAGATGTGTCTCTTGTAGACAGCATATAGATGGGTCATATTTCCTTATCCAATGTCCCAGTCTGAATCTTTTGATAGGTGAGTTTAATCCATTTACATTCAGTGTTATTACTTTCAAGGAATTATTTATGTTAGCCATATTTTGATTGGACTTGTGTTTGTCATATTTTGTTTGCTTTTTTTTCCTTCTCTTTTTTGTTTTTGTTGTTCTTACACTCTCCTCCATCTCTGCCTGTCCTGTTTTTTCCTTTCTTCCTGCAGAACTCCCTTTAGAATTTCTTGAAGGGGAGAGTTCTTTTTGGCATACTTTTTCATTTTCTGTTTATCTCCAAATATTTTGAACTCTCCATCATTTTTCAATGCTAGTTTAGCTGGATAGAGTATTCTTGGTTGGAATTTTTTTTCTTTTAGTACCTTGACTATATCATACCACTGCCTTCTTGCCTCCATGGTTTCAGATGAGAAATCAGCACTTAATCTTATGGAACTTCCCTTGTATGTGATGGTTTTCTTTTCTCTTGCTGTTTTTAGGATTTTCTCTTTGTCTTGAGCATTGGATAATTTGACAAGTATATGTCTTGGGGTGAGCCTGTTGGGGTTTATGACTAGTGGAGTGCGCTGTGCTTCTTGAATATGTACTTCTGTCTCTTTCAGTAGATTTGGGAAGTTTTCAGCCATTATTTCCTGCCACACTCCTTCTGTCCCCTTCCCTTCTCTTCTTCTGGAATGCCTATAATACGTATGTTTGAGTGTTTTGCATTATCATTCAGGTCCTTAAGTTCTAGCTGGATTTTTTTATCTTTTTATGGACCAATTCTACTATCTGTTTGATTTGCAATGTACTGTCTTCCACATCACTAATTCTCTGCTCTGCCTCTTCTCGTCTGCTGATATTTGCTGCAAGTGTATTTTTGATTTCTTGAACTGTGGTGGTCATTCCCATCATATCTGTTATCTTTTTGGGTATGTCTGCAATTTCCCCTCCAAGTGTTGTCTTCATGTTGTTAACCTCTTCCTTTACTTCATTAAATTTGTCAGTGATAAATGTTCTGAGATCTTTCATTACTTGTGCGAAGTTCTGCTCCCCTTCCTGATTTTTAGTTTGTTCATTGCATTCAGCCATGTTTTTCTGATTACTGGTTTGGTTTGTAGATTTTTGTTACTGTCTGGTCATCATTTTATCTTGATGGGTTTAATCAGTTCCTTAGCTTCTTTGTCTAGACATGGAGATTAATTAGCTGTTGTTTTTGCGTAGGTGTTATATCTTCTCTTTGTCACTTTGTTCTTCTTATTGTAATTTCTTATTCCTGGTTGAGTTCACTTTGAAGAAAAGTATTAGGGCTGGGGAAAAGCAATTGTGTAAGCAAGGAAAAAGTGTAAAGTAGTATTGATGATATATGTTAACCGAACAACAATATGAGGTCTGGGAGGATGGATGTTAGATTCCTGTAAGTTGTGTAGAGTTATAGCAGTAGGTAGAGTAACTATAATGAGGTAGTAGACTGAATATGGATGGAATATGGTATGAGTTAAAAAAGCTATTGTTTTCATGATAGAGGGAAAGAGAAAAGAAAGGCAATATTTTCAAGAGTGGATAACAGACAGAAAACAAAACAAGGTATTAGAAATTAAGAGTTAGACACTTTGTGTATCAAAGAAAGAGAGGTGGAATATAGGAGAGACAGTAGATGATGGAGGATATCAAGATGTAGGGGAAAGGGGATAGTGTAGGTAGCCAAAATCTATTCACACAGAAATGAGGCAGTGGAGGATGAGGAAACCCAGCAAATGTGAGGTGTTCCCTGCAGGACCTATTGTATAGTTAAGATAAAATAAAATAAGAAGAAAATGAGAGACGAGAGAGAGAAAAAAAGAAAAAAAAAGGGAAGAAAGGAAGAAAGAAAAAGGGGGTGGGTAAAGGGCGGGGAACAGGTAGGGAAAAGAAAAAAAAGATATACACCAACCACAACAGCCTCAACACAATTAAAAAAAACCCTAAAGAACTGAAAAACAAAAGACTTTGGGGGATACAGTCAGAGAGAAGACTAGGGGATAATGCAGTGTTAGCAATCAGGACATTAAAAAAAATAAAAAATAAAATAGAATAAAAATAAAAACAAAACAAAATAAAACAAAAAAGAGAAAAAGCAAACATTGAGGGCTAGTACATTCAAGGACCTCAGATGGACCTCAGGGCATGATGGATTCAGGGATGGAATGTCTGAGATATTGAAGACTCAAGAGGTGTGAGTCTCTGGGGTGTGGGCCACCAGGGCTTAGGGAACTCAGACCTGGCAACCTCAAGTCCAGTTAACAGGGAGCCTGGGAGCACCGCAGTGCATCACAGCCTTCAGGGATCCCTGCAGCTGGGTGCCAGCCCTATGGGTGAGGTCACATCCACAAGCTCTATCCTGTGTGTCTGTACCCCATAAATCACGTACTCACTGGGTTCTATTCTGTGGATATATCACCAATTCAACTTCAGGACTTCTCCCACCCTGTAATCCCCTGGAACGGCCACCTGGGGTCACCTCTAAACTGCAGCCAATTTAATGACACAGATCAATAGCCAGGCCCGGGGGTGGGACTCCAGCCGGAAACGCTAATAACAGAGTCCAAACCCGAAATCCCCACGCTTCGCAAAATATTCCCCTAATCAGCTTCCAAACGTCTCCCACCCTACCAGACCCTGGTGGTGTCTCTTTATTGCTATCAATTTAAGTCCACTGTAGATCGGCAGCCGGGCTTGGGGGGGAGTGGGGCTCTAGGCGGAAGCGCTATTGTTTGTGTCCACAATCAAAAATTACCCCGCTTCGCAATAAAACTCCCGTTTGTCTCCCCAAATTGGTCTGCAAGTGCCTCCTGTCCTATTAACCCTCCAATAGGCTGCTCATGGCTTATGAATTCCCCAGTACTGCAGAGCCTCCAATAAAAAAAAAAAGCTGTGGCAGCGCCCAGTGCCACAGCTCTGCCCACCCTAGGAGGGAGCGTTCCGCGTGCAGCCCAGACCTCCGTGTAAAGAGTCTCAATTATATTTTATAGACATATTTTCTCTGTTACCTTCCCACCAAATCGATGTCCAGACACCTCCTGTCCTGCAAAAATCCTGAAACAGCCTGGTCCCAAAGAACCTCCAACACTGCCCAGCTACTTCTTTTCAGGAGATGTTATCAGGTAAGCTCACTCAGCCACCATCTTGCCCCGCCTCCTGAAATGTTCTTTGTGTCTCAAAAGCATATGGGAACCTCTCATGTTTTTTCAATGTAACATTCTATGTGATCTATTAACTTTAATTTAAGAAGTTTTATTAAAAAAACTTAATGTGAGGATACAGATTTACCTCATCTTTCTTCTCTGAAAACAGGTGGTTTCCCATGAGATGCCAGTAGACGTTTCTGAAATTGGGGTACAATCTGCTCAATCTTCTGCATATTGGATCCACTATAGAGAAAAGAGAGAGGAGATGAAGGTATTCCTTTCTTATTTGTCTGTATCAAGGACTTCATTCCTTTTAACAGTTGAATATTTCTCATATATATAAATATCAAAGTTATCCATTCATCTGTTGATAGACACTTGTGTTGCTTCCATCTTATAGCAATTGTGAATAATGCCACTACAAAACTGGTGTACAAATATTGGTTTGAGTCATTGCTTTCAATTCTTTTTGGTATAAAGCTATTATTGGAATTGCTGGATCATATGGTAATTGTATACTTAGCTTTCTGAGGAATTGGCAAAATGTTTTCCACAGCAGCTGTACCATTTTATATTCCCATCAGCAATTAATGAGTGTCCTTATTGCTCAAAATCCTCCCAAACACTTGCAAAATTCTGAATTAGAAAAAAATAGTACCATCTAGTTTGAGTGAAATGGTATCTCATTGTGGTTTTAATTTGTTTTTCCCTAAAAACTAGTGATAATGGGAGAAAAAAAAAACACTAAGGATGTTGAGCATCTTTTCATGTGCATTTTAAGCCTTGTATATCCTATTTGGAGATGTGTATCAAATTCTTTTGCCCATTTGTAAGTGGATTGTTTTTATTTTAATTGTTGAATTCAGGCATTTATTCATGTAGCCTGGATAGCAAACCCCTTTTGGGTATGTAGTTTCCAAATATGTTCTCTCATTTATTAGCTAATCTTTTCAATTTGTTTTAAATTCCTTTGATGCACAGAAGTTTCTTATTTTGATGAGGTCCCATTTATCTATTTCATGCTGTTGTTGTCTGTGCTTTGGTATAAAGTCTAAGAAACCTTTGTCTAACACAAGACCTTGAAGCTTCTGGGAGTTTAAAAGTCCTGGTTCTTACATTTACATCTTTGCAAATCAATCAGCCATGGATATATGGGTTTATTTCTTAAGTCTTAATACAATTTCATTTTACTATATGTCTACCTCTTTTACAGTACCACAAGATTTTGCTTACTGTGATTTTGTGGTTAAGCTTTGAAGTGAGGAAGTGTTTGTTCTTCTTTTTGCAATATTGACTTACATATTTAATGCCCATTTTGCTTGCATCTGAATTTAAAGTTGGCTTTAACATTTCTGACAAAAAATCCTGCTGAAAATTTGACAGGTGTTTTGTTGAATCTGTAGATCTCTTTGGGTAGTACAGTTATTTTTACTAGTGTTGTCTTTCTATACATGAACATGAGATGTTTTGCCATTTATTTTGGTCACCTTTAATTTTTTTTGGTAACACTTTTAAGTTTTCCCTCTACAAGTACTTCAACTCATTTGTTATGTTTATTTCTAGGTATTTTATTCTATCAGAATCCCTTGTAAATGGAATTGTAACTTAATTTCAATTTGGAATATTTTTTGCCATGATTAGGAATACAACTAAATTTTGTGTGTTACTCTTATAACTTTCCTTTTTGCTGAATTTGCAAATTAGTTCTAGCAGTTTCTGTGAGCATGTGTTTAGATTTTCCACATAAAATATTATATCATCTGTGAATAGTGGTAATTTTAACTCTCCCTCTTCAATTATGATGGCATTAACTCAATTTTTAATTTTGTTTTATTTGGTCTCACTGTTCAGTCTTGAACTTGCCATACAATGTTGGATAATAGTAGTGAAAGCAGGCATATTTGCACGGTTTTACCTCGGGGAGAAGGTTTGAGTGTTTCATGACTGAACAAGTTATTAGTGAATTTTTCATGTACTCCTTTTATTATTTCCTTCTTTGTGTTTTTTCAGAAAGGGTTCTGTACATTGTCAAATGCTTTTTCTGCATTAGTTGAGATGATTATTTGACTTTTCGCCTCCATTTGACTAATATGGTGCATAACATTGATTGATTTTCCCATGATGAACTACCTTTGCATTCCTAGGGTAATCTTACTTGGTCATGATCTAGAACCTTGTTCACATTTTCCTGGATTCATTTTGCTCATCCTTTGAGAGTTTTTGCATCTGTATTAAAAAAATAAATTAGATGTGGTTTTCTCTTCTTCTGATGTCTTCGTCTAGCTTTGGTGTTAGTGTAATATGTTAGGAAGGGCTCCCTCCCCTCTTCAAAATTCCAGAAGAGCTTGAGGAGGATTGGTGTTAATCTTTCAATGAGTTTTTTTATGTATTCTTTTGGAAATGTTGGCTCACTTCTTTTCATAATATATCTACTTAAATGTATTTTTTGTAACACAACTTTTATATTTTATAAGGTAAAGTGTGTTTTATTTTCCTGCTTTTTCATTTGTCATTTATTTTCTTAAAATGTTTTGTTGTGTAGGTTTTTAATGCCCTTGTGTCCATGAATTATGTTCCCAGTTCTTTCTTTTGTGTTTCACACATCTCAGCTTATTCCTGTTAATGCAAGTGATATTTCTCCTAAAATATGTTATTTTAGATCTTTTCTCCAACTTCAATCATTGAGGTAACTAGAATCGATGTATGAATGTAAACTTATTTTGCATTCAACAAATAAGTAAATGTCCTAGCACAATTTATTCCATAGGCCTTCATTTCCTCATTGGTTAAAACACCTCTTTATAATTGTCCATCTTTTTAAAGTATTTGTTTGTGATTAGTCTGATGCATTAATATATCTATTTTCATGAAAGACAATTTCACAATTTTGTGATCAACATAGCTTAATTATAAATTTTCATGAATATAAACCCAAATTTCCCTTACTTTCTCCTCTTTGAATTATATTGTTCTATTAGGCTTTGCAAAAACATGGGTAGGTTACATTTCCAAGATACATCTGGGATTTTCATTCACAGCAGAAATCTAATTTTATTTGTGTGGCAAAAACATAAGAAAAACCACAATCTATTATTTGCAACATGTATCAGTTTCCAATGCTGCTGTAAGAAATTACCACATACATGTAGCATAAACTATCTCAAATTTATTTTCTTTCAGTTCTGTAAATCATAAACACAAAAGGTACTTGTATTATTGGAAGGGTTATGTCCTTTCAAGGCTCTAAGGAAATACCAGTTTTGATTATCTCTTCCAGATTCTAGAGGATGCCCACAATACTTAGCTCAGTGACCTCTTCCATCTCAAAAGCCAGGAATGGATGGCCAAGATATTCTTATACTGCATCCCTTTGACACTGACATTTATACCATTTTCTTCAACATTTTAGGTCCACTGTGACTATAGTGACCCCCAAAGATAATGGAAGATAATCTTCTTATTTTATGCTCGGTTTCTCTCAATCAGTTGCTTCATTGCCCTCTTTCTGGTAGCCTAACATACTCCAAGTTTCCAGAGACTAAGACTTGATATATGGGGTTGCCATTATTCTTTTTTCCAATATATGTAATGCAATTTTGGCCAACTTGATGAAAACAGTTGGCCAACTATTTGGATGGGACTTACAGGAACACATAATTTCTTAACTTAATAAAACGGACACACAAAACAATTTTGAACAAAATAAGTCAGACACAACTTTATATACATTATATTATTCTTTTTATCCAAAATCTTATTGTGATTATAATTAATATCACTAAAATATATGGATTAAAATGGTTAAAATGGGAAATTTTGGATAGGGGTAAGAGAGAGACCAACACTGAGTGAGAGAGAGAGGACAGATAGAATCATGCAATAAATGACAAAAAGTAGTCTCTCCTGTTAGAATTTCAGATAATGATGATCCAGTTGAAAGGAATGTTGATTAACTTTGGGCACAGAGGTAGTTTCTAGAGCTCATCTTGTTTTAGTGCTTGGTTTGGTTTCTGGCTATGTGGAATATATTCAGTTTTGGAAAGATCACTCAATTTATGATATGATATTTTCCATATGTATGTTATACTTCATTGAAAGGATCTGTTCATAGAATCTATGACATTGCAATAACTGATACAGGCCATTAATATCCTACCATATCCTACAGAATTGAGTAAGAGTGTAAACTACAATGTAAATTATAATCCGTGCTTAGTGGCAATGCTTCAAATGTGTTCCTAAATTGCAATGAATGTACTACACTAATGAAAGAAGCTGTTAATGTGGAGAAGGTTGGGAAATGTGGGGACTGGGACATATGGGAGTCCCTTATTTTTTTTTGTGTGTGTAACATTTTGTGTAATTTAAATATCTTTTAAAAACTAAATATATATATATATATATTTTAAATATATATATATTTTAAAAAGAGAGACCAGCAGGTAAGCAAGAAATCTCCAGCTCTGGAAATTAGTGAGTCAGAGATGGGGTCCCTGGACTCAGTGAAGCAACTGGAAACAAAAAGATATTTGTTGTTAGCCTGGGATCAGTTAGAGAATATTTACATCTGGAGAGCCTTGACCTTCTGGAGTAGAATTTCCATTGCTTCTCATTAAATGTGTACTTTAACTCGCATATTCATTTCCAAAATCATATTCAATTGCTGAGCTGAGAGGTGGAAAAACTCAATTTTCAAGACATAACTCTTGAAACATCATGATATAAATTAATGTTATTGAAATTAATACTCAGGAAAAGGTACCAAACAGATGACAGCAGTCCTCCATCTTTCTCTGATGACATATCTTTTGCAATGTTTCCATACCTCTCCACCTAGTAAAAGGTAGAGTCTCTTTCTTCACCTTTGAATTGGGTTGGAAATGATGTTTATTAACCTTGACCTACAGAATATGGTGGTACTTTCAGTGGGTCTCAAGAGATCTTGGTGTGTTCCTGCTGTGCCCTCATGGAATCATGCCTTAGCCATGTGATTAGATCCAAAAAAGTCTGATGGAGGATGAAAAGACATGTTGAGTAGAGGAAAGTTGTCCCACTTAAAGTCACCGTAGCCCAGCCTACAGCAAATTGGGCCAATAACGGGAGAGTATAAGAAGATAATCACAACCACAGATAACTCATAAATAACTATGACACGTGAAGAGCCAGTGAGATTAAAAGAACTCCATACTGTAAAATTCCACAAAGTAAGAAAACCATTATTATGAGCCTTTTATTTTGGTAAGTCTTTTTCAGCAGCAATTGAAACCACAATCAATATAAACAGATATGATGAGGGTGTTCACATAAGTCTGCTGCTTCCTACTATTTGCATTCCTTTAATCCTTTGAAGACAACATTATTGACCAACTGTCACCAAAGTTCACTTACGAAAACTGTACATAAAAGAGCCCCCAAAAAAGTTCCTTTCCAAATTCATAGGAGAGTTCGAAGGACATGCATCTTTGTGTGAGCCGAAGTCATGACGCTGCATCAGAACTCTGCATTACCTTATGTATTTGTAGACAGGAATCAAAATTCTTGTGTCATTCATCTTTGACAATGAAGATTGATGATAATTTTGACAAGTAGTGAGATAAAGTGATGAGAGAGTAAATATGTATTTTGTTCCTTCACCAATCTTTTAGCAATTTCATGATATTTAGTTAAAGGGCAGATATTTTGTTTAGAGGATTAAACTGAATCATATTTGTAGTATCTTTAGAAGCTAACAAACAGGTGGGAATATAATCCAACAAAATAATGTAGAATAACTAGCACAGTCCTGCTCTCCACTGAACATACTCCCCTCCATATGGGTACAAGGATTCCATACGTCAATGAATACACATGTATCATTAAAATTAAATCTCTCTATAATAACACAGTGCATGTTTGAAAACTTTCCTTTACCATATTTAAAATCATTTATTCTGAGACCATATCACATTATACATATATATATGTATATATATATATGTATGTATATATATATGTATGTATGTATGTTTTTCCTCCAGTAGACTCCGCTTCAAAGGTGTGCATTTGTTAAATACATTTTGCTTGAGTACCAATACCAGACACCATCCATGAAAATCACTGTGGGTACTGATCTGAACAGGAAAGCAGACACTTAAAAGGATACTGAAACTAAGTGACCACATATAAGAATCACAAATATGGGAAATTTGACATTAGTAGAAAGTTCTCTTAAGGTTCATATTAAAAATGGGATGACAGACCCAAAAGTGAAATACTTAATCTACATACTTTGATTTACTTTAATTTATATAAAGATACGTAGGTGACCTGTGTACTTTTTTCCATAGGAGCAGGACAACTCACCACCAGTCTTAATAAAACAAAGGAGAAAGGGTTGTGGATATAAATGTCAATTGAGGAAAAATTAAATCTCAAGAAATCCATGCATCTTATAGTGTGGTGAAACTTTCAAATTGTTTCTCATCCAAGACTGGGAATAACACTGGAAAAGTGGGAAAGAGGGAATGGGGAAAACTGTTGATTTTGTAAGGAAAAGGAAAAACTTAATAAATCATTTAAAATCAAACAAATTAAAATTCTATGAAATAAATATAAAGATATACATCCTATTTTCATATTTTGATCAAAGAATCATAACTTCTAGATTAGTATAAACTCAGAAATAACAGTCAACTCTTCAGCTCAGGCACAAATGATGCTTTCATGGCTTCCCTTCAAATAATTTTTCAGTGCCTCCTTATGCCTTTATTCCACAGACTATAGCTAAATGAGTTAAGCATGTGAATGACCAGAGCATACATCACTGAGATTGGTGCACTTGAAGGTGTGGTGTGCTAAGCAGCAAACCTAAATTTAATGCCTAGAGTTGAACAATAAAATAAGGAGATCAGCACAAGTAGAAAATGATTTATCCATGTCCTGAGTTGATGAGATTGCACATATAGAGGAAACAATCCTAAAAGAAAAGGTTCCCAGTGAGGGAACTCACATCCATCAATCCAGGTGCAAAATATGTGACTATGTCATTGATGAAGGTGTCAGAACAGGCAACCTGGACCTTCTAATTCAGTTCACAGAAAAAGTGTGGGATTTCCAAGTATGCACAAAAGGAAAGTCACAAAACTACCAAGCTTTGTAACAAAGAATGCAGGGCAATCATGGCCCAGGAATCCAAAACCACCAGCTCACAGAGCCTGGGTTTCAAGATGACTGTGTATTGCAGCAGCTAAGAAATGGCCATGAGGAAGCCATAGGGCATCACAGCCATAAGGAAGTCTTCTAATGCTGAAAGAGCATGAAAATAGACATCTGAGTCTATATGGTGATGCAGCCACCAAAGAAATGACTTTTCTGTGTGTGTGAATATTGACCAGCATCATTGGAGTGGTGGTGGAGATAAAACAGATGTCAGACAAAGACAGGAAGGAGAGGAAATAATGCATGGGTGTTTGGAGGTGGGAGTCAGTAATGGTGGCCAGAATGATGAGCAAGTTCCTAAAGATGGTGACATGGTACATGGAAAGAGAGGACTGCAATGCCAGTTCTTCTGAAAACTCAAGACAAAGAAATTCTTTGATTTGGGTTTTGTGTCCTGGTTCCTGCCTGATGTTGCGGTCACCCCTCGGGCTGAAGTGTGGTTTGCTGGCCTGGCGGGGGAGCAGCCGCGGCAGTCCAAGCCGCTGCCCCCATAATAGGGTGGCTGGTCGGACTCATCGCCACCCCTGAAGGGAGCTCGGCATGGGCACAGAGTGCCCTTGGGTCTCCCCTTCTCGGCAGCCATGCTTCCGCGGCCGCCCCTCCTCCCAGATGGCACCACACGATGCCTGTGGGGCGGCACCCTTCTTCTTCTTTCTCCCTGCGCAGGCGCAGGGCAGAAAATTCCAGTCTGCCCTTTTCCCCTCCCCCGACAGCAGCAACAGCCAGGCATGGGCGGAAAAATCCAGTCTGCCCTTTTCCCCTCCCCCGACAGCAGCAACAGCCAGGCATGGGCGGGAAACTCAAGTCTGCCCTCCACCCCAGCAACAGCAGCCACCAATCCCTAAACCCTGCCCCTTCCCCCAGCAACAGCGACAGCCAATCCCTAACCACCACCCCTCCCCCATCCAGTACCGCCCACTGACCTTTCACCGGCAACCAATCAGAATAGGGCATGGCTTCGACCAATCAGCCTTCCCCAGCCCCTATAAAACTGTTGCCTCTCCCTCAATAAAGTGGACTTGCGTGTTTACCTTGTCTCCGCGGTAGTTCTTCTGCCATGCGCCCTCCAGTCCTGAGAGCCCCTGACAAGGGCCTGGCCTCCCTTGTCCCCAGTTCGTCGTCTGCTTCTCTGGGCGACCCCTTCATCGCCGGCTTCGCTGGGCGACCCCGTCAGCCGAACCGCGCAACCCCTGTGAGACCGACCCCTCGTCTGCTGCCGGACCGACCCCTCGTCCCAAGTGGGACTGATCCCTTGTCCCGAGCGGGACCAACCCCTCGTCCTGAGCTGGACCGACCCCTCATCCGCAACCAGACCCCACCTCTACCGACTGAGCAAGCCGCCCCACTTTACTATAACAGTACCTGTTTTCTGATGCCCTGAACAATGCATAACTGCTATTTACTGAGGTAACCGTACAGCTTTTAGTAAGTCTAGGGTTTTTTATCTGTGATTAATTGATGATTTGCTGTTAGTAAACAAGCCTCATTTATTATACAGTAGAGTGAGTGTGAACGACAAGGAACGTGTACTTAGAGTCTATATAAATATTAGCCCATTTCCTGGCTGCTAGCTTTAAACTTCAGGTAAGGGAAATTGGCTATGATTTTTAGGCTGAAATCCCAGGGGGGAGAGCCTTGGCCTCTATGGTTTCAAATTGAGAAACCACTGCATAGCCTACCCTTTTAATTCCTTCTTTAATAAAACCATTTAATAAATACATCTGTGAACCATTCAATGTCTGGTTTCACAAGAGGCTTATCTTTTAAATCTGGCCTTCTTGAGTAGTTTTGATTAAGAGTTTCAAGGCAGGAATGGAGAAGGCACCCATCAGGATCTGACTTTGGGTCCTCTACTGGTAGTAGGGTGGCTAGGTTGAGAGTCTGACATGCTCTTATCTACACTTCAGGGGTCTCTAATAACTGAGCCTGGTATTAATTAACTGGCTACCTGTAAGCCAGTGGTGGCTCCTGGCCTCAAGGACATCCTTCACCTGGTGTGGGGTAAAGACTGTGAGAGGTTGCCCCAAAGTTAATTTGGCAGCTTTTTAGATTAAAAGTGCTGTTGGCCCCACTTTTCTCAGGCAAAGTGGCCATTTCCTTATCTTATAGACATGTTCATTAACCACTTAGAAAATGAAGTTTACCAGGACTTTTAACATGTTCAGTGTCCTTCTGCATCTGATCTAATAGAAATAACACCATAAGCATCAGACATATATCTTAAAAAGGATATAGCTATAGTACTTAACACTAATTAATGTATGCTCAATGCATAAGTTTCTCTTTGAGCTGCAATTAATACACTTAGGTTTCATGTTGGCAATACCTTATATGTTATCTCTCTATGGGAGCAGGCCATAATGCCAATTGTGTTTAAGCTTTACTTACAGTACTCTGATGATCATGGCTCCACTTGGTATGTCCTTCACACAGTGAGCAAGCCACAGCACTGTTGACCCTAGAGTGAGGTTAGGAATGTAGTTTCCAGTATTCCACTGGCCTGGTGCAGAGCACTCTTTGGAAATATGAAACTGTGCCAATCTGGAGGCAATATCCATTGTACATTTGGTTGTATTGAGCCATCATGGGCTACTGAAGGAGTTTGAAACTGCATTGTGGTTTCCATTGACTTCAGGAGCACAACCAGAGATGTAGTAGACACCATTTATTGTTCTAGGGGTCAGTGACCAACCTAGCCAATAATTCAAATGGAGAGGCAACCTGCAGTGTATTGAAGGCCTGGTTTGAATGCACAAGAGAGTTTGACAATGCTGAAGTTTATCTCTTAATTTTTATGTACCTTTCAAACATTTCCAATGCAATGTGTTTCATATCAAGTGAAATTTTTAGTACTTTACTTTTTGCTTTTTTACTTTTACCGTGAAGATGTTGAATAGCAGGTATTTTACTTTAGCAGTAGAGGAAAAACTCCCATTTTTAAAATGAAAACTGAAGATTCCAATGGAATCAAGGTAAATTTTCATTACCACGACTTGATTATGCACATTGAGTTGTCTTCCAGACAGCTTTCATTGAAATGAAGTTACTTTTTGCTGTTAACATCAATTCAGGTTTTTATTTAATAATGGCTTCTTAAAACTACCATTTAGATGCTTCAGCTTGGAAGATGCTTTTTCAAACTCTTTATTATTGACCACAACCACATAGACTGGCTAATTTATCTTAGATTACAATTAATAACTGATGGAATTTACTTCATGCATTTAAGAGAGGCAGCCCTACTTTTCTTTAACTTAATTTCATTAAATATGAATTTAGAGTTTTCATTTGTTAATATGATATTATTATCCTGATGTATGAAGTTACACACTGAGCAAATAGGCAGACATGAATTGCTTGCCATGGAAACAAAATTTAGTTACTTAAAATTAATTTTTTACAAAATAATTTTAACTGTAAATTAACATTTGTAAGATTTCTTTGAAGGCTTTTTTTCTCTAATTTGCACTGTGACCATGCAGTTTTGCACAAGAACTTTGTTTCATAATTAATGGCTTATAACTTAAATGTCCTCAATGCTTTAATGCAATTTTTCCTTGCTTCAGAACTTTATATTTTACTTTGACTTAGCAGGCTTTGTATGAGCAAGACTAATTGTATATATATTCACTGAGGCTATTGAAGCCTCAGGGGAATTGGATTCTCTCATGACTTTCCACTTTCAGGACCCTCAAAAGTCAAGAGAGAAGGCCTCATTCACTTCTCATTCCATGGAGATAACAGGACTCTGGTGGCCACTGGCCTGGAAGAGTGATCATTGAACCCCGAGCATCAAGAATTCCAACAGGCAGCGATTTATTCTACACTTGGAGCCATGAGAGAATGCAGGGTCACTAATACCAGTAGGAAAGGAGACAGGGATGTTTTAAGTTTGTTTTCCCCTGAGCCACAGGGGCAGAAGCTCTTATGAAATAACCATAAGCAAAGGCAAGGTGTGAGGTCAGGCTTGGAGTGACCATAAATGAAGGTAAGATCAGTTTAGGATTTACACTCACAAGAGTAGGTTTAGGCTAAATTCACCCAGTTATAATTTCAGTTGTTATCCTTCTTCAGTTTTACAATATAAAGGCATCTATAAATAATCTTAATTCTGAGTTATAGTTTCTAGTAACTTTCTACCTTAAGGTGAATTGGATATCTTTATTAACTAAGCAACAAGAATTTTATGAGCAACAACTTTGTGAAGTTTCTCTGCTTTCCCAGCAATTAAATAAATTCCACTTGTGATTTATGCATTAAACTTACTAGCAAGACAGCTATTGACATTAAAAGACTCATTTTAAAGTTACCTTTCAGTATTATCCAATTTATAACAGGTGAACCCCAAATCTGATTTCCTAGGCACAAACAAACTGAGAAAGTTAAATGCAGACTTCAAAGTTGAACACAAAGTTAAGCACAGATTAAAACAGAGAGAATTTTATACCTTTAGCATTTCTAGGAACTCTTTGATTTTAATTGATGACCCATGAGGTTTTTTTTTTTCATTTTGATTACTATTCTCACCTTTTATAGGCAAAAAGAGTTTAAACTAATGGAAATTTGAGGTTTGTTTCCTCATTTTTTAAAGGAGACATGACATGAGATTTTTGGGCCTCAGGTTTATCTATCCTTTTTTCTTACACCTGGTTTAAATGGAACTCAGGGTGATATGCAGAGGCTACTCTCAGCTATACTGGGCCACATGGACCAGGAGTTGGCAGAATTTCCTGATTCCTGAAGAGACTCATATGGGGACTTTTCTGGTGGGCTAGAGGCCATGCCCATTATTCTATGACGAATGAAGAAGCACTTTTTTAGTTAACTGATTTAGCATCCCAGAGTTCTACTCTGACTAAAGTTCACCACTCCCTATAATTTGGAACTGATGCTCTGTCTCAGTGTCCTGAGAACTTTAATATTCAGAGCTGACTTGGCCCACAGGCATCCCTGCATGAGTGACCTAGGTCCTGGGGGATATTGTGATGCTTCCTCCAGTGATCAGATCAATGTGCCCAAGCCAAATCGGTGGGAGACTGAAGAGCAACCCCAAATCAAGGTGCCCAAGATGTCTGTCTCTCAGGGGATAGTTGGCTGCTCTCTGAATGAATGGGCCCAAGGAATGAAGGCCATTAAGTTTCCTGCTCTGGTTCTTGGCACCCATTACAGGGTATAAGACTGACTGAAAGGTCTCAGGAAATATTTGGCTGCTCCCTGATTCCCACCACCCCAGGGAATCATAGAATCCCTTCAACTGGGTGATCCCAAGGCTGCTTGGACTTGGGAGTTAGACTGACTATATTTCAATCTGAAGCCACCAAGCCAAATAGCACTTCTTCCTTCAATATTGCTCCACCTTCTGAGAAGGGTCAAATATAAATCCACCCTAGATTGATGACTTTACTCTCTGATAGTTTCCCAGATAATCTAGGTGACAAATGGCCAGTAAGTGATTAGAGATTAATTGCTCTAGCTAACAGGCCTTAGGGACCTGAGACAATAGTGTCTTTGTTAGACAAGCCACTTTCCCAGTTTCACAGTTTTTAAAACAGACCAAAGCATTCTTAACACAAACCTGTAAAGAGAAATTCAGTGGCAAGAAGTAGAAAGGTAAAACATCCATAAAGCTTAATTATGTAAAGGTATCCTGGCCTGTGACACCCCTGGGAAAGGAAACTCACACAGTACCCATTTTTGCTCTACCCACAACCTTCCCAATTTAACCCCCAGGTAGCTTGTTGTGGTTATCTAGGAAAGATGCTTGCAAGGCATGGACCTGATGGGAGGGGTAAGCTCCATGGGCTTTCTGCCATTGTCTTGCTGTCTCTGAGGGAAAGAGCTGGAGAAGACAATGGCAGGCAGGCCTGAGAACAAAGACCCTGACTGCTGAAATGGATTGCAGAAGCTTTGCAGGACCCATTGCTCTGCCAGGGAACGTCTTTCTTGGCAGGGCCATGACTTAAGACATTACCCTATGACACAGCCTTCCCTGGCTGAGATCAGATCTAACAAACCTGGCAACATGGCACAGATGCAGATAGAGAGAATTCATGGGCCCTGGCCCCTTTCCTCCTGGGATTACATCCTGTGGGGGCTTGTAGGTGAACATGTTTAAAATAGAGAGCCAAAGGAAGACATTAAACAAGCTGTAGGCCATAGTTTCACTCACCAAGAAACTCCTGGCCTTACCAAAATTGTTACTGGATTTTGTTTAGGTTCTTTTACTATGCTGGAGAAAAGAATTTCAAAAGCACACTGGGTGAGTTAGGCCAGTAATTTATTCAGTTGCGAGGGAAGAGAAATGGGTGAAAATAACAGATCATGGATCCCAGGTAGAAAGGAAGGGGCTGTACACAAGGATGGATATAAAACATGTAATATTACACCAAAACATATAGGGGATGACAGACTAATAATGTAAACCATAATGTAAAACATAGGATAACTAAAAAATTTAGAAAACTGTATAGCCTAAAGTATAAACCACAATGTAAACACAAATGTTACATTGTTTGAAAGCTATTGTCTCAATATCTGTACATCAGTTTCAGTAAATATGATCTGAATAAGTTAAAAGATTATCACTGTGGAAGGGAAAAGGTTTTATAATGGATATGTGGGAGTACTGTATATTGTATATATGAATTACTGTGATCTAAGGCTCTTGTGAAGAGAAGCTCAATAATTAGGAAAAAAGAAAAGAAAAAGATAGGATGTAGAATTTTTCCAAATCAATACGTATTCTAGATCTAACCTGTAAACTCATTGCTATATTCCATTTTACTAGTAAGGGAAGCTGACATTACATTGGGCTTCACTTTTCAGAAAGTTTTGGATCACAGAGTGATTCAACAATGGCAGTGGAGGAATACTGGTATGGGATGTTATTGACAGGCGGTATATGGTTGACAGGGAGTTATACAGAGCATGTGTCCAGGGTGCATGGAAACGTTTGGATATACTCATAGTGGAAACAATTAAAAACAACAGCTGGGGGGGTACTTGGTTCCTGGCTGGGGGTGCAGGGCTCTGTCATGGTCCCTAGGGGAGCAGTGGCAGTCCCCCAGGTGCAACAGTAAGGACCAGAAAGGAATGAGGGCCCAACAGTGAGCCCCTAATACTAATGACTATGCTTGTGAGCCTATACACCTGAAATAAGAACAAGGCCTAGAGCAGCACTGTGCCTAAGAGTTCCCTCCTGACAGCCTCCGTGTTAGTCAAATGTGGCCAGTCTCGAGCCAAACTCAGTATGTAAATGCAAAGCCTTCACCCCAGCATGGGACATGACACCCAGGGATGAGCCTCCCTGGCACTGAGGGATCACTACTAAGTACCAGCTGATGACATAACTAGAAAATTACCTTGAATTAAAGGTTCAACGCCGACCAACAGAATATCCCTGTGTACATATAATAACAGGAGCTAAAAATGCTGTTTGACCTAAAGTAAGGGGGAAATGGAAAGGCCAAATGAGTTTATATGGCTATGAATCTCTAAAAAAGAGTCTGGAGGTTGTCAGAAGGATTGCCCTTAGGCACACCTGAGCAGAGTCTCAGAGACAGATAAAATAGATACAACCCCATGTATTGGTCCTTTTGAGGGCTAAAGAGACCCACAGGTTCTATGGTCATGGCAGATGGGGCTCACTGCCATGTCAGTTGGCCCTTCTTTGGAGCTGGTGTTTCTGCATGATGGAGCTGGACTCAGATGGGATCTCTTTTCACAAGCATTTCACGCTACTTTACTGGAATTGTAGTTGGTGCTGGGGTTTAAGATATATCTAGGGGATTTGAATCTCTAGACTGACAATATGATAGCCAGGCCCTGAGCCTCAACAGACTTCAGCTCGTACACTCTGATTTATTGGACTTACCCCACTCAACTAACATGGAGTTGAAGAATGTCAACCACCACACCATGGAGCCTAGAGTGCCTACAACTGAAAGCAGGAGGATTGCATCCAGTATCCATGTGGAATCTAAGCCCCCTCTTGACATAGTTGTGGAATGGACACAACCAAGCCAAGGTCCACAGGAAGGAGGAATACAGTAAGTATTAGAGTGGACTTAATGATATTCTATTCATGAACTATTGTGGTTAATAATCGAGAAAATGTGGCATTGGTGTGGAAAAAGTGGCCATGGTGGCTGCTGGGTGCGGGGAATGTGAGGAAGAGATGAGATGTGGAGGCATTTTTGGGACTTGGAGTTGTCCTGGGGGGTGCTTAGGGACAATTGCCGGACATTGTATGTCCTCCCATGGCCCACTGGATGGAACGTGGGAGAGTGTCGGCTATGGTGTGGATCCCAGGCCATAGGGTGCATCGATGCCCAGAGATGTACTCACCAGATGCAATGGATGTGTCATGATGATAGGGGAGAGTGTTACTGTGGGGGGATTGGTGGGGTGGGGCAGTGGGGGTGAATGGGAACCTCATATTTTTTGAATGTAATATTTTTTAAAAAATGAATAAATTGAGTAGAATTTGGAAAAAAAACTATAATCCATGGGGGAAAAAAAAAAGAAAGGAAGGGGCTGAAAAGTGATAAAGAGGACTGATCTACAGGCTACAATTTCCCATTATAGGGTATAAATGTCCAGGTTTTACTTGCATGGTGATCTCAGTGGGGGAGAAAGCAGCTGGACTCCAGTTCCAGAGACAAGAGAACATGAGAGAGCAAGGGCGCACACTCAGGCCTTGCACCTCGCTTTTGGACTGTTAATTATCCCACCCCTTTGCTAATGGCAGGTAAGGAGTTCCAGCTGTTTAGTGTTTTGATTGCTTATTTCCCCATCAATATCCAAGGAAGTCCCAATGACAAAGTGCTTAGGGAATATCCGGGGCTTCTCCTGGCTTCTGGAGGAAGTCTTCTTCTGAGTGCAGATTCTTGGCAAGGGTCTTCCAGCAGCCATCTTGGGATTGTTGATTTCCACATGAACGTCTTGCCAGGTTACAGATGCATTTATTGTTTCCCTATCTTAGTAGCCTGCTTAAAGGATGACCATTGTTTCATACTGCTCAGGTTAAAGGATACAGTGGAGAAGATTTAAAGATGCTACAATTCCTCAGGACAGTGTGAGATAGTCAAATGAAGGACTACAATGTTGGGCCAGTCAATTAAGCTCAGCATTGGTGAACCATGGAAGAAGCTTATGGCACCCTTCCTGAGTCCCTCACCAGGACACTTTGTAGCTGGACTTCAACCCCTTCATGGGTCCTTGCTCCCGTTTCAGCTGGTAAATATGGACCTATAAAAGTCCTATCAGACATACTGCATCTCCCAGAATTTTTACTCCAGGTAAAAGTAGTTTGTGAAAATGAAATTAGTATAAAAAACTATAAAGGCAGGCAGTCTGGGATAAAGGTTGCCAGCTTGACATGTCAGGGGGAGAGAGGTCAGTCTCAGATACAGAGAAGACAATGAAACTCCTTAAAAAGGGAATTTCTAAACAAATAATAAGCAAAAGACCAGGAAAAGATGGTGGCACAGAAAGACGTGCACACTTCATTTCCCTTCTCAAAATCATCTTGATAGGAAGGTTGAAGCTCAAGGAAACCTCTATCTTATCATGAGTTTGATAGAAAATCAAGAAACAAATATCTCAAAGAATAAACCCACCAATTAACATTTTAAAATATTAAAATGTGTAATGTGAAACAAAATAAAACAATTCAAACAAAGAAAGAGAAAATGAGAGGTCATACAAATGTAGAGGATTAAAATCCTGGAAAATCAATGTAGAAAACCAGATTGTGGAAAAATCAAACTAAGCCTTTAAAAAATTGACCTAAAAATGCTCAAGGAGATGAAGGAAAGAAAAGAGAAAAATTAAAGTATATTAGGAAAACAATGAATGAGCAATGAGGTGCAGCGGTGCTCAGAGATGTATTCATCAAATCCAATGACTGTCTCATGATGATGGAGGAGATTATTGTTATGGGGGAAGGAGTGGGGTGAGGGGGGTGGGGGATATGTGGGGACCTCATATTTTTTGAATGTTATATTAAAAAAATAAAGACAAAAATAAAATTTTTTTTAATTTAAAAAATTTTAAAGAAAGAGAAAGAAATAAAAAAATGAATCAAATACAAATAATTACTTGATATGAAGGACACAATAACAGCAACGAAAAATTCCCAGAAGGTTTCAATAGTAGATTGGAGCTGTTAGAAGAAGTCAGTGGACTTTATGACAAGACCATTGGAATGAGTCAGGCTGAGGAGCAGAAAGGAAAATAAATATAAAACAAGAGAACTGCTTGAGAGACCTCTGTGGCACCATCAAATGTATCAATACATGCATTATGGGAGGCCCAGAAGGAGAAGAAAAAAAGAACAAAAAGAATAATCAAAGAAAAAATGACTTGGAACTTCCCAAATGTAGTAAAGTCATGGTTATGTACATTCAAGAAGCACTGAGAACACCAAACAGGACAAATATGAAGGGAAATACATCCAAACATAGACTGATCATGTCAAATGCAAAATGACAAGCAGAGAGTCATAAGCTACAAGAGAAAGGCAACATGTTATGTACAAGGGTGTGCCAATTAGATTCAATGCTGATTTCTCATCAGAAGCCATGGGGACAAGAAGTCAGTGGATTGTGATAAATAAGGTGCTGAAAGAAAAAAACTGCTAAGCAAGAATAGCATACCTGGTGAGTCTTTCTTTTTAAAATGAGGGGGAAAGACTGGCCTAGATAAACAAAAGCTGAGGGAGTTCCTCACCAGTAGACTTGCATCACAAGGAGTTCTCCAGACTGAAAGGAAAGAAAAATAGACAATGTTTCAAAGTAGAATAAAGAAATCAAGAACTGTGGTAAAGGTAAAAATTTCATGATAATACATGCCAGAATTATTGCACTGGATTGTTTGGTATGTAACTCTACTTCTTCCTACAGTTGTTAAAATGTAAATGCGTAAAAAGGAATGACAAGTCTATGCTTTTGTACAATGATATAAGTGGTAACAAGCACAAAAAAGGTGGGAGGGCAGAGGGGTATAAGTAAAGAATATATGTAGGTTATTGAGGTCAGGTTGGTCTCAAACCAAATACAACTGTCATATGTAATTAGGATGTTAAATTTTAACCCCATGGTAATGTTAAGGAAAGTAGATGTAAATGTATCTAGATAGAAAAGAGAAGACACTCAAGAATGTACAAAAAATCAAGTAAATATAAAAGTAAGCATTGATAGAATTTTTATAATTCAGGAAAGAACATTCTTATATTTTACTATTAACTATAGTCCATCAGCTAAAATAGAATTCACTGTGTTGTACAATCCTATGCTTTATTTTTATTCTGGTAACTTATACAACCATGTTTCTCCCTTTTTAAAACATTCACCTATATATTTCAGTGCTGTAGATTACACTTTCAGTAATGTGCTACCACACATAATTGAATGTCTATGACTGTGTTTTGTTTTTAGAAACTGTTCCCAGCAAAACAGTGAGCATCTTGAAGGATAGAGCAATATTCACCTGGTAGCTGAGTTATAATAGTAAATGAATAAATATACATATTGTGAATGACTGAATGTGGTCTCACAGGAATTTTTAATGATGAAAAAAAGAGAAGAAGGAGGTAAATGTTAAAAATGGAGGGATCACCTCTTGATTAAGAGGCAGAGTTGACATTGCCATTCCAGAATCTACAGGATAGAGGAATAAAATATGGATTAGAGTAGACTTACTGGTGTTCTACTACAGAATTATTGTGGCTGTAGCAAAGGAAGAAATTGTATCATAGAATGTGGAGAAAATGGCCATGGGTGGTGTTGAGGACAGGGAGAGGGAAGAAGATGTATGACATGGGGGCATTTTTGGGACTTGAAGTTGTCCTAAATGATATTGGAAGGACAGATGCAGGACATTTTATAACCTGCCATAATCCACTGAATGGCCTGGGAGAGAGTGTATACTACAATGTAAACTATAATCTATGCTGTGTAGCAGCGCTCCAAAATATATTTATCAAACACAATGAATGTGCCACACTGATGAAAGAGGTTGTTGATGTAGGAGGAGTGAAAGGGTGGGGAGTGGGGTATATGGGAGGTCCTTATAGTTTTTAATGTAACATTTTGTGTGATCTATGTATCTTTGAAAAAAGACAATAATAGAAAAAAAATGGAGGAAGCGGATATAGCTCAAGTGGTTCAGCACCTACTTCCCACATACAAGATCCAAGGTTCAATCCCTGTTACCGCCTAAAATCACAACAAACAAACAACATAAAACAAATAACTTTCTTTTGGGAGAGGATGGCAGATGTAGCTCAGTGATTGCATCCTTGCTTTCCATATATAAGATCCGGGGCTCAGTCCTCAGTACCTCCAAAAAAAATGTTGTACAGAGTGGGGATTTCATCCAAGTTCAACCACAGTGCTGGACCCAACTTAATAGAACAACCAGAGAGTTTCACACATCATCAGGCAGGGACCATTGCCCTTACATGGCAGGAAGCAGCTAAAGAAGAATTACCATTACCATTCAGCTCTCCCTTAAGAATAAGGGTGTAATCATTCAGAGAGGAGAGTTGAAGCAGGTTAGTATAGGAAATGAGGGAAGGTCACTGGTCAGAGCATAGCCATGAAAACCTGCCTAGAAATCCCCTGAAGGAAGGGGGATGTTTGAGAATGAAGCTGTAACCATTACAGCAGAAAGGTATGACAAGACCCTGGTCACATGTTTCCATTTGAAACTCCCAGGATCAAAAGAAGCTCCAGATAACCTCAAACAGAAAGTCCAACCTATTGGTTCCCTGAAAACTAAAAGGGGAAGGTAGAAAGGCAATGAATTAGGACAGCAAAGAGTAGAGATTCCTGCTTAATATAGGGAGGGGGAGGAGGAAACACCGTAAATAGACCAAACTAATGGATTTAGTAATTACATTATTGGTCAACTGAAAATAGAAGGTGGGCAGAGAATGTAAAGCTAAAGGTTAAAATGTGCAGAATTGGTAAAAAAAGGTTGTTTTTAAATCTTTCAAAATGAATAAGAACTGTGGAAGAATATGATGTTTGTAACTAGCAGAGACTTTATATGGGTGTGGCAGTAGTTGAAAGGGAAAGACTAAGGCCATGCATATTATTGGAAGGAAAGCTAAAATCTGTAACACAGGACTGTATAAGATAGTAAAATATCATGTAAAACAAATATGTGTGATACTACATGTATAAGATTGTTTTTACAAAATAGAAATACAAATACACTAGAGAGAAGGAAAAAGAAGAGCAGCTATGTATGACAGGGGAAGCATAGAGTGATTGAGAGATCAGCTGTGTTTGTTTTTTGTTTATTTTTTTTTTGGAATAATGAAAGTACTTTAAGAATGACTGAAGTGATAATGCACAAATATGTGATGACGACAAATATGATTGATTGAACACTTTGGATGTATTTATGTTTTATTAATATATAACAATAAATTTTATTTGTTTTTTTTTTAAAGAACACCTTGGGGGCTCCACATTTCATAGCCCACCCTGTAGCATGCCTTTTGTAGCATGTCTCTGGTTTGTATTATCTCTTTTCTTATTTCTTAATAATCTCTTTTATTGGACTCATTTTGACAAATAAGGTGTGCAGGACATGTAGAAAAATGAATTCTGAGATGGTTGCTCATTAAAGGTCAAAATCATGTATTTTTCTCTAATCAGCTATGATAGAATGGTAGAAAACCACAGAATATATCATAGGGCAACACCCATAGTACAGGCACATACAAAATCATTTCACAAAGCACTTTGTTAGGGTGAGTGTATATTGTATGTGAGTTGTGTGTGTTGTATGTGTGTTGTCTGTATGTATGTGGACACAAGCACATTGCAGGTCACAGTGGAGTTAAAGATATTCTTACTCTGGGAATGGGACAATAATTTTTGGAAAACATTTCACTAAAGGCAGCTTAAGATTTAATAGAAGGTTTGCCCCTGCTAATGAGAAATGACCTTAAATGGTGAGGCAAAAGTAGGGTGAGTTGGAGAATAGGCAGCCAGCATGGGAGCCAAGTTTCCTCCAAACTCCAGGGCCACAGACAGAGCAGGAGTTCTTGCTGCTCCTGCTTTGTTGTGGTCTCCACATCTTGTCTTGATCTATACCTGGTACTCCTGTACCTGCCCCATATTTATTTGACTACACTGGTTTTTATACGGTCCCATAGCTGATGCCTCAGGTCCCTTTTCAGTTTGCTTTGGTGGCATTTTCTTCTTTATCATTCTTGGACTTTGGATTTTGATCTGATTTTGACAGTGTAGTTGGAAATTCCCAGTACTGGTCTGTACTCCATCGAATATGCAAAGGACTTCCTACTACTCTGATTTACCTTCTTCTTATATATATGTGCCTTGAGAGCTAATTTTTTAATATTTTTTGACTTTTAATTTTTCATCTTTTCTGAACATTTTAAAAAACTATTTTCAAAGAGTTAACATATATTTCATATAAAATTTGCCACTTTACCCATTTTAAGTGTACAGTTAATTTACTTCCATCAAATAGATTTTTAAAATAATTTTAATTTTTAAAAAATGCTTTAGATTACATTAATGTAACATAAAAAATATAAGGTAGCCAGCACAACACAGCCAGGAGTTCATGATGACTGCATTGTGCAGAGGGTAGCAGATGGCCATGA
The DNA here is from genome assembly GCF_030445035.2 of Dasypus novemcinctus. Classification (NCBI taxonomy): domain Eukaryota; kingdom Metazoa; phylum Chordata; class Mammalia; order Cingulata; family Dasypodidae; genus Dasypus; species Dasypus novemcinctus. The sequence goes on from NC_080702.1 coordinate 43,740,205, forward strand.
AGCAGTCATAGGCCACCATGCTAGGAGTAAGCTGTCCAACCATACAAAAAGTAAGGAAAATTATATCTGGGTGAGGCAATCTGCTTAGGAAATGACTTTGTCTTGTGTCTGTATGGTCAGCATCTTTGGGACAGTAGTTGATAGGAAATAGATATCACAAAGGAAAGATTAGTGGGGAAGAAGTACATGGGCATGTAAATATGGGTGTCAGGGATGGTGGCCAAGATGATGAGAAGGTTCCCAAAGATGGTGACCAGGCACATAGAGAGGAACAGCATAAAGATAAAAGTTTACAATTTTAGTTCATCTGAAAACCTCAGAGGAAGAAATTCTGAAATTTGTGTATTATTTCCTCATTTCATGTGGGGACTGTGACTATCTGAGAAGAGAGAAAATGAGGAATTTTCATAAAAGAGATTCTCAGTTTAGCAAAAAGGTATAATTTAGATATTAGAGTCAAGAAGTTAATTTTGATATTTTGTTTATTAGGTGCTTTTCTAGTGTTGTCTCTGATTAAGAATTCCTCACCCACTGACAGTTTTTCTTCAAAGAAATGTATTTTACAGAATTTGTGAGAAATATATTCGTTCATTCGAGGATTATATATTGAGTTCTTACATTGTGCCAGCCATGGTTTATGCAGTTATTATATATTGACAATCTGATGATGGAGAAAGAATATAAGCAAATAAAAACAATCAAACAACTTGTCAGGAAATACAAGTGACAAAAAGACAGTGTTTAAAAAGAAGAGAATGATGAGGGGAGTATCATTATTTTTGCCTGTATAAATAAGACAAGAAGTAGAGTGAATTTGTGCAGACATCTCAAGGTGAACATGGAGGAAGCCATCAGGATATCTGGAAAGTGTGTTCCCAGTAGAGATAAAGCACTAGTTCAAAGATACTGAGGAGGGGTCTTGTTTCACATATTAATGCCCAGCAAAGGAACCTGTGTGGAGGACAAAAAAACTAGAGGGAGAGTGATAAGAGAAGAGCCAGAGAACATTGAAGAATGAGTTGGTCTCAGTGTTACTGAAAATTTAGGATGTGAGAAATCTCTTGTTCACATGCTGTACTTCCTATATGTTATTAATTAGATTTGAAATGTATCCTGTGAATTAAATGGATGCTTTCCTTACATCCATCTGTATGTCTATGTCATGGACCCTGTATTACTGAAACAACTTTTGGAGTACTTGAGCCCAGGTCACCCTAATCTGAGGATTTCCCTGTCCACCAAATGCGCATGTACACAGACACACAACTCATACACACAACACACACACCCATATACACATACACAGAGCATGCTATGGCCACTTGTGCCTTGTTAACAATATGCTCTGTAATCAGAATATGTTTGCCAAACCATACCCAGAAATTTCAGTAAATCTCTAATTGACATTTGAACTTGGGGACTGTTTTGGTGTGGCCATTTTCTGCCAAGTATTTTAAGCAAAAACTAAAAAATCTTGTGAAGAACAAAGAGGAATAAAACAGATTTGAAGGAAAATAACACAATGTATTATCTTAGATCATCCCTGAGTGAATCTGATGAGGAACAAAAGTTTGTTTCTCATGCCATATTTCTTCAATGCCCTCAAAAACTAATAAAAGACCAAAAATCAATTTACTCAAAGACAAAACAGTGACATCTTTACACAGTTTCAAGACATCATAGAGATTGAGCATCACAAGTATAAAATAAGAAATGGTAGTAAAATTGAAATTCACAGAAGAAAATAAACAATTAATAAATGTTGGGTATTTTTAGTATGAAATCATAAAAAGACTTTAAAAAATAATTTAAGTGAAAATTTTGGAATCAGACTCACCTGGTATTAAATCTTGGGTCATCCACAGATGAGTTATGTGAATTTTTATAGGAACAGAACCATTGTAAATCTTAATACCTTCCCCTGTAGTGTGGGGTGTACTTCACAGTAGAATGGGAAAAGATATTACCATCCAGTTTTAAGAGAGCTGACAGATTTAAACAATATATTTGAAAAGATTTGGGAAGTTTCTTCCTTTTACTAAACATTTTTCTCATGAGGAACTGGGGATGAAGTTCTTCTAGCTTTCAAAGATCTCTATTCCATCCATACCTCCAAGCACACAATTCCACCACCCTATTTTTGATTCCTTATCATATCTATCAAGAACCACAAGCTCGATCCCATCTAGTCTGATATTCACATTAAACCAGAGTTCTCTCTATGTCACAAGGTAATCATCAAATTCTGTTGCTGCCTCCCTTCACCCCTCCTCCTAGCCTTTGTTATCTCCCTTTTCCAGCCGTTGCTATCCTTCACCGCCTACCTCATAGCTGCCTGCACAGCTCCACCTATCCACTACCGCCCCGTAGTTAATCCGCCCCCGTTCCTACCCCTCCCCTGACCCAACCTTATATAATCAAGTGTATTTCCGCAATAAAGTGGACTAGCTCACTCTCACAGGCTGTCTCCGTGGTTTTTACCGCGCGTCCCCCACACCTGGAGAACCTAGGCCCACGCGCTGGCCTAGGGGCTCACCGCCGAGCCGTGGAAGCCCGCCCGGTCCTCGTGGGTTGCTAACTCAAAGTAGCAAGCTCAAAATAGCAAACCCACAGCTGGGGGCTCGTCCGGGATCCTTTCCTTCCACCGCCCTCCGGCCCCTCTCTGCTGCTGCTGCTGCTGTCTACAGGCGACCATTTCAGCTCTCCAGGTAGGGACCCCATCGCCGTCTTTTCTTCTCCCACTATGGGCGCCTCTCTCTCCTCACACCATACCCCTCAGGTTTGGCTTTTAGCCGCCCTGCTTGATACCAATGGAGTCTGCGTTTCCCTGAAACAGCTCCAAAAATACTGGGACCTGCTACTCCCTTTTAATCCGTGGCTCGCCACCTGCCAGCTCTGGAGCCCAGACACATACTCTCGACTCATAGATCGAGTCACCTCTGCCATAGAGCATGAAAAGTGGTCTTTTCCGCCCGGCCTGCTGCCTGCTCTAGTAGCCATACGCGCCTGTCTCCTTGGTGCGCCGTCAGAAGCCATCCAAGACAAATCGGTTAAGCAACCCAATGACTATGAGCCCGATGATCCTGGCGACACAAATTCTCTGTCTGACCAGCTCGCCGCTGTTCTCGAGCGCGAACCTCCCCACCCACGCTCCCCACGACCCGCAGAAGCCGCTTCAGTAGCTCCTCAAAATAGCGGACTTTCTCCCTCTCCTTCCACCTCTGCCCAAAATTCCGGCTTCTTCTTCACCTATATCCGAGCCCGCCAGCGGGAACAAAGGCGCTTCCTCTCACCTTTACCCGCCCCTCCCTGTCCCGTCATCTTCCAGCCCTGCCCCGGAAATAATGCAGCCGCCATCTTGGCCGGCGCCCGGAAATGACGCGACTTCGCCGCCATCTTGGCCGGTGCCCGGAAATGACGTGACTTCGCCGCCATCTTGGCCGGTGCCCGGAAATGACGTGATTTCGCCGCCATCTTGGCCGGCGCCCGGAAATGATGTAACTACACCGCCATCTTGGCAGGCGCCCGGAAGTGATGTAGCTGCTCCGCCATCTTGTCCAGCGCCCAAAAATATCCCGCCACCAGTTTGTTGCCGCCTTGACGCTGCTAAGCCATCATTCTCTCATCTGTTTCCCGCTACCGTTCGTCCCTCGCCACCACCGTATGGCAGCAGCCCCCCACCTGCTTCTAGCGAAGCACATTCTCCCACCCCCCAGCTATACCCGCTCAACCCGCTGCCCACGCAGCAATGCCCTCAAACTTGGCTTCCCTTCACAGCAGAAGAAGTTAAAACTCTTCGTAAAGCCGTTAAAGAAGACGGCATTGATAGCCCATATGTTCAACAACTAATAGAAGAGTTGGGGGTTCAGCTTGTTCTTCCCTATGATTGGATTTCTCTAGCTCATTCCATTCTTCAGCCAGGCCAGTTCCTTGAATGGCACGCTCACTATCAAGTAGCTGTTGATCAACAAGTAGTGGAAAATGTTCGAGCAGGTGTCCAAGATCCAGCTGATGCCTACACAGGGGTTAACAACTATGCTGACCCTCGTTCCTATGTGAACATAGACCCAGGGTTTTGGCTCTGAGTGAAAGTTCTCGTTCAGTGGTCATTCTCTTTAATTTCCACCAAACAATCCACCAAGTTCGCGCAAATGCTTCAAGACTCACAAGAAACCTTTCCGGCATTTGTCGCCCGCGTTATCGAAGCATGCCAACGTAAAATTACTAACGAAGATGCTCAGTTTGTGTTAGGAAAAGAACTCATTCTCGATGGGTGCCTCGCACCCTTCCAAGCTGTCATCCTTCCTATCCGTGACAAGCCGATGCACGAATGGGTCCTAGCTTGTCGAGACATTGACCCACAGACTAAAGCACTTACTGCTGCCTTCGCTTCCGCCATGGCTGTCTCATCTGCCTCCACTTCTGCCTGCTTTCGATGCGGTCATCCCGGTCATTTTGTTCACGAGTGCCCTCAACTGGCAGCTCCCCGCCCTGCCGTAGCACTGCACAGACCAAGAGGCCCCCCCACGCCATGCCCGCGCTGTGGTAAAGGGTATCACTGGGCCTGCGACTGCCGCTCAGCCCAACGTTTTTCTCAGCCTTTAAACTTCCAGTGGGGCAGGCCTCAGCCCCTCCCCCAAGAGGCCCTCCACAAAGCTCCAAAACCCTAATGTGGACCATGCCTATCAAACGTCACCAAAAACCTTCACTAGAACTTAAAATAGAGGGACAATGGCTTGACGGACTCTTAGACTCGGGTGCCGAAATCTCTTGCATTCCCTTCGAAATCGCTGCTTTTAATCACTGGCCCCTCGAAACTGGCCCTCAAGTCATCGGCGCCACAGGAGCTGCTACTTCTTGGAAAACATCTCAGCCTCTGCATTGGAGTGACCGAGAGGGTAACAAAGGTCAAATTCGTCCACTCGTCCTCTCTTCAGTCCAAACCATCCTGTGGGGAAGAGATGTACTCAGCCAGCTAAAAGCTCGAATCACCACAGAAGCCTTCTTAGCTGCGCCGCCCCCCCCCCCCCTTATAGGGGCCACTGCTCCTGTTTCAAAACCTGACCCTATCCCTCTGGAATGGGACACAGAGGAGCCCATCTGGGTCGAGCAGTGGCCCTTGCCAACTCACAAACTACAAGCTCTCTCTGCCCTTGTTGAAGAGCAACTACAGGCAGGGCATATTGAGCCATCTACCAGTCCCTATAACTCGCCAGTTTTTGTCATCAACAAAAAGAACACAAGTAAGTTTCGCCTCCTCCACGACCTTTGAGAAATTAACAAGCATACTAAGCCAATGGGGTCACCTCAGCCTGGTTGCCCGCATCCCACTGCAGTCCCCCAGCATTTTTATGCAGCCACTATTGACATCAAAGATTGCTTTTTCTCCATTCCTCTTCACCCGCGAGACTGTCCACGGTTTGCGTTTACAGTCCCGCGTACCAACAATCAAGGAGCAGCACTCCGATTCCAATGGCGAGTACTACCACAAGGCATGCGGAACAGTCCAACTATATGTCAGCTCTATGTCAATCATGCCATTGAGCCGCTACGCTCTAAGTTCCATCCAGAGCACACATACATCATCCACTATATGGATGACCTTCTTTTAGCAGCAAGTTCTAACACATTTCTCAATGATTTACTTTCTGCAGTTATGACGAACCTCTCAAGTCTTGGATTAATAGTGCAACCTGACAAGGTCAACCCCCAGCCACCTTTCCAGTTCTTAGGCTTTCATTTTCATCAATATATTCGGCCCACCAGCCCGCAAATCCATGTTTCTGATCACATGACGCTGACTGAGCTCCAACGGCTTTGTGGACAAATCAATTGGCTTCGATCAGCACTCCCTATCACAACAGCGCAAATGCAACCCCTTTTCGAGCTCCTGCAGACTAAGTGCAGTCCATCCGCTGCAGTCGTTCGCCCCATCACCATCACCCCAGCTGCCAAAGAAGCCATCCAACAAGTAAATGCTGCACTCCAGCAATGCCGCCTAGAGCGATTCTCTCCCGATCTCCCAATCCTTGCCTTAGTTTTGCCAACACCAGTCACCCCAACGGGTCTCCTATGGCAAGATGGTCCTCTTCTCTTTCTACACACGTCAAAAAGTAAACTCCCAAAAATCTGCCCATTTACAAGGGCTTGGATCACATTAGCCACTGACTTAGTACTTCTCTCCATACAAACGTACGGCGTCCCGCCACACACCATTGTTTGGCCCTTTGATGCAAAAGAAGTTACTTCCCTTATCATGAATAATGCTCAAATGCAGAGCCTGATAGAGTTCTTTCGTGGCTCCTTCGACAACCACTATCCTCATCATCCACTGCTGCAAGGTGTATCTCAATTAGCATTTTTCAACCCGTTCCGTCTGCTGCCCGCAAGAAAGCCAATCCCCTTTGCCATCACTGCTTTCACTGATGCCTCAAAAAGGGGCTTCGCTGCTGTCATATATGTGCCAGGAAAGCTTGAGCCACGACAGTTGATGTTTGCCAATCACCTTTCTGTTCAAGTGGGTGAACTCTTAGCTGTCACTGCAGTCCTCAATCTTTACCCAGACCAGCCTCTCAACATCTTTACAGACAGCTTGTACACCTTACAGGTATGTCGCAGCCTCCCACTTGCTACCTTTCTACCCAGCGACTCATCTATAGACCAAGCACTCGCCTTTGTACAGCGACTGCTTGAAGAAAGGCAACAACCCTGGTTCATCGCTCATATCAGAAGTCACTCTGGCCTGCCAGGACCACTGACTCAAGGAAATGCCCTTGCTGACGCCTTAGCGTCCGGCCGCCATGTATACCCAGCTGCCATTCGAGAAGATTCCATTGACAAAACAAGACTAGGAGACTTCATCAACCAAGCCAAACTTTTACACTCTCAATTCCACTTCTCTGCGCGATCTATCCAGAGGCTCTTTCCAGACCTCCCCATCGAAACATGCAAACATCTTGTGTGTTCCTGCTGAACATGCGCACCTTTGCTACCCCTTGGGCCCTTGCAGCCCCGCGGAGCTAATCCCCGCGGCCTGCGGCCTAACTCCCGCTGGCAGCTAGACGTCACCCATGTTAGTGCTTTTGGGCACCTTAAATATCTTCATGTTGCAGTTGATACCTTCTCGCACCTATGCTATGCCGTGCCCCTCACAGGAGAGAGTGCCAAACATTGCATCAAAGCGCTTCGGCAAGCCATTCTATTCATGGGAATTCCCTGGGATCTCAAAACCGACAATGGACCAGCCTATCGCAGTGCCACCTTTGCCAGCTTTGTGCAGATGTACCACATCACACATCATTTCGGCATCCCCTACAACCCGCAAGGGCAAGGAATTATTGAGCGTACTCACCAGCAGCTCAAGCTACTCATTCAAAAGGAAAAAGCTTCCTCTCCCCACAAGGCCCCTGCCGACGTCATTACTGCCTGCCTTATCCATCACAATCTCCTGACCTTCGATGACAAAGGACTCTCCCCAACCCATAAACATTGGGGACCCATGTGGCAACCTTCGCAAGTTCCCCTTGTTCATTGGAAAGACCCCGCCACAAACCTTTGGCAAGATCCAGCTCCCTTGCTAGCACAGGGGAGAGGTTTTGCTTGTGTCTTCCCAGACTCCGAGCCACAACCGCTCTGGGTTCCTGGGCGCTACATCCGGCCTGCCACCGACCCCAAAGTTCCACCGAATGATGAACACACTATGCCCTCCGTAAGAGACAACATCGACTGCGGAAGCCCAGATGTCGCCCCATTCGCTCAAATCCAGCACCAACCAGCCCCTCCCTGAAATGTTTATATTAGATAAGTGCTCTCTCCGAGTTTCTTTCTGCTGATTATCCCACCCCTATGAGGGCTCTCTTCTCCTTTCTTTGTCTTTACAGATTCCCCAAAAGGACTCACCTCTGCACAGTCTACAAGAAGAGCCTTATTGCCGCCTCTACAACCTGCTGCTGACAAGTGCCTAACCTCCACCGAAACGTGCCTTACAATTTATCAGAGAAAAACTCTCAGTGCAGATGCTCTTCCCACTCCCCTCGCACCCTCACCCACTTTTATACTTCTTTTTTATAGTTTCATTTTTTTAACAATCTTTTCAGCTGTCTGTCTCACAGCCACAGCCCCGACAGATTGGAACCTTCGTCAACGCCTTCTCCTCGCTGTCGCCTGGCTGCTTCTGATTGGCATCTTCACCTCCCTTGTTGTCCTCCTCCCATGACTACTATGCGCCCCCAAGTACATTCATCTGAGCCTGCTACTCCAACACCGTCGCCCATGGGGACCACACCAGCTCTCTCTCGCCGCGAACGATGTCGACAACGCTTCTTTGCCCGCCGCCTAAGCCGTCTTTCTCTTGAAGATGATGACCCCATCGAGCGCCAAGTTCTCCAGCTCCTCCGACAGGCCCGCTCTGTTCACACCCCCGCCTCCTGTTCCCCTACCCTTCCCTACCTCATCCATCTCCTCATTCTCATGTTGTCTCTAGCCTCCTCTGCCCAAAGCTCCTCATCCCATCGGCCATTCAACTGGACCTTGCAGACATTCCCGGAAAAACGCATTCTCGCTTATAATGTTACTAGTGTCGCTCCCTCCTTTCTCACACACGTCTGCCCTCTTGCTGGAATTTCCTTCCGTCCCGAATGCCAAGTAAACAACATCAGAAAAGCGAAAGTAGGCCACCACTCCTCCTCATCCTGTCGAGGCGGGAATACAGCATGCCTGCTTTCTCGAAACAACCGTCTCCTTGGCCCTCAATTCAACCCTGTGTCTGGTTTTTACATCTGTCCTGCTAGTGCTCGAGGTTGTCATGACCCATCACACTTCTACTGCCCCTCTTGGGGATGTGTGACCATGGCCCATGGATGGTCCGGCGCCCCCAACAGAGACCCGTATCTCTCTCTCCAAGTAGCCAACAATTCCCGTTGGGACTTCATTTGGCTGACAGTAAAAAACCCAAATGACGATACATGGCTGGCCGCTCACCCCTATGGACTCCGGTTGTACATGAGCAACTATGATCGTGGCGCTCTGTTTGAAATCCAAAAGCGTGTTGTCTCCGCCCCACCCTCTGCTATTGGTCCCAACCACATCCTTAACCCTCACCCACTGTTCACCTTCTTCCATCCTCATCTACCCCCCTCAAAATCTCTTCCACGTCGGCTGCCGTCGTCCCTTCTACAAGCCCCACTTCCCCCCCCGCTTCAGGTATACAACCACATCCTCTCATCCCCTCTAGTCCCTACTTCAAACTCCTAAACGCCTCCTATTCCTCTCTCAACGCCTCCCACCCCAACCTCACTCGCTCTTGCTGGTTGTGTCTTTCCCCCAGCCTCCCCCTCTATGATCCACTTGCTATCCCTTCACCACTCTTTACTTCCTCCACCGACGATTCCCCCTCTTCCTGCAATTGGAATCAATCTACTCATGTCCCACTCACTTTTACGCACATCTCTTCCAAAGGTTTATGCATTCAGCCCCGTTCTTCCCACACTCCTAGCCTTACTGCCTGTACCAACTATACCTCCCCAAACATCTCTGCCAAATACTTAGTTCCCCTAAACACCACCCAATGGCTCTGCTCTTCCACCGGACTTACCCCATGCTTATCTGTTGCCACACTTAACAAGACCAAAGAAACATGTGCTCTCATCCTCCTCATGCCTCGAGTCGTCTATCACACTCCTCTACATTTCTTTGAAGCCTTTGACCACACTCAAGAAGCTATTTACCTCCACAAACGTGAACCTATTACTGCTGTACTCACTGTCACTTCCCTCCTAGCTACAGCTGGAGCTGCCACTGGTGTTGCAGCCCTAGCCACACAAGCCTCCGCCCTCCAAAACCTCAGACAAGCAGTAGACTCTGATATCATCTACCTCCGAGATGCAGTCAAATATCTTAAAGACTCCCTCAATTCCCTTTCAGAAGTTGTCCTGCAAAACCACCGAGGCCTTGACCTCCTCCTCCTCAAAGAAGGTGGCCTATGTGCAGCTCTGGGAGAAGAATGCTGCGTCTATGCCAACTATACCGGTTTAGTAGACTCCAGCTTAAAAGAACTTGAAAAAGGTCTCAACCAACGCCGACTTGAACGAGCCCAAACTGCTGGTTCCTGGGGCTTCCTGCAGCCCCTCCTCCCCTATCTCCTCCCGCTAATAACCCCAGTTCTGCTCATCATCCTAGGTCTCACCGTTGGTCCTTGGGCCATTCGACGAATCATCCGCCTTGCCAAAGATCACGCTGACAGTGTATTTTCCTCGTTTGTTCAAATCCATTACCACCGTCTTGCTACCTCTGATCTCGCTCCTCAGTCTCGCCCTTGTCCTCGCCCCCCTTCCCACCGTACTTCCCGCCTGTGAAGCTGCTTGCTGTGAAACTCCCTGACCTTAGCCGCCGGCACGGGTTTGTTTCCCTCGGCGTAAAGGGCTTGGGTGCACCCTCCGCCCCCCTTTATTGCTATACGTCTGAGAGTCCTTCGCGGTTAAGCCAGCCACAGCGCTATCCACCCCAAAAAAGCGTGCGCAACATCATGTTAGATATTTCGTCTAGCACCGGCACGCACCGACCCTAAGGGCTATGCATACATTCTGGCCAAATGATATGTCATTTGCCCATCGCCAGTCGATCCTACCCCCTTTTTTCTCTCACCCTCCACAGCCCATCCCTCTACTCTCTCACACCTTTTTTTATAAAACAAAAGGAGCAATTGTTGCTGCCTCCCTTCACCCCTCCTCCTAGCCTTTGTTATCTTCCTTTTCCAGCCGTTGCTATCCTTCCCGCCAGTCCCGTCCACTTAGCCAACTCATAATCTGCCCCCTTTCTTAATCACCGCCTACTTCATAGCTGCCTGCACAGTTCTGCCTATCCACTACCGCCCCGTAGTTTACCCGCCCCAATTCCTACCCCTCCCTTGACCCGACCTTATATAATCAAGTGTGTTTCCGCAATAAAGTAGACTAGCTCATTCTCACAGGCTGTCTCCGTGGTTTTTACCGCGCGTCCCCCACGCCTGGAGAACCTAGGCCTACGCGCTGGCCTAGGGGCTCACCACCGAGCCGTGGAAGCCCGCCCGGTCCTCGTAGGTTGCTAACTTAGAATAGCAGCCCACAGCAGGGGTTGCTAACTTGGAATAGCAGCCCACAGCAGGGGTTGCTAACTTGGAATAGCAGCTCACAGTTCCTTCTGTTTTGAGTTTTTGGAAAAGGTTCATCAAGACTGGTGTTACTTCTTTCTGGAATGTTTTGTAGAATTTACCTGTGAAATCATCTGGCCCAGGGTTCTTTCTAGTTGGGAGGTTTCTAATTACTGATTCTATCTCTTTTCTTGTGATTGGTTTGTTGGGATTGTCAATTTCTCCTTTCATCAATGTAGGCAGCTTATGTGTTTCTAGGAATTTGTCCATTTCCTCTAAATTGTCCTTCTTGTTGAAATATAGTCTTTGAAAGTATCTTCTTATGATATCTTTATTCCTGTGGGGTCAATGGTGATATCTCCTTTCTAATTTCTTATTTTGCATATTTGCATCTTCTCTCTTTTTTTCTTCATTAGTCTAGCTACGGGTTTGTTGATTTTATTGACCTAATGAAAGAGCAGTTGGATTTGTTTATTTTTTCAAGTGCTTTCTTATTTTCTAGTTCATTTAGTTCTGCTCTGATCTATGTTATTTCTTACTTTCTTCTTCCTTTGGAGTTGCTTTGTTGTTTTTTTGCTAATTCCTTCATGTGTGCAGTTAATCCTTTAATTTTAGCTCTTTCTTTTTTTTTGATGTATGGATTTATGGCTATAAATTTCCCTCTCAATACTGATTTTGCGGAATCCCATGTTTTTAATATATTGTGTTATTACTTTCATTAGTTTCAAGGTAGTTATTGATTTCTTTTGAGATTTCTTATTTGACCCATTGTTTTTCTAAGAGTGTGTTGTTTAATTTCCATATCTTGTTGCCCAATCTGGGTCTCTGGCCCTTGCAGATTTCCAGCTTCATTCCACTGTGGCCAGAGAAATTATTTTGTATTATTTCAATCTTTTGAATTCATTGAGACTTTTTCTTTTGCTTTGCATGTGGTTTATCTTGGAGGATATATCCATGTGCACTTGAGAAGAATGTATATCCTTCTATATTTGGGTGAAATGTTCTGTATATGCCTATTAGGTCCAGGCCCTTTAATATATTGTTCCAAATTTTTGTTTCTTTATTGATTCTCTTTTGAGATGTTCTGTCCAAAGTTGATAGTGGTGTATTAAAGTCCCCCAGTATAATTGTAGATGCATCTATTCCTTCACTTGTTTTTCCAGTGTTTAAGTTACGTATTTGGAGGCGCTCTTCTTAGGAGCTTAAATAATTATGACTTTTTTCTTCTTGAATGTTTATCCCTTTCTCTAATATGTAGGGCCCATCTTTGTTTCACAGTTGTTTTGCATTTAAAGTCTTTTTTGCCTGATATTAATATAGCTACTTCTGCCCTATTTTGTTTTTTGTTTGCTTGTAAGATTGTTTTCTAGCCATTGACTTTCAACCTCTTTCAATGCCTGGTTCCAGGATGTGTTTCTTGTAGACAGCACATATATGGGTCATATTTCCTTATCCAGTCTTCCAGTGTGAGTCTTTTGATAGATGGGTTTAATCCATTCACATTCATTATTATTACTTTCAAGCAATTACTTATATTAGCCATATTTTCTTTGGATTTGTGTTTGTCATATTTCATTTGATTTCTTTTTATTTTTGTTTTTTTAGTTGCTCTTACACTCTCTTCCAACTCTGCCTCTCCTTTTTTTCTTTTCTTCATGCAGAACTCCCTTTAGTATTTCTTGAAGTGCAGGGTTCTTGTTGACACACTCTCTTAGTTTCTGTTTATCTGTGAATATTTTGAAATCTCCATCATTTTTTGAATGCTAGTTTAGCTAGATAGAGTGTTCTTGGTTGGAATTTTTTTTCTTTTCGTACCCTGACTATGTCATACCACTGCCTTCTTGCCTCAATGCTTTTAGATGAGAAATTAGGACTTAATCTTATGGAGCCTTCTTTGTATGAGATGGTTCTGTTTTCTCTTGCTGCTTTTAGAATTTTCTCTTTGTCTTGAGCATTGGATAATTTGACAAGTATATGTCTTGTTGTGGGCCTGTTGGGATTTATGATGTCTGGGGTGCGTTGTGCTTCCTGGACATGTACATCCATCTCTCTCAGTAGATTTGGGAAGTTTTCAGGCATTATTTCCTCCAACACCCCTTCTGTCCCCTTTCCCTTCTCTTCTCCTTCTGGGATGCCTATAGTGCATATGTTTGTGCATTTTGCATTGTCATTCAGATCCCTAAGTCACAGCTGGGTTTTTTCTATCTTTTTATCTATCAATTCTACTATCTGTTTAATTTCAGATGTACTGTCTTGCACATCACTAATTCTCTCCTCTGCTTCTTCTAATCTGCTTTTATTTGCTGACAGTTTATTTTGTTTTCTTGAATTGTGCTGTTCATCACCGTCATATCCATTATCTTTTTGCCTATGATCACAATTTCTTCTGTATTCTCTCCAAGTGTTTTCTTCATATTCTTAATCTCTTCCTTCACTTCATCAAATTGATCACCAATACATGTTTTTGGAGCTTTAATTACTTGTTCAATGTTCTGCTCCTCTTCCTGGTTTCTAGTTTGTTCATTGGATTGGGGCATGTTTTACTGATTACTGGTTTGATTTGTAGTTTTTTTGTTGTCGCCTGGTCATCATATTATCTTGACAAGTTTAATCAGTTGCTTAGCTTGTCTAGTCTTGGGGTTTAATTGGTTGTTGTTACTGTGAATGTGCTGTGTCTTCTCTTTGTCAATTTTTTCTTCTCATTCTATTTTCTTGTTGCTGGCTAAGTTTACTTTTAGGAAAATATTCAGGACAGGAAAGCAAAATGAATAAGAAAAGTAAATGTATAATAGTAGTATTGATAATAAATGTTAACAGAGCAATGATGTCAGATCTAGGATATTGGATATTAGACTCATGTAATCTCTGTACAGTTATAACAATAAGTAAAGTAGAGTACCTATAATGAGACAGTCAACTCAATATGGGGAGGAATATAGTATGAATTAAAAGACAAGTGCTTTTTGGAGAGAGGGAAAGAGGAAGGAAATACAATAATAAAAAGAGTGAATAAATGACAGAAAACAGAACAAAGGTATTAGAAATAAAATGTCAGAAAATTTGGAGACCAAAGAAAGAGAGGTGGAATGTAAGAGAAACAATAAGTGATGGAGGATAGAAATATGTAGAGGAGAGAGGGGTGGGGCAAGATGGTGGCTGAGTGAGCTTACCTGATGGTCTCTCCTGCAAAGAAGTGGCTGGGCAGCGTTGGAGGTTCTCTGGGACCAAGCTGTTTTGGGATTTTTTCAGGGCAGGAGGTGTCTGGACATCGATTTGGTGGGAAGGTAACGGAGAGGATTAGTCTATAAGATATAATTGAAACTCTATTGCACGGAGGTGAGAGCTGTGTGCCGGACGCTCCCTCCTGGGGTGGGTGGAGCCGCAGAACTGGCGCTGCAGCCGTGCTTTTTGGAGGCTCTGTGTAACTGGGGAGTTCGCGAGCCCTGGGCGGGCTGTTAGGAGGTTGACATGACGGGACACCTTTGCAGACCGATTTGGGGAGACAAACGAGGGTTTTGTTGTGAAGCAGGGAATTTTTGATTGCGGACACAAGTAATAGCACTTCCGCCTGGAGCCCCACTCCCCCAAGCCTGGCTGCCAATCGGCAGCGGACTTAGATTGCTGGCAATAAAGGGAAGTAACCGGGAGGCTGTTACAGAGTATGGAAGTGGGGGGACACATCTGGAAGCCGATTGGGGGAATATTTTTAGAAGCTTGGGAATTTCGGTTTTGAACTCTGTTGTTGGCGTTTCCGGCTGGAGCCCCATCCCCGAGCCTGGCTTCTGATCTGCATCATTAAATTGGCTGCAGTGTAGAGGCACCCTCAGGTGGCCATCCTGGGGGCTTACAGTGTGGGAGCTGTCCTGAAGCTGAATTGATGATACATTCACAGAATAGACCCCAGTGAGTGAGCGAATTGCAGGGTTCAGACACATAAGATAGTGTTTGCGGATCTGACTTCCTCCATAGGGCTGGCACCCAGCTGCAGGGATTCCTGAAGGCTGTGTTACACTGCGGCGCTCCCAGGCTCCCTGTTGACCAGATTTGAGGTTGCCAGGTGTGAGTCCCCTAAACCCTGGTGGCCCACACCCCAGAGACTCACATGTCTTGAGTCTTCAATATCTCAGACTTTCCACCCCTGAATCCATCATGCCCTGATGTCCATCTGAGGTCCTTGAATGTCCTAGCCCTCAACATTTGCATTTTGTCTTTTTTGTTTCATTTTGTTTGTTTTTATTTTCATTTTATCTTATTTTTTATTTTTTTTAAAAGTCCTGATTGCTAACATTGCATTATCCCCTAGTCTTTTCTCCCAGCATATCCCCCAAAGTCTTTTTTTTTCAGTTATTTAGGGTTTTTTGTTGTTGTGGTTGGTGTATATCTTTTTTTTTCTTTTCTCTATCTGTTCCCCGCCCTTTACCCACCCCCTTTTTCTTTATTCCTTTCTTCTCTTTTTTTTCTGTTTTTTCTCTCTCTCTTGTCCCTCATTTTCTTCTTATTTTATTTTACCTTAATTATACAATAGGTGCTGCAGGGAACACCTCACATTTGCTGGGTTTCCTCATCCTCCACTGCCTCATTTCTGTGTGAATTGATTTTGGCTACCTACACTATACCCTTTCCCCTACATCTTGATATCCTCCATCATCTACTGTCTCTCCTATATTCCACCTCCCTTTCTTTGATCCACAAAGTGTCTAAATCTTAATTTCTAATACCTTTGTTTTGTTTTCTGTCTGTTATCCACTCTTGAAACTATTACCTTTCTTTTCTCTTTCCCTCTGTCATGAAAATACTAGCTTTTTAATTCATACCATATTCCTCCATATTCAGTCAACTACCTCATTATAGGTACTATACCTACTGCTAAAACTCCACACAACTTACATGAATCTAATATCCATCCTCCCAGATCTCCTAATGTTGTTCTGTTAACATTTATCACCTTTATCCTTGCTTACACAATTGCTTTTCCCTGATCTTAATACTCTCCTTTAAAGTGAACTCAACCAGCAAAAAGAAATTAGAATAAGAAGAACAAAGTGACAAAGAGAAGATATAACTCTTATGCAAAAACAACTGCCAATTAATCCCCAAGACTAGCCAAAGAAGATAAGGAACTGATTAAACCCGTCAAGATAAAATGATGACCAGATAGCAACAAAAATCTACAAACCAAACCAGTAATAAGGAAAACATGGCTGAATCCAATGAATAAACTAAAAATCAGGAAGGGGAGCAGAATTTCGCACAAGTAATGAAAGCTCTCAGGATATTTATCACCGACAAATTTAATGAAGTAAAGGAAGAGGTTAACAATATGAAGACAACTTTGGAGGGGAAATTGCAGACATATGCAAAAAGATAACAGATATGATGGGAATGAACACCACAGTTCAAGAAATAAAAAATACACTCGCAGCAAATGACAGCAGATTAGAAGAGGCAGAGGAGAGAATTAGCGATGTGGAAGACAGTACATCGGAAATCAAACAGATAGTAGAAAGGATTGATAAAAAGATAGAAAAAATCCAGCTAGGACTTAGGGACATGAATGACAATGCAAAATGCACAAAAATACATATTATAGGCATCCCAGAAGGAGAAGAGAAGGGAAAGGGTCAGAAGGAGTGTTGCAGGAAATAATGGCTGAAAACTTCCCAAATCTACTGAAAGAGACAGATGTACATATCCTAGAAGCAAAGCATGACCCAATCATCATAAACCCCAAAAGACCCACCCCAAGACATATACCTGTCAAATTATCCCAATGCTCAAGACAAAGAGAAAATTCTAAAAGCAGCGAAAGAAAAGAAAACCATCACATACAAGGGAAGCTCCATAAGATTAAGTGCTGATTTCTCATCTGAAACCATGGAGGCAAGAAGGCACTGGTATGATATAGTCAAGGTACTAAAGGAAAAATGTTTCCAACTAAGAATACTCTATCCAGCTAAACTAACATTCAAAAATGATGGAGAATTCAAAATATTCACAGATAAACAGAAGCTCAGAGTATGCCATCAAGAAACCTCCCCTTCAAGAAATTCTAAAGGGAGTTCTGCAGGAACAAAGGAAAAAACAGGACAGGCAGAGTTGGAGGAGAGGATAAGAGCAACAAAAAAGACAAAAAGAAAAGGGGGGGAAAAAAAAGCAAACAAAATATGACAAACACAAGTCCAATCAAATAATTCCTTGAAAGTAATAACACTGATTGTCAATGGATGAAACTCACCTATCAAAAGATTCAGACTGGGACATTGGATAAGGAAATATGACCCATCAATATGCTGTCTACATGAGACACATCTTAGATCCAGAGACTCAAGGAGGTTGAAAGTGAATGGTTGGAAAACAATCTTACAAGCAAACAATAACCAAAACAAGGCAGGAGAAGCTATATTAATAACAGACAAAATAGACTTTAAATGCAAAACAATTGTGAGAGACAAAGAAGGATACTACATATTAGTGAAAGGGACAATCTGTAAAGAAGATAAAAAAAAGATAAATATTTATGCTCCTAACAAGGGCGCCTCTAAATACGTCAGGCAAACACTGGAAAAACTAAGTGAAAGAATAGATGCATCTACAATTATAGTGGGGGATTTTAAAAAACCACTACCAACTCTGGACAGAACATCTCAAAAGAGAATCACTAAAGAAACAAAATATTTGATCAGTATATTAGAGGAGCCAGATCTAATAGACATACACAGATCATTACACCCAAACACAGCAGGATATACATTTTTCTCAAGCGCACATGGATCATTATCCAAGATAGACCATATGCTAAGCCACAAAGAAAGGCTTAATGAATTCAGAAAGATTGAAATCATACAAAATAATATCTCTGACCACAGTGGAGTGAAGCTGGAAATCTGCAAGTGTCAGAGGCCCAGATTTCACACCATGATTTGGAAATTAAACATCACACTCTTAGAAAAACAGTGGGTCAAAGAGGAAATCTCAAAAGAAATCAATGACTACCTTGAAACAAATGATAATTATAACACAACATACCAAAATTTACGGGATGCAGCAAAAGCAGTAGTGAGAGGGAAATTTATAGCCATAAATTCATATATCAAAAAAGAAGAAGGAGCAAAAATTGAAGAACTAACAGCACATTTGGAGGAATTAGAAAAAACACAACAAAGTAATCCAACAGGAAGAAGAAGGAAGGAAATAACAAATATAAGAGCAGAACTAAATGAAATAGAAAATAAGAAAGCACTTGAAAAGATAAACAAGACCAAGAGCTGGTTTTTTGAGAAGATCAACGAAATTGACAAACCTTTAGTGAGACCTACAAAGAAAAAAAGAGACAAGTTGCAAATACACAAAATTAGAAATGAGAAAGGAGATATCACCACTGACCCCACAGAAATAAAGACTATCATAAGAGGATACTTTGAAAAACTATATTCCAACAAAAATGACAATTCAGAGGAAATGGACAAATTGCTAGAAGCACAAAAGCAGCCCATATTGACAAAAGAAGAAATTGATGATCTCAACAAACCAATCACAAGTAAAGAGATAGAATCCATCATTAAAAACTTCCCAACTAAGAAGAACCCAGGGCCAGGTGGCTTTACAGTTGAATTCTACAAAACATTCCGGAAAGAACTAACACCAATCCTGCTGAAACTATTCCAAAAAATTGAAACAGAAGGAATATTGCCGAACTCCTTCTATGATGCCAACATTACCCTACTACCAAAGCCAAACAAAGACACCACAAGAAAGGAAAATTACAGACAAATTTCTCTAATGAAACTAGACACAAAAATACTTAACAAAATACTTGCTAATCGTATTCAACAACACATTAAAAGAATTATACACCACAACCAAGTGGGATCCATTCCAGGTATGCAAGGATGTTCAACATAAGAAAATCTATCAATGTAATACACCATATAAACAGATTGAAGGAAAAATATCACATGATTATATCTATAGATGCAGAAAAAGCATTTGACAAAACACAGCACACTTTCTTGATAAAAACACTCCAAAAGATCAGAATACAAGGAAATTTTTGAACATGATAAAAAGTATATATGAAAAACCTACAGCCAACATTGTTTACAATGGAGAAATCCTAAAATCCTTCCCTGTAAAGTCAGGAACATGACAAGGAAGCCCGTTGTCTCCCCTTCTATTTAACATTGTCTTAGAAGTACTTTCTCAAGCTCTGAGGCAAGAACCAGATATAAAAGGCATTCAAATTGGAAAGGAAGAAGTCAAAATTTCATTATTTGCAGATGACATGATCCTATACATAGAAAACCCTGAGAGAACTACAACAAAGCTTCTAGAACTCATAAATGAGTTTAGTAAAGTCGCAGGTTATAAGATCAATGCGCAAAAATCAGTAGCATTTCTGTACACCAATAATGAGCAAGATCAGGAGGAAATCAAGAAACAAATACCATTTACAATAGTAAATAAAAAAATCAAATATTTAGGAATAAATTTAACTAAAGATGTAAAAAACTTATACACTGAGAACTATACAAGACTGTTCAAGGAAATCAAAGAAGACCTAAATAAATGGAAGAATATTCCTTGTTCATGGATAGGAAGACTAAATATCATTAAGATGTCTATCCTACCAAAACTGATCTACACATTCAATGCAATCCCAATAAAAATCAACACAGCCTTCTTTAAGGAACTAGAAAAACTAACTATGAAATTTATTTGGAAAGGAAAGAGGCCCCGAATAGCCAAAGACATATTGAAAAAGAAAAACGAAATTGGAGGAATCACACTATTTGCCTTCAAAACATACTACAAAGCTACAGTAGTGAAAACAGCATGGTATTTGCATAAGGGGAGACATACAGACCAATGGAATCAAATTGAAAGTTCTGATATAGAACCTCATATATATAGCCATATAATATTTGATAAAGCCACCAAACCCTCTCAACTGGGAGAGAATGGCCTATTCAACAAATGGTGCCTGGAGAACTGGATAGCCATATGTAGAAGAATGAAAGAGGATTACCATCTCACACCTTATAAAAAGATCAACTCAAGATGGAATAAAGACCTAAATATAAGAGCCAAGACCATAAAGACCTTGGAAATAAGTGTAGGGAAACTTCTACAGGACCTTGTAATAGGAAATGGCTTCATGAATATCACACCAAAAGCTCGAGCAGCAAAAGAACAAATAGATAAATGGGACTTCCTCAAAATTAAAGCCTTCTGCACCTCAAAGGTGTTTGTCAAGAAAGTAAAAAGGGAGAATGGGAGAAAATATTTGGCAACCATATATCTGATAAGAGACTTCTAACTTGCATATATAAAGAACTCCTATATCTTGAAAATAAAAAGATAAACAACCCATTTAAAAAATGGGAAAAAGATTTTAACAGACACTTCTCCAAAGAAGAAATACAAATGGCTAAAAAGCACTTGAAAAAATGCTCCAAATCTTTAGCTATCAGGGAAATGCAAATCAAAACTACAATGAGATACCATCTTACTCCCATAAGATTGGCAGCTATGAGAAAAACAGAAGAATACAAATGCTGGAGAGGATGTGAAGAAATGGGAACACTCATCCACTTCTTGTGGGAATGCAGAAGGATCCAACCATTCTGGAGGACAGTTTGGCAGTTTCTCAAGAAACTAACCATAGATTTGCCATATGACCCAGCCAATTCCACTGCTGGGTGTATACCCAGCAGAACTTAACACAGGGACACAAACTGAAATATGCACACCAATGTTCATAGCAGCATTGTTCACTATCGCCAAAAGTGGGAATCGACCCAAATGCCCATCAACAGATGAGTGGATCAATAGAATGTGGTATATACATACAATGGAATACTACTTGGCTTTAAGAACAAACACACTATAAACACACGTGATAACATGGATGAATTTTGAGAACCTTATGTTGAGTGAAGGAACCCAGGCATTGAAGGACAAACACTACCTGACCTCAATGATATGAAATAACCAAGCTGCCTCAGAGAGCTAGAGACTGGAAGATAGGCTTACAGGAAATCGGGGGGTAGAGGAAGGATGTAAGCTGACATCTACATGGGTGAAATCTATGATAAGCTGGAGGTAAGTATGTGTACAAGGAAGGGATTAAATGGGGGCATAGGGTGACCTTTGGGTGGGGCTTTGGGGGTTTGAGGGGGGCTAGGGATGGGCAGATGAGTAATATTGCCCCAGAAATTGGGGGTAGGGTGGGGCAACACACGAACATAGGAGATTGTCAGGTGTTGGTTGAGAGTATAATGCTGAGAAAACCTTTTCAAAATATAATTAGGAAAGTTACCTGTTTAAAATACTCAAAGGGGATAATCTGACGCAGGACAGACTCCTAGGGAATATCTGAATGCTCATTTTTCCAGAGTGGATTATACCATTGGGTAGAGACCCATATAATGAGAATGCAGGTAGACCCACAACCTGGGGAGGACTAACGCCATCAAATAGAGGGAACGGTATCTCTCAAGAGAAATGGTGGCTCCCAGGGCATTAGGGCAGTTGAGCAAGTCAAGCCCTCAACAATGTTGCAAGGATTTGTGAACATGGCTCCTCAAGTAATGAAGATTGACTGTCACTTTTGGGCCCAAGGTGAGGGGAAATAGATATTGAATAGATGGAACCAAAGTAAATGTGAGGGCAAAAGAAGTGTTTCACAAGAGTACACAAGGATGGATATAAAACATGTAATATTACACCAAAAACATATAGGGGACGACAGACTAATAATGTAACCTATAATTAATGTAAAACATAGGATAACTAAAAAATTTAGAAAATTGTGTAGCCTAAAGTATAAACCACAATGTAAACACAAGTGTTACCTTGTTTGAAAGCTATTGTCTCAATATCTGTACATCAGTTTCAGTAAATATGATATGAATAAGTTAAAAGATTATCGCTGTGGAATTGGAAAGGTTTTATAATGGATATGTGGGAGTACTCTATACTGTATATATGAATTACTGTGATCTATGGGTCTTGTGAAGAGAAGCTCAATAATTAGGGAAAATGAAAAGAAAAAGATAGGATGTAGAATTTTTCCAAATCAATATGTATTCTATATCTAACCTTTAAACTCATCGCTATATTATATTTTACTATTAGGGGTACCTGACGATATATTGGGCTTCACTTTTCAGGAAGTTTTGGATCACAGAGTGGTTCAACAAGGGCAGCGGAAGAATACTGGTATGGGATGTTATTGACAGAGGATACGGTTGACAGGGCATGTGTCCAGCGTGCATGGAAATGTTTGGATATATTCATAGTGGAAACAATTATAAACAACAGCTGGGGGGTATTGGGTTCCTGGCCATGGGGGCTGTGCTCTGTCATGGTCCGTAAGGGAGCAGCAGCAGTCCCCCAGGTGCAACAGCAAGGACCTGGACGGAATGAGGGTCCAACAGTGAGCCCCTGATACTAATGACTATGCTTGTGAGCCTATACACCTGAAATAAGAACAAGGCCTAGAGCAGCACTGTGCCTAGGAGTTCCCTCCTGATAGCCTCTGTGTTACTCAAATGTGGCCAGTCTCGAAGCCAAACTCAGCATGTAAATGCAATGCCTTCCCCCCAGCGTGGGACAGGACACCTGGTGATGACCCTCCCTGGCACCGAGGGATCACTACCAAGTACCAGCTGGTGACATAACTAGAAAATGACCTTAAATTAAAGGTTCAATGTGGACCAGCAGAATATCCCTGTCTGCATATAATAACAGGAGTTAAAAATACAGTTTGACCTAAAGTAAGGGGGAAATGGAAAGGACAAATGAGTTTATATGGCTATGAGTCTCTAAAAAAGAGTATGGATGTTGTCAGAAGGATTGCCCTTATGCACACCTGAGCAGAGTCTCAGAGACAGATAAAGTAGATACAACCCCAGGTATTGGTTCTTTTGAGGGCTAAAGAGACCCATAGGTTCTATGGTCATGGCAGATGGAGTTCACTGCCATGTCAGTTGACCCTTCTTTGGAGCTGGTGTTTCTGCGTGATGGAGCTGGACTCAGATGCGATCTCTTTTCACAAGCCTTTCATACTACTTTACTGGAATTATAGTTGGTGCTGGGGTATAAGATGTATCTAGGGGATTTGAATCTCTAGACTGACAATATGATAGCCAGGCCCTGAGCCTCAACAGACTTCAGCTCCTACACTCTGATTTATTGGACTTACCTCACTCAGCTAACGTGGAGTTGAAGAATGTCAACACCACACCATGGAACCTAGAGTGCCTACAACTGAAAGCAGGAGGATTGCATCCAATATCCATGTGGACTCTAAGCCCCTCTTGACATAGATATGAAATGGACACAACCAAGCCAAGGTCCACAGCAAGAAGGAATACAGTAAGGATTAGAGTGGACTTAATGATATTCTATTCATGAACTATTGTGGTTAATAATTGAGAAAATGTGGCTTTGGTGTGGAAAAAGTGGCCATGGTGGCTGCTGGGTACGGGGAATGCGGGGAAGAGATGAGATGTGGAGGCATTTTCAGGACTTGGAGTTGTCCTGGTTGGTGCTGCAGGGACAATTGCCGGATATTTTATGTCCTCCCATGGCCCACTGGGTGGAATGTGGGAGAGTGTGGGCTATGGTTTGGACCACAGGCCATGGGGTGCAGCGATGCCCAGAGATGTACTCACCAGATGTAATGGATGTGTCATGATGATGGCGGAGAGCGTTACTGTGGGGGGAGTGGTGGGGTGGGGGCGGTGGGGGTGAATGGGGACCTCATATTTTTTGAACATGATATTTTTTTAAAAATGAATAAATAAAAAAAAAGATTTATTTGGATGGGAGTACATATTGCTTGGACATGGATATCTAAGTCCTTCAATAAGGATGGGAATTTTTTTACCATTATTTCTTCAAACATTATTTCTCACCCATTTCCCTTCTCTTCTCCTTCTGGGACACTCATGACATATGTTTGCATACTTCTTGCTGGCATTCATTTCTCTGAGAACTTTCTAAATTATTTCCATTCTTCATCTGTTCTTTTGTATGTACTCTTTCAAAGACCATTTCTTTCTTCTGTTTCCTCAAGTCTGCTCTTATGTGATTCCAGTGTATTTTTAATTTTATTTATTGCATCTTTCATTCCCATAAGATCTGCTGTTTTACTGTATATGCTTTCAAATTCTTGTTTGTGCTCATCCAATATCTTTTTAATACTCTCAATTTCTTTCATCATCACGTTGAATTTATTAAGGAGATTTGTTCAAACAGCTATGATTAGTTGTCTCAACTACTTTAAGTCATCTGGAGGCTTATCTTCTTTCCTTAAATGGGCCATAACTTCCTGTTTCTTGGTGTTGACTGTAATTTTTGGTTGGTGTCCTGACATCTGGCTTACAGAGTATTTATTCTGTGTGTAGTTTTTCTCTTTAGTTTAGGGCTTCCTGCCATTTCTTCCTAGCTGCCTGTGCAGTAGGAGCCAAAGATGCAGTTGGTGCTGCAAGCTGTGGAGGCTCAAGCTGCCCTCATTGCCCCAGGGACCAGTGAGGCTTCTTCCAGCCATCTCCCTTGCAATGGGTAGGGCCAGAACCACAGCTGTGTGTAATAAGCCAAGTTGTGCAGGCCTAGACTGTAGTTGCCCAGAAAGAGTGCTGAAGCTTCTCAACCATTTTCCCCTCCTTGGGGAGGGGATGGAGCTGCAGGTGTGGACAGCAATCTATGCAGTGTGGGTCCAAAATGACCACAGCTGCCCCAGTTAACTTCCAACTACTTAGTCTGTGCCAATCATAAGTAACTGCAGAGGCTGTTATCCAGAAAGGATGGTGCAGGGCTCACCAGCTTCCTCCCTGCTAGAGGCAGGGCTGGAGCATAGACTAGGGCTGCAGGCCAATCTGGGTGAAAGAAACCAATCCTTGACATCACTGTGATTTATAACCAACCCTGCTTCCCCTCATGCCAGGGATAGAGTCGACATGGTGGCTACTGGCATCTTTCCTACTTGGACAGGTTCAAACTTCTGCTGTTTTTAGGGTTACTCTTTAGCCGGCTGAACTGACTAATCAGTAGCTGAAGTCAATAGCCAACCATCTCTTCCTCCCTTGTTTTTGAGAAATGGAGCTTCCAATTCTAGCCACAGAATAGTTCCTGAAATAGCCTGTGTCACCAAAGGAGTAAGATCACCAGCCTCTGCAGCATGGCCTGTGTTTTCCCAGAGAGGCTGGCACAGCTTCCTCAGCTTCCTTTTTACTGGAGGTGGGGCTGAGGCTTATGCTAAAGCTAGTCTGATCTGGATGGAAAAAAGTTGGTCCCTACCAGCACTGTGATTTTCAGTCTGCCCTGCTTTCCCTTGTGCCATCTACGGGCTTCTTTCTGACTTGGACAGGTTCAAACTTTAGCTTTTCTTAGGATTATACTTTACCCTCCCCAAATTTATTAATCAGTAGCTGAAGTTAGTGCCCAACATC
The DNA here is from genome assembly GCF_030445035.2 of Dasypus novemcinctus. Classification (NCBI taxonomy): domain Eukaryota; kingdom Metazoa; phylum Chordata; class Mammalia; order Cingulata; family Dasypodidae; genus Dasypus; species Dasypus novemcinctus. The sequence continues at coordinate 43,765,786 of NC_080702.1, forward strand.
TAGATGATTTTCCAGTAGCACAAGTTGACTCTAGGAAAACCTTACTGTGCTGCAATTTTGCTGATTGTTCACCATGTGTTTTTCACCCTCATGGTCACAAATTAGCTGCTGCACCTCAAGAAACATGAGAGAGAACACGGGACAGATTTACAGATGCAGTACTAAGAGAAATGCTGGATTGGTCTTTTTCAAAATTCCCTTTTGTGAAGTGTAACATCTATGTGGAAAAGTGCCATACAATATGCTCAATGAATGTTCAAAAAAAAAAAAAAAAGAATTTAGTCCATGTAGCCAGAACCCAGAACAAAAATAAAACTTGGCCAACCAGTGAGGATCTCTATGCCAAATTATTGTCATCCCTTCCATCTTTAGTCTAAACAGTACTCAGAATATTAACACCAGAAGTTAAAATTTTGTTTCTGAAATTTATATAAATGGAATCATACAATGTATATTATTTGTATATCTTGTTTGCTGAACATTACATTTGATATTATTTTTCTGTTTTTAAAATTAGAACATACATGTTTTACTAATAACTCATATAACAGATTGCAGATTGCAACCCTTTGCCCAAATATGTGGCATATGTGATGGTGAACAGAAAAATGTGCTTCTCAAGATGTGCATGTAATAATTCCTGGAGCATCTGAATGCGATATCTTGCATGACAAAGAGGAACTAAGTTAGCAGATGGCGCTAATGTAATCAGCTGAGCATTAGATAGGGAGATTATCCTGAATTATTAGCCTGGGTCAAATGTGAAGGAAGAAGCATACAAGTGTGTGTAAAAGTGATACCATGTGAGAAAACTCAGTGTTCATTGCTGATTGTGGAGGATCATAAACCAAGGAATATGGGCAGCCTCTAAGAAGGTGAAAACTCAGGAAATAATAGATCCTTGCTTGAAGAATCCAGAAAAGAACACAACCCTGTGCACACCATGATATTTTTTACCAAATGAGGATACTTTTGCTATTTTGACTTCTAAGACTGAAAGATAGTAATTTTGTGTTGTTTTAGCCACTAATTTTGTGGTAATACATTGTATCAGTAATAGGAACTAATGTACCAGGTAACCCATGGATTCCTTGCATGACTGTGAGATTGATGATTACACTAATTATAGTGCTACTTTCTCCCAAATTAGGGCTCACCTGTTAACCAAAATTCCAGATATAGGCAACGTAACCGTGTTTTCCACAAACTGTTCTTCAGGAAGATAATATTTTTAAAAAGGAATAGAGAGGAAATATTTGTCCACTCATTATTAAAATGTGTAATAAAATCATGCTGATCAAAGCATTGCAAAATTGACTTAAGTCTGAATAGATAAATCAATGCAGCAGAGTAATAAAAATAAATCATGCAAAACAAAATCAATTAAATTACAAAATGATATCACCATCAAAGAGTAAAGGAAAGATTTAATAAAAATGGTTCTTGTACAACTGATCTTTTTTTGGAAGGAAATAAAATTTAATTCATAATTTAACATCATTTGCCATAAATTAAAATTGGAGGGAAGATTAACATTAGTATGAGAATTCTTGAATAAGGTATAGATTAAGTCTCTGAGTATAAGCTGACATAAAAAAAAACAAAGGGATAAAACTGAGCACATAAATGATGGACTTAAGCCTATGAAGTTATGAATGTAAAATCATTATAAGGAAAATAGTCCTCAAATGAAAAACTAAGGAAAATATTCAGAGTATAATTAATATTTTAAAATGTAACCTTGTAGATGTAAAAAAGTAAAAATTATATGCCTAATGTCACCTATGGACTATTGCTAATTGTACAATTTTAATATTTTTTACTCAATTGTAACAAAGGTACACAGTAATTGTAGTGTCAACAATAGGGTTGAACATGGGAATGCTTTAATTTTATATCACATTTCTGTAAACCTACAACTTTGTGAATTTAAAAAATGAAAAGGCTGTAAATAAGAATGAAACTTACTAAAGAAGTTAAAGAAACAAAGAATGTGAACAAATGATTCAGACAGCATACAGCTCATTTATAAAGGTGAAAATATGCTCAGCTTCACTAACGATCAATGGAAGTGAAATTAAAATATCCAGGACATTTAACTTCTCAATAATCGCTTTGCTTAATAACTTATAATTCACATAGGTGGATAAGATATGTCAAAATATGAAAACTGTGAATAGAAAGTGATGTCCAATAAGGTTCTTACTCTTTTTTTGTTTGTTTTTTGTTTTTGTTTGTTTTGACCTGCATCCACCAGAGACCAAACATTCCTTGTTTGAAGAGGATCTATCCAGAAGTAGGAGCTTAATCCAAAAGAAGTCCTGGAATCTTTGAAGTTTAACTATTATTACTATCATGCCTGCCTGGGGGAATACAATGTGATGCCTAAGTGAGTATCCTCACTTTAGAAAGTCTGGTTTGGACACTACCTCTGCCCCTGAACTACCTCTGTAACTACTGAGCTAGTTACATAATTTCTGTAAATCCTTCCTTCCTCATCTGTAACAAAGGAACATGATATTAATCACATATAGGAGTTTCAAAACATTAAATGAGATGATACATATATATATAAAACTTAAACAGTGTTAATAATAGGATGTAATAATAGGATTTTGAAGTTGTTTCCCAAGAGCTAGGCTTTCACTAATTTGATTTAATTTGCATTTTTCAGATCCAGAATCTACTGTATATTCACCCGTTCACTGATCTGTTTGTCCCTCCATTCAGCAAATATATGTCAGCATGAAGTACATACCAAGATCTTTAATAGACACTGAGTTCAATTATGGATGATAGGGAAAATACATATTGAGATGAGCAGGAAAATTCCATAAAATAGATGTGACTCAAGGAAACTGATCCAGATGAAGAGGGGGTATCTAAGTGAATGTCATTCTCATAATATCAGAATACATCTTTGTAAATGAGTTCCCAAGGCAGGAGTTCCAAAACAGGTGTACATCCCATCAATACAGAGGATAAATATAATGCACACTAGGAAATTTATTTACATATATTTGAATATAGTTAAAATGGAAATTTTTAGGTCATATATATATATTACTAGAATAAAGGTTTAACCATATATCTGATAGGAGACTAACATCCTGCTATATAAAGAACTGCTTTATCTCAAAAATAAAAAGACAAACAACCCATTTGAAAAAAGGGGAAAAGATTTGAACAGACACTTCTCCAAAGAAGAAATATAAATGGCAAAAAAACACATGAAAAAATGTTCAAAATCACTAGCTATTAGGGAACTGCAAATCAAAACTACAAAGAGATACCATCTTACTCCTATTAAAAAAACAGAAGACTACAAGTGCTGGAGAGGATATGGAGGAATGGGAACACTCATCCACTGCTAGTAGGAATGCAGAAGGACCCAACCATTCTGTAGGACAGTTTGGCCATTTCTCAAACAAATAGCGATAGATTTGCCATACAACCCAGCAATTCCACTGCCAGGTATATACCCAGTAGAACTGAAAACAAGGACACAAACTGATATATGCACACCTATGTTCATAGTAGAATTATCCACTATTGCCAAAAGTTGGAATCAACTGAAATGCCCATCAACAGATCATTGGATAAATAAAATGTGGTATATGCATACTATGGAATACTAATCAGCTTTAAGAAGGTATACATTACAAACACATGCGATAACATGGATTGAATCTTGAGAACCCTATGTTGAGTGAAGCAAGCCACCAGGCATTGAAGGACAAAAATCTACATGCCATCTCTAATATGAAATAAGTAAACCATTTTGACAATGCTCTTTTTTATCAGTTGTAAAATATATTCCACAATAATGCAATTTGTTGTTGTTGGGGTAAAATATGGGAGCTGTGTAAGTTTTTTTGTAAGTTCACAACTATTACTATACACTTATTGTTTATGTAAGTATATGTATGAATTACATATATCAGTAAAATTTTTAAAGTAAAAAAATATATGGAATGATGTTCTGATACATGCTCCTACATGGGTAAACACTGAAGATATCATGTGAGTGAAATATTAAAGAAAGAAAAGAGAAATACTGTATGATCCTGCTCACCCGAAATACAAATTAATATAGAGAGAGATCATAGATTACAGTTTGCCAAGAGACTGAGGAAAGGGGAATGGAAAATTATTGCTTAATGTTTTCATATACTTTGTTTGAGGTTGCAAAAATTTTATGTAATATATTTTGATGATAGTGTAATATTGTGAATGTATTTCTTACCAGTAAATTGAACACATTGAAGTGATATAAAATGCAACTTTTTGAATGGCATTCGTTTCTATAATAAAAAGTTTAAAATACATAAAGTTTTTTTTCAGTCTTTACAAAAATAGATTATAATAGTTTTACTAACTAAATAAACTGAGCATCATTCAAGTACATGGGTGAAATGAAATGAGATATTCAACATAAGGTATGTGGTGCATAAAAATTTCTAAACATATTTTTACAAACACTAACCATTTTATATTATAGATGAGAGAATGCATTAGAGGTTTTAACTTGTGCGACATGCATAATATTCTTAATGCTTTAGAATAGCACAATGAACTAAAGACACACAGCACCCATGATCTTATATAAAATGAACATATTAATCCACTTGGTTGAGAGGAGATAGCAATTTTCTGATGGCAGATACTGTGCCTCTAACCTCACTTGGTTAACCTTTGGAAAACCAAGAGACCCAGCCAAGATGGATCCCTCAGTGTTAATTTTGGAGTAAATTTTAAGTCAATGGAAGGGTAAATTTGTTTCCAGTTTAGACTTATGGAAGACAGAGAGTTCTTGCAAGAGGAATATTAAACATTATATTCACCTGAGTCAAAACCTGGTGTCTGGAGAACAGAGAATCAATAAGAGAAACTTTCTGTCCAGACCAGTGTCCCACAGAGAAATGATTATTTAGGGATTGGAGCAACAAGAGGAAAGGTGACTAATGAGCACATAGAGGAAAGCTGTAAATATCCTATCTGCTGGACTCAGTTAACTTGTGTACCCTTGGGCTGGACAGCATTTGGCTGTTACTTTTGGGGTCCTAAGTCTAGTTTGGGGACAGATGCCTCAATACCTCCAGGTTTCTTGCTTTGGAATAAAACTACATTCTCCATCACCAACCACCCAAGTAGGAATTTGGACTTGGGCAGAAAGACCTTCTTACAGAGTCCATCAAGGTGAGACAGAGAGGCCAGTAGATCCTGCAGGAAAGAGTCAGGTGGTTGGACACCAAGAGATTTTACTCTAACTCTTCTGGAAGCTGATCTAGCCTAGCTCCGAGCAGACAGATCTTGCATTTGTTTTCTCACTTGCTCAGTTAATGAAACATTTTTATTATTATGTTAAAAAGGAAGTGTCCATTTGAGTCAGCAAGACAGGGCTCATTGTGGGTGACTCAGAGATGGGAATGAAAGCCCATGTAGCAGAAGGAATGACAAGGACAAAGCAGTTCCAGAAAATGGGGAATATCTATCCAAAGAACTTTGCATTTTAAGTGGGAATAGAGAAATGGGGTATTAACAGTGACAGAATATGCAATGAAGTGACACTCTGCTTCGTTATATTTAAGGTGAGATATATTTAAACAAGTGTCTGAAATGAGAGTAAATATTCAATGGAGGTAGATATCTCCTTGCAGCAGGATTTCCCAAGACAAATATTCTTACTTTGGGTATCAAATAAAAATGGAAATTTTAATTTTATGAGTAGAACAGGTTATACTACAACTTTTACTTGGCAATTTTTCTTTTACAGGTAAAGTTCATTAAATATATTGTTTATTAGCCATTTAAATTCCCCATTGCAAATTGTTTGCTTTTCTATACTAGCACCTGTTTTTCTTCATCATCCTTTTAAAAAATAATCTTTCAAACAAAGGTTCTCACGTTTTTCTCCAACTTTACTCTTTCCCATTTAGCTCCTCTATGTTTGTAAAGATCTATTTGGAAGAATATGTAAATGTCTTTCGTTGTTACATACGATCTACCCCCCATTGTTTTTCAAACTTAAAAATTTGTTTCCATCAAGTTGAAATATTGCTGATTTCCTTATTGTGTTTTTTTTCCTTTTGTGGTTAGATCTTTCGCTAAAAATGTATCAATGTTTGCCATCATTTGGAAGCTGTTCTTTCCATTGGAACACAGTTTGCTTTTATTCTCTTGATAATCTAGAGCAGTTTCCAGTCTGTGCTTGCTGAGAAGGATCCAGTGGAACTGAAACAGGGCTGTTGAATAGGGTCTGGGAGATGCAGAAAGAATGTGACATCGGAGAGTCAGAAGAAAAATATTCCTTATCTCATCACCAGTGATTGGCAATTCTTAAATAATAGGATGGAGAGATGCTAAGGTTTTTGCATGTATTGATTAAGTCTGTTAAGAGTTTTAGGAGGATAATGCCATAATGTTTACTATATAACTGAAAAGCTTAAGGTTCAAATTTTATCAACAAATACATAGCACATCTCAGACTGTAAATCAGGTTTATTTGATTCCAGAAATTTTGCATTTAACATTATTTAAAACCACTTCAAATACTCCACATTAAAAAAATCCCAACTTTATTTACTTGTTATATATTTTCAACTGTAAAATATTTGTTTATTCTCTTTGCTCATTTTACTCTTATAGTGTTCAATCTATATAGTTTCTTTTCACTGTAAAAATATACCACTGCCTTTGTCATTTGGATGAATTATTTTTTGTTCTTTTTTTTAGTTTTTCTTGGTTTCAAGGGGATATAACAGGGATTGTAATGCTGTCAGAACCAAGGAAATTTTTCTTCATCGTATTTTCTTAGGGAATACCCGAATTTATATCTTCTCTTTAATCCCTTCCTCTCTTAATATTGAGTGGATTTTCATGTTTCTTTAAGCACAGGACAGAAAGTGACCATAACAGAAGGCAACTCCTTCTTTTCATGTGTAAGGGAGACTTGTCAGCTGGAATTTCAGAGCACCATTTCAAAATATTTGGGAAACAGAAAATCTGATGTTGTCACTTGGGTTGTATTTACTCCTGAGCTGATCAGTGTGACTGAGTGTGAGAAGAGCATGGTGCTAACTTGGCCCTAAGATGCCAATGTGTTAATACTGTGTGCATGCATTTGCATATGTGTGTTTGATGGGGTATCTGAGCTCATATATTCTCATAGATGTCTCTTATAATATAGAGTCTAGATGCAATTTCACAAATGCCAAAAAGATTCATTCCTTTAGTTCCATTCCTTTAGTTTTGCAATAAAATTAATGAAATGTGAGAGATACAGCATATGGAGAAAGGATTGAGTTTGAAATTTCAGCAGCACCAATGCCACCTTGTTTATAAAAGTCCTATGAATTAATCTCTCTCCATTGTCTTCTTTTCATTCCCCTGTTACATGGGGTTCTTTGTTCACCCAGAACATTTGAAACAAGTCCTCCATAAAAGTCTTTGGCCTGGATGTTCTCTCTGCTGGGCACAGATTTCCTTTTAGGTCCTCATGTCTCCTGCCTTCTTTCCCTTGAGGTGCCCTTTCAAATTTCACATTTTATATTGGATATTCCTTAACACAAGTGAAAAATAGAACCCTCACTTCACTCTGTCTTTGCCTACTTCCTTTTCCTTAATGCAAATATAATCAGCCGATTTGTAATATGATTATGACTATATTCTTTATCTTCAGAATGTTGGGACTTTTGGGTTATAGCATTGTAGACTCATTACCTCATCTATACTTTCCCTTAGTCATCAACTCAATATATATTCAACAAATGAACGAATTTCTCATGAAATCCACAGAGTTCATTTATGCTTGGTGAAGGGATGACTTTTGGGAATGGAATTGTTAATCAGACCTGGCACTAGAAATATCCTAATGGAATGAGATCCGTACAAATAATACAGAGTGCAAAATTTCACTGAAATAGACCATGTTAGCATTTCTTTTGGATAGTACTACTTGTTTATATGAAAACTAGACAAGTTCCTTTTCGATTTTCTGTTAGTCACATCAACCACATGGGACCTGGGAATGAAACACAAATTTCAGAATTTCTTCTCCTGGGATTTTCAGAAGCTTCAGAATTGCAGCCACTTCTCTTTGGGCTGTTCCTGTCTATGTACCTGGTCACCATCTTTGGGAATCTGCTCATCATCCTGGCAATCATCTCAGACTCCCACCTCCACACACCCATGTACTTCTTCCTCTCCATCCTGTCCCTTTGTGACATTGGTTTATCCTCCACCACTGTTCCAAAGATGCTGATGAACATCCAGATGCAGAGCAGAGTCATAACCTATGGAGGCTGCATCACGCAGATGTACTGTTTCTTGCTCTTTGCAGGGTTGGATGACTTCCTCCTGGCAGTGATGGCCTATGACCGTTTCGTGGCCATCTGCCACCCCTTGCACTACATGGTCATCATGAACCCCTGGCTCTGTGTCCTGCTGGTCCTGGGGTCCTGGGCCATGAGTGTTATGCAATCCTGTTCACAGGGGCTAATGGTGCTACGACTGTCCTTTTGTACACATAAGGAAATTCCCCACTTCTGTGAACTTTGTCAGATGGTCCAACTGGCCTATTCTGACACCTTCTTCAATTACCTAGTGACATATTTTTTAACTGGATTGCTGGGTGGGGGTCCTCTAGCTGGAATCCTTGTCTCTTACTTTAAGATTGTGTCCTCTCTACGTGCAATCTCCTCAACTCAGGGGAAGTACAAAGCATTTTCCACCTGTGCATCTCACCTCTCAGTGGTCTCTTTATTTTATTGTACAAGCATAGGGGTGTACCTCAGTCCTGCTGCTTCACACAACACACATTCAGGTGCACCAGCTGCAGTGATGTACACCATGGTTATACCTATGCTGAACCCCTACATCTACAGTCTCAGGAATAAAGACATAAAAGGGGCTCTGAAAAAATTCTTTGGGAGGAAAGCCTGAAAAGTGTCATTTGTCCTGTTGTGGTGGGAAAGTTGGTTTTAGCAGCTCTCAAGCTCTCAGAGCAAAAATTTTACTCTTTTTTGCTCAGAATGTAGATGTAGAACATTCTAGAGTCAAGATAACTGCAAATATGATGAAGGAAAGTATTTAATACATTGTGTAACTAGAGCAACTTTTAACCCTGATGGTGAAAATTTTCTTCTTGAAGAATGCAAGTTTCATTTCCATGTGTAAGGAGATTTTTATTGGATTACAGGAATGGATTGATATTCGATATTATTTTATTTGATCACCTTTCCATTTTTAATTAAATCTTGTTTAATTTAATAGAATATAGTGTAACTCACAAAGTTCTTTTTTTTACCCATCCAACTTCCCCCCAAGTAATTTATTTATTTATTTTTCATTGTGGCACATTCATTGCATGTGATGAATACATTTTGCAGCACTGCTGCACCACATGGATTAGAGTTTACATTGTAGTTTACACTCTCCCTCAGTACATTCAGTGGTTTATGGCAGGATATATAATGTCCAGCATCTGTCCCTGCAATATCATTTAGGGCAACTCCTGGCTATGATTTTCCAAGTCCCGAAAATGCCCCCACATTTCATCTCTTCCTCCCTCTTCCTGTGGTAAAGTGGACCTTTCTGTTTTTGTTAGAATACTTCCAGTGTTGCCTACAAATACACCTTCTTGTTTTCCTCTGAACAGAATATCTACCCCTTTGCAAAATTATGGTATAAATTTTAAAGAGTAGGCAGTTAACTATCTACCATGCATTCTTCATCTCTTATTTTGTCAATGCTGTCTTCTATATACTTAATCAAATGATTATACACAAGAGGTTGAAAATCTGCCTAATAATGACTCTTGTAATGGAATGCTATGATTCAGAGCCATGAGTTATTACTGCACAAATATCTGTGTCCTTGCAAACACTGCTGGTTACCAGGAAAATAACAACAATGGTAGTTTCCTTCTAATATGGGTATCTGCAGATAAATTGAACTGCACAGTGATTATAAATGCTGTCTTTAAATAACTGAAGGAATGCTGAACATACAGACTGCTGATCATTCTGAATGATTCACTTTTGTTCACATTCATTATTATATCAGTCAGCTGTTGATGCATGTATTAGTCAGCCAAAGGTTTGCTGATACAAAGTACCAAAACTCTGTTGGCTTTATAAAGGGTATTTATTTGGGATAGAATGTTTCACTCACAAGGTCCTAAAGTGTCCAACTTATGTTACTAAGAGATACCTTCTCACTCGAAGTCATTGATCACCTATTGAAGCAAGATGTAAGTTGATGTCTGTGAGGGTTCAGCCTTCCTTTTCCTCTCTTTTTTCTCTTTATGTTTTTAGTGCTACATTAAAAAAATATGAGGTCCCATATACCCCCCACTCCCCTCACCACACTTCTCCCATATCAACAATGTCTTTCATCACCATGGAACATTCATTGCATTTGATGAATACATTTTGGAGCACTGCTGCACCACATGGATAATGGTTTACATTATAGTTTACACTTTCCCCCAGTCCACCCAGTGGGCCATGGCAGGACATACAATGTCCAACAACTGTCCCTGCAGTACCACCCAGGACAACTCCAAGTTCTGAAAATGCCTCCACATATCTCTTTTTCCTTCTCCCTACCCTCAGTAGCTACCATGGCCTCTTTTTCCACATCAATGCTGCATTTATCCCAGCTTCTTCTGATCTCAACTGTAGGCTGGCATAAGGCTCATCTCTCTCCATGGGGCTCATTTCTTTCCAGGCTCACCTGCTCTGTTCTCTTCACAAGGTAAACTATAAACTATCAGGCTCATCTCTTTTCTGGGACCTCAGCTGTGTCTAATGAATTATCTCTATCTCTCTGTGTTTTTCTCCTATGGGTCTACTTCCATGTAAGAATCTGTCTTACCAGCCCAACAACGGGCTGGGACTCAAAGCTGAGTTACACTTAAATGATGTGATTGAATCAAAACCCTAATCTTAACAATTTAACCAGACCTCTTAGCTGAGTCCAATACAATCAAAAGATTATCACACCCAGAGGAAGGACGAGTTTACAAACATCATATCTCCTTTTGGAATTCATAAATAATCTCAAACTTGCATAGTACATAATGAGTCTTCCTATAATTAAATGGTTTAAATGATGCTTTTAATACTGCTTTGTTGTCAATAGGCTGGATCTGTTTGTTCTTCTACAGGGCCTTCATGATTGTGTGATCAACTTTGTGTTTCTTAGGAAAGCTCTGCTGATCTCGTCTGAGGTATTTTACATATTGGGGGTTTAACTGGCCCTAGGGAGGTCTCATTGGCCTCAACCATGTCTACTAGGCTTTGCTCAACATGCGCTTTCATCCTGTAGCTGGCCAGCCTGGGAATTGTTCATATGACAGATTTAAGAAGAAAAGTCTTCTTGAGGCACTTCCGTTTCAGCATATATTCTTAGCCAAGGGAAACAATATGCTTTAAGTACTGTGTAGTATCAAATGTGGATTAAAAGACCCACAGAGTCACACTGAAAAGGCATGGATTCTGGGAAATGAGTCATTTTAGTCTGTCAAGTTGGTATGATGAAAACCACAGGTTTGTTGGTGTAAACAATAATTTTTTTCATCTCAGCTCTAGAAGCAAGAAATCCAAAATCTAGGTCTCTGCCAAAAGTTTGTCCTCCCAGAGCCTGTAGTGTTCTGCTGTTGGCTTGCTGCAATTCTTAGGGTTCCATGGTTTCCAACTTTGCCTCTGGCTTCTTACTTATGACTTCTAATGACTCTGTGTTTGATTTGCTTATAAAGAGCCCAGAATTATGGATTAAAGCCCACCCTGATTTAATTTGGCCTCATGTAAATAGAATCTATGGAGATTGCATTCTTATTTTGCTCCCTACATAAACTAATTGTGACATCTTCAAGGATCCTATTTCCAAATGATTTCACACACAGAGGTCTGGAGGTTAGATCTTTAACGTATCTTTTGTGGGACACATGCTTCATTTCCCAAAACGTGGAAACTTTGTGTCATCTCTGCATCCATGTTGTTGTATGTGATTGTAGACCAACCACACTCATTCATGTAGCATATACATCGCTTTATCTGTCTTAATGGGAATTTGATACATTTTAGTTTGGGAACTACCACCAATCGTTTCTTTAAAATACTGCTTAATGTCTTAGTGAGAAAACCTTTGGCACTGAATTTGTGAAAGAGCAAAGCACAGAACCAGAAAAAAAGTTGAGAGTGGAAGGCAGTGAATGCAGAATCCCCATCCATAGCCGGAGACTGACATGGCATATGATTCTTAATAAATGGACTTCTCTCTCTTCTGGAAAGTGCTGCTCACTACCAGTTCACCTCACTCTGTATCTCTGGGTTTCTTAAACTTTCTTTCATTATTGCCCCCTAAGGAACATTTTTAGATATTTTCCCCTTCATAACCCTTTTCTTCACCAATGATTATTTATTTTATTTTTCTTTTTATTATCTTTTTAAAAGATACATAGATCACACAAATATTACATTACACTGAAATTTTAATGACCCAGGTATTTTTGTTGTGATCACTTAGAATATCATAGATCATTATAATATCTAATTGTTTAATAACCTAAGCAAATAGCTTTTTGCTTCTATCATATGATTTTTAAATTCATTCCTTGTGTGCATTAACTTTCAAGTAGAAAACAGAATATAATTGGCCTGATTATTACAAGTGCCAATGAAATAACCACTTCTACCCTTACCAGCTTTTTCATTAGTGGGACATGTTACAAATACTCAAAAATTTCTCATGAGTAGATTATCTCTTTAGGGGCATCATTGAGATACAAGTAATAGGAAGCAGAACTAAAACAGTAACTTATGCAAACTAATGGTCAATTAATATATGTCACAGGTCTAAAGTTATAGAATCCATGGCTAGCACAGCAACTCAATGAGCTAATAAGGACTTAGTCTTCTTTTACATTTTCCCACAACTTCCGCAATGTGTGGTTGTCACCTTTGTGGTCACAGGGTAGCTGTTGCAACTATGGACAGTGAATCCATATACCAATTAGGGAGAATAGGAGAAGACTCAAGGGTGCAGTACAAGTTGAGTGCCTCACATGCGCCATAAAATCCTTGTATTGAAGTTTATTGTATATATGGAAAAGTTCTATATCAGAAGTTTAATGAATTTTCAAAATCTGGATGTATACTAGAACCAGACCGAACCAAAAAACCAGGACTTATCAAGACCTGCCTCTCCACAAAGCTTATTTTATGCCAACTCCAGGCATGTCTACTGCCAACAGGGTAAGCACTGTCCAGGCTTGTAATAGCTTAGATTATTTTTGCCTCTTTAAAACTTTATTAAAAAAATGCATTCTTTTGTGTTTGGATTTTGCGCTCAATAGTATGCTCCTGACTCTATTTTTAAACACACAACAGACGTAACTTAACACCAATGTATTAGTTGCCAATGGGGTGCTGATGCAAAATACCAGTAGCCTGCTGGATTTTGTAATGGGTATATATTTGGGGTAGGATCTTACAGACACCAGGCTATAAAGCATAAGTTATTTCCCTCAACAAAGTCTATTTCCATGTGTTCGAGCAAGATGGCTGGCAATGTCTGCCAGGTTTTAGGCTTCCTGGGTTCCTTTCTTCCCTGGTCTTGTTTCTCTCTGAGCTTAGCTCCTCTGTTTTCTCCACAAGGTCAGCTGTAGGCTATGAGCCTCTCTAGGATTTGCCTCTCTCCACAAGGTCAGCTGTAAGCTATCAGGCAACTGGCTCTGTCTCTCTCCCCAGGGTTTCTGCCATGTATAAGGAGCTGTCTTTATTCCTCTGTGTTCTTCTCCTGGCTCTAGGCGTCCCTTCCTGGGGCTTTCTTCTCTTTCTACCTTTTTTCTTTATTTTCTTTTAAATGTTACATTAAAAAATATGAGGTCCTCATATATCCCCCACTCCCCTCACCCCACTCCTCCCACATCAACAATCTCTCCCATCATCGTGGCACATTCATTGTATTTGGTGAATACATTTTGGAGCACTGCTGCACCACATGGACAGTGGTCCACATGGTAGTCTACACTCTCCCCGAGTCCACCCTTGGTCCATGGCAGGACAGAGAGTGTCCAGCATCTGTCCCTGCAGCACCACCCAAGACAACTCCCAATCCTGAAAATGCCCCCACATCACTCTTCTTCCTCCCTCTCCCTACCAACAGCAGCCAATGTGGCCACTTTCTCCACATCAATCCTACAATTTCTTCCATTACTAATCACAATAGTTCCACAACAGAAAACCAGTAAGTTCACTCTAATCCATACTCTATTCCTCCATCCTGTGGACCCTGGGATGGTTATATCCAGTCCCCCTTCACATCAAGAGGGGGCTTAGATTCCACATGGATGATGGATGCAATTCTGCTTACAGTTGTAGGCACTCGTGACTCCCTGGTGTTGTGGTTGACCTTCTTCACCTCCCTGTTAGCTGGCCAGGGTAAGTCCAATAAACCAGAGAGTAGGAGATGCAAGTCTGCAGAGGCTCAGGGCCTGGTTGTCACATGAACATATTCTCTTACTCTACACAACAACAAACCACTTCTTGATCAGATTGTGATGTGTGATGAAAAGTGGATTTTATACAATAACCAGTGATGACCAGCTCAGTGGTCCAACCGAGAAGCAGTTCCCAAAGCCAAACTGGCAACAAAAAAAAGGTCATGGTCATTGTTTGGTGGTCTGTTGCCAGTCTGGTCCACTATAGCTTTATGAATCCTGGTGAAACCATTTCACCCGAGAACTATGCTCAGCAAATTGATGAGATGCACTGAAAACTGCAATGCCTGCAACTGGCATTGGTCAGTAGAAAGGGCCCAATTCTTCTCTTTCTTCCATGTGCTTACTTGCCAGAGCTCCAGCACAAGACTCCAGCATCATACTCCAAATCAAAACTCCAACATCAGATATCCAACTCTGTCATTTGTCATGTCTTTTATCTGTGAGTCCCCACCCCCCAAAGGTTGGGAACTCAATCCCCTAATGACATGGCCCAATCAAATCTCTAATCATAATTTAATCTTCCCCAGGTGCAGAACAATTTACAAACATAATCCAATATCTATTTTTAGAATTCATAACTATATCAAGCTGCTACAACCAATTACTGAAGTTATTTGAAATGGGATGAATAATGTAAAATTGCATGGGACTTCTAAAAGAAATTACAAATAATCCCAGGTAAAAGAAATAAATAGAAATGAGAACATAATCGATGGGTTCAAGTACAATAAAAACCTTCATGTTAAAAACATCTGGAAGAAAATAAACTGCTAATGAAAAACCAGCAGGTATATTTAGAATACATTGAGTCTTACAACACATAATGTAGATATATCAATAAATCTGTTGGTCTAATTGGAAAAAAAATTCTCAAGAAAAATAATTAAGGAATGTAAACCAACAATTTAGAAAGAATTTATATGAATATTATAATCATGAAAAGATGCCCAACTTCACTAATTATCAAAGAAGAAGAAATGAAGTAATGTAGGAAAACAAATTTCTCTAAATCAGAAAGATTCTATTGTTTAACTACTACTGTTATAAGGCTTAGTGTCAATATATGACGCTTAAGACACTAGCTTCAATTTAGACAGCCTTGGGTTTGACCTTCTCTCTGTTAACCAAAGCTGTGATATTGAGCTAGCTTCCTTATTTCTGTAAGCTCTTCCTTCCTCATCTGTAAATAGTGGAAAATATTCCTACTCAGATATAAGTTATTGCAAGAAGTAAATGAGACAATGTGTAGAAAATGTTTAAACAGTGTTGCCACATACTTTTCTATTTGAAAAATTAATCAATTAATTAATAGGCATTGGTTAAATTGGCTAATAATTATTAATTGAATAAATTAATACATCAATTTTATGAATTCAGTATGCTTGCATTTCTTTGGTGCACACACCACTTTATATTTAACCATCCAGCCATTCTGGTCACTCAATTCAACAAATATACAATGAGCATAAATGCCATACCAAGGACTCTATTAGGCATTGTGTTGAAAAAGATTGATAGATATAGTCTGAAAGTCAAGTAATCCACATTGTGATGACTGGAAAAGTTTAGAAATTTGACATGATTGAAAAGTAAGTGAATGAGCTGAAATTTTGTGGCTGATTTTATTCACAGAACCCTTCAAAACATACTTTGTAAGTTAATTTTCAAGGGAGCATTTTCAAAATAGGCATAGGTAAAATCACCTCTGATGAAATATATTAAATGTGTGAGATAAGATACATTTTAAACAAAATCCAAATCATTAGTATAGATAACAAAGAATATATCAGTTTCAGTTTAAAAAGATTAAAATTACCAGTTAGGAATTGAAAAAGGCGATGCAAGATATGTTTGTAAATAGTAAAGATGAGAGCAGGAAAAGCCCAAAGGAAGATTAAAGGAATGATTTGCTTAAAAATCTGTAAAACCAGATGTAGTAAAAATGTTGATTTCTGGTATTCAGCATTTTGGGAGAATTTTCAACATTTTTTTCTTTTTCCATATCCAATTTTTAAATTAGAGAAGTTCTGAGCTTATCAAATAAACATGTATAATGTGCAGAATTCCCATATATCACCCCTCCATCAACATCTTGCATTGTTATGGAATATTTATTATAGATTATGAAAGAACACCATCAAAATATTACTACTATGGTCTATACTTACATTTGGTGCATTTTTCCATACATCCCTTATTAGTAATACCATTAATATTGATATATTACCTTCTTTATACTTGATGCAAGAATATTTCAATATTGCTGTTAACTATAATATCTAAGTTTCATTAACTGCATTTTTTCCCATGCATCACCATGTTCTTACCACCTTCTAATAATGACATACATTTGTTCTAGTTCATAGAAGAACATTCTTGTATTTGTACTAATAACCACAGTCATCATCCCCCTCTGGATTCACTGTTTTTCAGTCAGTAGATTATTCTCTAGCTTTCTGTCAACTGATATTTACATGATCAAAATTGTCCCTTTCAGCCACAGTCACACTTATAAACAACCTGTTTTATTTATTACTTAATATATATGTGTTACCATCGAATCTACCTATTTCCACACATTTACAGTCCAGCTAATTAAAATTTTACATTGTTGTTTTCACCTTTAGGCAATAGTGAATAATCTTGCTATGAACATGGGTGTGGCATATCTTTTTGTGTCCCTGTGTTTATTTCTTCTGGATGATTACATCCTAGTAGAGGATTTGTCCGATTATAAGGCATTTCTATGAATATATTTACTTTCATGAAGAACTTCCAAATTGTCTTCCACAGAGACTGCACTATTGTACATTCCCACCTGAGTGAAGGAGTGTTTCTGTTTTTCCAAATGTACACCATTACTTGCAGGATTCTGTTCTTTTTAAAAAAATGACCATTCCATGAGGTGTTAGAGCATATCTCATTGTAGTTTTGATTTGCATTTCCCTAATAGCCAGTTAAAATTTTCAACAGTTGTATTTCATCTTTGGAAATATGTCTACTTAAGACTTAGGCCCATTTTTAAATTGGATTGCTTGCCCTTTTATCATTCAGTTATAACCTCTTTAAGTAATACAGAAATAAAACCCTTATTGGATATGTGATACTCCCATTGAATAGCCTGTCTTTCCATCTTCTTTCTTTTTAAAAATTTTAATTTTAATTTTTAAAGAAGCTTTAGAATAAGTAAACATTACATAAAAATATACTGGATTCCCATATGGCACACCCTTCCCAATCCCACATTTTCCCACATTAGCAACAACCTCCATTACTGTGGCACATTTGCACCATTGAAGCATTGCTACTAACTGTGAACTAAAGTTTCACTACATTTTACTCTCTATCCTTCACAATTTGGTAGATTATGAAAAAATATATAAAGTCTTGTATCCATCATTACAATTCCATGCAGGACGATTCCAAAGTCCCCAAAATCTCCCCATTTCACACCTATTCTTTCCTCACCTTCCCTTCAGAAACTCTGGTGATCACTACCTTTATATCAATGATAAATTTTCTTCCATTGCCAGAATAACAATTTGTCTGTAATAGAATACTAATAAGTCTACTTTAGCCCATAGTTCATTCCTGAATCTTGAGGATTTTGAAATGGGAATGACCACTCTTTCCAACTGAGAGTGGTTTAAGTCACATGGGGCAGGTGGACAGAACCATTTTGCTTGCAGTTCCAGACATTCTCTGTTCCTTGGGATGGACTTTGTCCATCATCATCTTCTCGTCCACTGTCCTCGGTGCTGTCAATGAACTGGAAAGTAGGTTTTGCAATTCTGCTGAGATTCAGGGCTCAACTCTCACATGGAAGGACCAAAAATTTAAGTCTCTAGAACATATATTTAACAAGTATAGTGCTAATTTTAGGTTCAAATAAAAGGGTCAGAAGAGCCAAAAGTGGGGAAATTATAAATGAGTTTAAGTCTGTTACACTGGGAGTATAAACTCAGAGTAAGGCCTATTGACAGGGTGTTGAATTCCTGAGTTTGTCTGTTCCAGTTGTAGTGCCTGGATGTCTATAAAGCCCTCAGGAGCTCCACCATTTAAGGCACTGTTTACTCTGGCAGTCAATAAACCCTATTGAGATTTGCATAATTATAAACTCTGAATGATGTACTGACTCAATTTGACATGTCATAGCTATAAAAACTCATTAGTAGTTAATATCCCCCCTTTTGGTCAAGGCCAGATTCTAGATGCATTGCTATTTGGTGCTTGGTAATAATCCCTCAGTGCCAGGGAGGCTCATCCTAGAGTCATGTCCCACACAGGGGAGAAGGAATTGCATTATTGTGAGTCTGGCTTAGGGAGAGGCCATATTTGAGCAACAAGGAGGTTTTCAGGAGGCAACTCTTAGGCAATATATAATACTAGGCTAAGTTTCAATATCACAAGAAAAGGTACATAAGTATAATCATCAATATCAAGAGCCTGTTGTGATGGTTTTTCTTACTTGACTAGGCACTGCCCTTGTATGAGGGTAATTCTTGCTGTTCTGTTACAGATACTAGCAGGACAGGAATTCAATATTCTTTTGCTTATTGTTTGGGTCTCCACACATCTAACCAACACCTATGAACACTTGAACATATTAATATGTCTTAGATGCATGTCCAAGATACACCCCTCCATACACATCCCTCTATCACTGACACCCCATAAAAGTGATCCTTTCCTGTCACAGTTATGATGCTTCTGTGATCCAAAACCTCACCAAAAAAAGGTCAACAAAATAACAAAATACAATTTAAAAATGAAATAATAATATTTTTAAAAATAACAAATGAAAAACAATTTAAAAATTGAAATAATATAAAATTTTTAGATGTTTCTTTCATCACTGTAGGAACTTTTGTCTTATATGCACAGTAAAAATTTCTTACCCATATTCCTCCAGTGTCTTATTTTTTTCCATTTTATATTCAGAGAAGCTTTAAGTTACAGAAAAGCCACATAGAAAATATAAAGGATTCTCATATACCCCATGCCCTCTCTTTTTCCACTCTCCCATATTAAATTTTTTACATGTGAATGGTACATTTGTAACAATTGATGTACGAATGTTGAAGCTTTGCGGCAAGTCATGATCTATGATTTACATTTTGGTTTATATTTTGGACTGTATAGTTTTATAAGTTTTGATAAAATATAAAATAGTCTGTATCAAATATTGCTAGATTATAAAGAAGAATTCTAATTTCCTTAAAATTTCCTGCTCCATCTATTTTTTTAAAAAGATTTATTTATTTATTTGTTTCTCTGCCCTTTCTCCCCCCACCCCGGTTGTCTGTTCTCTGTGTCTATTTGCTGCATCTTCTTTGTCTGCTTCTGTTGTTGTCAGCAGTACAGGAATCTGTGTTCCTTTTTGCTGCATCATCTTGTGTCATTTCTCCGTGTGGGCGGCACCATTCTTATGCAGGTGCACTTTCTTTCGCACTGGGCGGCTCTCCTTATGAGGTGCACTCCTTGCGCATGGGGCATTTGTACGCTGGGACACCACTGCGTGGCAGGGCACTCCTTACACGCATCAGCACTGTGCATGGGCCAGCTCCACATGGGTCAAGGAGGCCCAGGGTTTGAACTGTGGACCTCCCATGTGGTAGACAGAAGCCCTAACCACTGGGACAAGTCCGCCACCATCCATCTATTTTATTATTCCCTTTTCCTCCCTTCAGAACATATAGAAACCACTAAGTTTTAATTTTTGAAGAATTAGATTCATTGTTACTTGCAATAATATTGAGGGTTTAACATATTGATCTGTTTCTTTTATTGATACCTCCTATGATTTTGAGGGATT
The DNA here is from genome assembly GCF_030445035.2 of Dasypus novemcinctus. NCBI lineage: Eukaryota > Metazoa > Chordata > Mammalia > Cingulata > Dasypodidae > Dasypus > Dasypus novemcinctus. The sequence goes on from NC_080702.1 coordinate 43,786,110, forward strand.
CTTTTCTCTCCTACTGAGAACAAAGCAGGGCTTCCCAGGATGGGGTTTTAAAATTTTCTTGTTTATTGTGTGGCTTTCCCTACATTGACTTAATATTCCATAACAAGGTGAATGTCTATATGTTCCACAGAAGCTTGTTCCAGGTGTGGCTAAACACAATGTTCTACACCAGTAACTCTCCCTATCCATATTTGCCAAAAGAACATTCCAATATTGTAGCTTAACCACAGACCTGTAAATCCCCAGAGTTCACATGCTCCTTCCTACAATCCTCCCCTAGTTCCACGGATAGTCCAACCCAAAGCCCCACCCTACTTCCCCACACAGAGCAGCACCACTGAACCCAATCTGAACCCAATCACACCACTGCAACACTCTCATGCCCATCCAGTGCCCAACCACACCCTTCCACCTTATCAGAGTTCTCCAATGACTCCATTTCTGTGAGATGGCCACCCAGCCAAGGAGCTTGCCTACTACCTCCATGTTCCTGTTTCTAAGACTGTAGATAAAGGGGTTCAGCATGGATGTGACCAATATATATATCCCTGAGGTCACCAGACTTGTCCTATAAGACAGAGTGCTTTCAGATTTCAGGTAGATGCCAATGCCTGTGGCATAGAAGAAGGAGACAACTGACAGGTGAGACCCACAGGTGGAAAAGGCTTTATGCTTACTTTCTGCTGATGAAATTTTCAGAATGAGGGAGACAATCTGAGAATAGTAGCAAAGGACCTCAGTGGCAGAAAGAATGACACTTAACAATAGCTACAAAATACATGAATAAGTTATTGATGAAGGAATCAGAACAGGTGAGATTCATGATTTCAGGAAGGTCACAATAAAATGTGGGATTTCTCTGTTTGTGAAGAAAGAGAACCTCAAGACAGTCAATGTTTCAATCAGGACCATCAAGACAGTGAGACACCAGGACCCCCCAGACGAGCAGGACACTGCAACTGTGTAGTGCAGGGGTGAGAGATGGCCACAAAACAGTCATAGGTCATCAGGGTCAGAAAGGAATTGTCTGGGCATTCAAATACAAAGGAAAAATCTGGGTGAGGTAGCTTGCATGGCTGATAACTTTGTTCTGTGCTCAGCAGCACTTTGGGGATGTTGGTGGAGGAGAACTTAAAGTCAGCAACAGACAGCCAAAGACAGAGGAAGCAGTACATGGGCATGTGGAGGTAGGAGACTGACATGATGTCCAGGATGATGAGCAGGTTCCCTGTGAGAGTGACCAGGTACATGGATAAGAAGAGACCAAAAAGGAGAGGCTGCATGTAGTTCTTCTCTGCAAATCTCAGGAGAAGTATGTTTACAGTGTGTTTCCTGTTTCCATGGGATAGCTCAGTTTGCCCTGAAAAGAAGAAAAAAGGATTACAACAGTAAATACAAATGGGCATTCTTCAGTATGACAGCAATATCCTAAACTCAGTAGCTCATAATGCAATACAACTTGTCTAATAATTACTTCTCCATGATGACAGATTGTGGTTGCTTTGGTGCCAGATAGCCAATGCTATATAATATTTGCATAGCATCCCAACACTACCATCCCTTCCCACAATAAAAAGTCGCTGTTGGGGAGGCAGGGCTAGATGGTGTCTGAGTGAGTGCACCTTATAGGCTCTCCTGCAAAGAAGTGGCTGGGCAGTGTTGGAAATTTTTCTGGACCAGGCTGTTTCAGGGTTTTGCAGGGCAGGAGGTGTCTGGACATCAATTTGGTGGGATGGTGACCAAGAAGATTTGTGTAAAAGGTAGAATTTAGAGTCTCTTTCATGGAGATCAGGGCTGCATGCAGGACACTTCCCCCTGGGGTGGGTGGCACCACAGTGGCGATTCCTGGAGACTCTGCAGTGCTGGGAAATTCCCAAGCCCTGAGCGGGCTATTGGGGGGCTTGCAGTGCAAGAGGTGTTTGGAAACCAATTTCGTGAGACAGAGACGGAGGAGATTTGTGCGAGATATGGAATTTTGGGTTTCTGACATGGAGATCATAGCTTCTGGCTAGAGCCCCACCCCCTAGGGCTGGCTGCCAATCTGTGGCGGTCCTTAAATTGTTTGCAATACAGAGGCATCACCAGCAGGCTGTTTAGGGTGTGTGCAGGGTGGGAGGGGTCTGGAAACTGTTTTGGTGAAACAGAGACGGAGGAGTTTTTTGCAAGACATGGAATTTTGGGTTTCTGACACAGAGATCAGCGCTTCCGGCTACAGCCCTGCCCCCTAGGACTGGCTGCCAATCTACGGTGGTCCTTAAAGTGTTTGCAATACAGAGATGTCACCAACAGGCTGTTTCAGGGTCTTGCAGGGTGGAGGTGTCCTGAAGTCGACTTCATGAGACAGCAACAGAAGAGACTCTCATGAGAGGGGGAATTTTGGGTTTCTGACACAGAGGTCAGAATTTGCGGATGTGACACACCCCATAGGGCTGGCGCCCATCTGAGGGGATCCTGGAAGGCTGTGTTGCATTGCAGTGCTCCCAGGCTCCCTGTTAACTGGATTCATGGTTCCCAGGTCTGTGTCCCCTAAACCCTGGTGGCCCACACCCCAGAGACTCACACCTCTTGAGTCTGCAATATCACAGACTTCTCATCCCTGAATCCACCATGCCCTGAGGGCCAGCTGAGGTCCTTGATTGTCCTAGCCCTTGGCGTTTGCGTGTTTTTATTCTTTTCTTTTCTTTCTTTTTTCTCTTTTTTCTTTTCTCTTTTTTTTTTAATTGTCTTGGTTGCTGATATTGCATTATCTCCTAGTCTTTTCTCCCATTGAATCCCCCAAGGTCTTCTTTTGTTTATTTTGGGTTGTTTTTTTCTTTCTTTATCCTTTTCTTTATCTTGCTTGTTTCCCTCCCTTTTCTTTGCACACCCCCCATTTTTTCTTCTCTTTTTTTCTTTTCTCTCTTTTTCTTCTTATTTTATTTTATCTTAATTATACAATAGATGCTACAGGGAATGCCTCACATTTGCTCAGTTTCCTCATCCTCCATCTCCTCGTTTCTGGGTGAATTGATTTTGGCCAACTACACTATCCCCATTTACCTCACATCTTGATATCCTCCATCATCTACTGTCTCTCCTATATTCCACTTCCCTTTCTTTGGTCCCCAAATTGTCTAACTCTTAATTTCTAATACCTTTGTTTTTTTTTTCTATCTTTTATCCACTCTTGATACTATTGTCTTTCTTTGCTCTTTCCCTCTTTCATAAAATCACTGGCTTTTTAATTCATACTATATTCCTTTCATATTCAGTTGACTATCTCATTATAGGTACTCACTGCTATAACTCTACACAACTTATCTGAATCTAATATCCATTCTTCCCAATCTCATATTGTTGCTCTGTTAATATTTATTACCAATACAACCTTACACATTTTCCTTTTTTACACAATTGCCTTTCCCTGGCACTAATATTTTCCTTCAAAGCGAACTCAGACAGCAACAAGAAATTAGAATAAGAAAAACAAAGTGACAAAGAGAAGATGTAACACTTATGCAAGAACAAAAACTAATTAATCCCCAAGACTAGACAAAGAAGCTAAGGAACTGATTAAATGTGTCAAGATAAAATGATGACCAGACAGCAACAAAAAACTACAAACAAAACAAATAATCAGGAAAACATGGCTGAATCCAATGAACAAACTAAAAACCAGGAAGGGGAACAGAACTTCAGACAAGTAATTAAAGATCTCAGAACATATATTAGAGACAAACTTAATGAAGTAAAGGAGGAGTTGTATAATATGAAGAAAATAGTTGGAGAGGAAATTGCAGACATACACAACAAGATAACAGATGTGATGGGAATGAACACCACAGTTCAAGAAATCAAAAATACACTCGCAGCAAATAGCAGCAGATTAGAAGAGGTAGAGGAGAGAATTAGCAATGTGGAAGACAGTACAATGGAAATCAAACACATAGTAGAATTGATCAATAAAAAGATAGAAAAAATCCAGCTATGACCTAGGAACCTGAATGACAATGCAAAACACACAAACTTACTTATTATAGGCATCCCAGAAGGAGAAGAGAAGGGAAAGGTGTCAGAAGGGGTGTTGCAGGAAATAATGGCTGAAAACTTCCCAAATCTACTGAGAGAGACAGATGTACATATCCAGGAAGCACAACGCACCCCAAACATCATAAACTCCAAGAAGCCCACCCCAAGACATATACTTGTCAAATTATGAATGCTGAAGACAAAGAGAAATTTCTAAAGGCAGCATGAGAAAAGAAAACCATCACATACAAGGGAGGCTGCATAAGATTAAGTACTGATTTCCCATCAGAAATCATGGAGGCAAAAAGGCAGTGGTATGATATAGTCAAGGTACTAAAAGAAAAAAAATTTCAATGAAGAATACTCTACCCAGCTAAACTAGCATTCAAATTTGATGGAGAGTTCAAATATTCACAGATGAACAGAAATTGAAAGAGTATGCCAACAAGAAACCTCCCCTTCAAGAAATATTAAAGGGAGTTCTTCAGGAAGAAAGGAAAAAACAGGACAGGCAGAGTTGGAGGAGAGTGTAAGAGCAACAAAAACGACAAAAAGAGAAGAAACAAACAAACAAAATATGGCAAACATAAATCCAATCAAAATATGGCTAACATAAACAATTCTGTGAAAGTAATAACATTGGATGTCAATGGATTAAACTTACCTATCAAAAGATTCAGACTAGGTCATTGGATAAGGAAATATGACCCATCTATATGTTGTCTACAAGAAACACATCTTAAACCCAGAGATTCCTGGATGTGGAAAAGCAAATGGTTGGAAAACAATCTTATAAGTAAACAATAACCAAAAAAAGGCAGGAGTAGCTATATTAATATCATACAAAATAGACTTTAAATGCGAAAAATTGTGAGAGATAAAGAAGGATACTACATATTAGTGAAAGGGACACTCTCTCGGAAGAATGAACAATAATAAATATTTATGCTCCTAAAAAGGGCGCCTCCAAATAAAGGAGGCAAACACTGGAAAAACTAAGTGCAAGAATAGATGCCTCTACAATTATAGTGGGAGATTTTAATACACCACTATCAACTTTGGACAGAACATCTCAAAAGAAAATCACTAAAGAAACAAAATATTTGGACAGTATATTAGAGGAGCTGGATCCAATGGACATATACAGATCATTACACCTGAATACAGCAAGATATACGTTTTTCTCAAGTGCACATGGATCATTATACAAGCTAGACCATATGCTAGGCCACAAAGAAAGGCTCAGTGAATTGAGAAAGATCGAAACCATACAAAATAATATCTCTGACCTCAGTGGAATGAAGCTGAAATCTGCCAGAACCAGAGGCCCAGACTTCACACCAAGATATGGAAATTAAACAGCACATTCTTAGAAAAACAGTGGGTCAAAGAGGAAATCTCAAGTAAATCAATAACTACCTTTAAACGAATGATAATGATAACACAACATAACAAAACTTATGGGATGCAACAAAAGTAGTACTGAAAGGGAAATTTATAGCCATAAATTCATACATCAAAAAAGAAGAAAGAGCAAAAATTGAAGAATTAAATGCACATTTGGAGGAATTAGTAAAAAACCAACAAAGTAATCCCACAGGAAGAAGAAAGAAAGAAATAACAAAGATAAGAGCAGAACTAAATGAAATAGAAAATAAGAAAACACTTGAAAAGATAAACAAGACCAAGAGCTGGTTTTTTTTTTTTGAGAAGATCGATAATTTTGATAAACCCTTAGTGAGACCAGCAAAGAAAAAAAGACAGATGATGCAAATACACAAAATAAGAAATGAGAAAGGAGATATCACCACTGACACCACAGAAATAAAGACTGTCATAAGAGGATACTTTGAAAAACTATATTCCAACAAAAATTACAATTCAGAGGAAATGGACAAATTCCTAGAAACACATAAGCAGCCTATATTGACGAAAGAAGAAATTGATGATCTCAAGAAACCAATCACAATTAAAGAAATAGAATCAGTAATTAAAAACCTCCCAACTAAGAAGAGCCCAGGGCCAGATGGCTTCACAGGTGAATTCTACAACACATTCCGGAAAGAACTAACACCAATCCTGCCAAAATTCTTCCAAAAAATCAAAACAGAAGGAACATTGCTTAAGTCCTTCTATGATGCCAACATTACCCTAGTACCAAACCCAAACAAAGACACCACAAGACAGAAAAATTACAGACAATTTCCCTAATGAACGTAGATGCAAAAATACTTAACAAAATACTTGCTAATCATATTCAAACAACACATTAAATGAATTACACACCACAACCAAGTGGGATTCATTCCAGGAATGCATGGATGGTTCAACATAAGAAAATCAATCAATGTAATACAACATATTAACAGATTGAATGAAAAAATCACATATTATATCTACAGATGCAGAAAGAGCATTTGACAAAATACAGCACCCTTTCTTCATAAAAACACTTCAAAAGATCAGAATACAAGGAAATTTTTTGAACATGATAAAAAGAATATATGAAACACCCATGGCCAACATCATTTACAATGGTGAAATCCTAAAATCCTTCCCTCTAAGATCAGGAACAAGACAAAGATGTCCACTCTCTCCCCTTCTATTTAACATTGTCTTAGAAGTACTTGCTCGAGCACTGAGGCAAGAACCAGACATAAAAGGCATTCAAATTGGAAAGAAAGAAGTCAAAATTTCATTATTTGCAGATGACATGATCCTATACATAGAAAACCCTGAGCAGTCTACAACAAAGCTTCTAGAACTCATAAATGAGTTTAGTAAAGTTGCAGGTTATAAGATCAATGTGCAAAAATCAGTAGCATTTCTGTACACCAATAATGAGCAAGATCAGGAGGAAATCAAGAAACAAATGCCATTTACAATAGTCAATAAAGAAATCAAAAATTTGGAATAAATTTAACTGAAGAGGTAAAGGACTTATATACAGAGAACTACACAAGACTGTTCAAGGAAATCAAAGAAGACCAAAAAAAAAGGAAGAATATTCCCTGTTCATGGATAGGAAGACTAATATTATTAAGATGTCTATCCTACTAAAACTGATCTACACATTCAATGCAATCCCAATAAAAATCAACACAGCATTCTTTAAGGAACTTGAAAAACTAACTATGAAATTTATTTGGAAAGGAAAGAGGACCCGAATAGCCAAAGACATATTGAAAAGGAAAAACGAAATTGGAGGAATCACACTACTTGACTTCAAAACATACTACAAAGCTAAAGTAGTGAAACAGCATGGTATTGGCATGAAGAGAGACACACAGACCAATGGAATTGAATTAAATTTCTGATATGGGACCTCATATATATAGCCATATAATATTTGATAAAGCCACCAAACCCTCTCAACTGGGAGAGAATGGCCTATTCAACAAATGTTGCCTGGAGAACTGGATATCCATATGTATAAGAATGAAAGAGGATTACCAACTCACACCTTATACAAAGATCAACCCAAGATGGATCAAAGACCTAAATATAAGATCCAAGACCAAAAAGACTTTGGAAAGCAGTGTGGGGAAACATCTACAATACCTTGTAATAGGAAATGGTTTCATGAACTTCACACCAAAAGCACGAGCCACAAAAGAACAAATAGATAAATGGGGCTTTCTCAAAATTAAAGCCTTCTGTACCTCAAAGCAGTTTGTCAATAAAGTAAAAAGGGAACCTACACAATGGGAGAAAATATTTGTTAACCATATATCTGATAAGAGACTTATAACTTGCTTATGTAAAGAACTACTATATCTTGAATATAAAAAAATAACCCATTTAAAAAATGGGAAAAAGATTTAAAGAGACACTTCTCCAAAGAAGAAATACAAATGGCTGAAAAGCACATGAAAAAATGCTCCAAATCTTTAGCTATTGGGAAAATGCAAATCAAAACTACAATTAGATACCATCTTAATTCCATAAGATTGGCAGCTATGAAATAAACAGAAGAGTACAAATGCTGGAGAGGATGTGGAGAAATGGGAACACTCATCCACTGCTGATGGGAATGCAGAAGGATCCAACCATTCTGGAGGACAGTTTGGTGGTTTCTCAAAAAGTAACCATAGATTTGCCATATGACCCAGCATTTCCACTGCTGGGTATATACCCAGCAGAACTGAAAACAAGGCCACAAATCGATATATACACACCAATGTTCATAGCAGCATTGTTCACTTTCGCCAAAAGTTGGAATCAACCCAAATGCCCGTCAACAGATGAATGGATCAATAAAATGTGGTATATACGTACAATGGAATACTACTCGGCTTTAAGAACAAATACACTACAAACACACGTGATAACATGGATGAATCTTGATAACCTTATGTTGAGTGAAGCAAGCAAGGCATTGTAGGACAAATACTATATGACCTCAATTATATGAAGTAATTAAACCAAGCTGCCTCAGAGAGCTAGAGAATGGATGATAGGCTTACAGGAAATCGGGGGGTAGAAGAAGGATGTAAGCTGACATCTTCATGGGTGAAATCTATGGTAAGCTGGAGGTAAGTATGTGTACAAGCAAGGGATAAAATGGGGGCATAGGGATACCTTTGGGTAGGACTTTGTGGGCTTGAGGGGTCTAGGGATGGGTGGATAGGTAATATTGTCCAAGATATTGGGGGGAGGGTGGGGCAACATATGAACATAGGAGATTGTCAGGTGTTCTTGAGAGTGTAATGTGGAGAAAACCTTTTCAAAATATAATAAGGAAAGTTACCTGTTTAAGATACTTAAAGGGGCTAATCTGATGTAGAACAGACTCCTGGGGAACATGTGAATTCTCATTTTGCCAGAGTGGGTTATATCATTGGGTAGAGACCCATATAATGAGAGAGAAGGTATACCCACATCCTGGGGAGGACTGATGCCATCAAAAAGAAGGAACTGTATCTCTCAAGAGAAATGGTGGCTCCCAGGGCATTAGGGCAGTTGAGCATGTCAAGGCTTCAACACTGTTGCAAGTATGTCTGAACATGGCTCTTCAAGAAATGAAGATTGACTGTCACTGTGGGCCCCAAGGGGAGCGGGAAATAGATATTGAATAGATGGAATCAACGTAACTGTGAGGGCAATAGAAGTGTTTCACAAGAGTATGCAAGGATGGATATAAAACATGTAATATTACACCAAAACCTATAGGGACAGATAGACTAATAATGTAAATCATAATGTAAAACATAGGATAACTAAAAATTTAGAAAATTGTGTAGCCTAAAGTATAAACCACAATGTAAACACAAATGTTACCTTGCTTGAAAGCTATTGTCTCAATATCTGTACATCAGTTTCAGTAAATATAGTATGAATATGTTAAAAGACTATTGCTGTGTAAGGGAAAAGCTTTTATATTGGATATGTGGGAGTACTGTATGTTGTATATATGAATTACTGTGACCTAAAACTCTTGTGAAGATAAGCTTAATAATTAGAAAAAAGAAAAGAAAAAGATAGGGTGTAGAACTTCTCCAAATTAATATTTATTCTATATCTAACCTTTAGACTCATCACTATATTCCATTTTACTATTAAGGGAACCTGGCATTATACTGGGCTTCATGCTTCAGGAAGTTTTGGATCACAGAGTGGTTCAACAATGGCAGTGGAGGAATACTGGTATGGGATGTTATTGACATGGGAAATATGGTTGACAGGGAGTTATACAGGGCTTGTGTCTGGGGTGCATGGAAATGTTTGGATATATTCATAGTGGAAACAATTAAAAACAACAGCTGGGGGTGTGCTGGGTTCCTGGCCAGGGGTCTCTGTCATGGTCCCTAGGGGAGCAGCGGCAGTCTCCCGGGTGCAACGGCAAGGACCAGGAAGGAATGAGGTTCCAACAGTGAGCTCCTGATACTAATGACTATGCTTGTGAGCCTATACACCTGAAATAAGAACAAGGCCTAGAGCAGCACTGTGCCTAAGAGTTCCCTCCTGATAGCCTCCGTGTTACTCAAATGTGGCCAGTCTCGAAGCCAAACTCAGCATGTAAATGCAATGCCTTTCCCCCAGCGTGGGACATGCCACTAGGGGATGAGCCTCCCTGGCACCAAGGGATCACTACCAAGTACCAGCTGATGAAGTAACTAGAAAATGACCTTGAATTAAAGGTTCAATGTGGACCAGCAGAATATCCCTGTCTACATATAGTAACTGGAGTTAAAAATGCTGTTTTACCTAAAGTAAGGGGGAAATGGAAAAGACAAATGAGTTCATATGGCTATGAGTTTCTAAAGAAGAGTCTGGAGGTTGTCAGAAGGATTGCCCTTATGCACACCTGAGCAGGCCTCAGAGACAGATAAAGTAGATACAACCCCAGATATTGGTCCTTTTGAGGGCTAAAGAGACCCACAGGTTCTATGGTCATGGCAGATGGGGTTCACTGCTATGCCAGTTGGCTCGTCTTTTTCTGTGTGATGGAGCTGGACTCAGATGGGATCTCTTTTCACAAGCCTTTCATGCTACTTTACTGGTATTATAGTTGGTGCTGGGGCTTAAGATATATCTAGGGGATTTGAATATCTGGACTGACAATATGATAGTCAGGCCCTGACCTCAACAGACTTTAGCTCCTACACTCTGATTTATTGGACTTACCCCACTCAGCTAACATGGAGTTGAAGAATGTCAACCACCACACCATGGAGCCTAGTGTGCCTACAACTGAATGCAGGAGGATTGCATCCAATATCCATGTGGAATCTAAGCCCCTCTTGACATAGATGTGGAATGGACACAATCAAGCCAAGGTCCACAGGAAGGAGGAATATAGTAAGGACCAGAGTGGACTTAATGATATTCTCTTCATGAATTATTGTGGTTAATAATCGAGAAAATGTGGCATTGATGTGGAAAAAGTGGCCATGGTGCCTGCTGGGTACACGGAATGGAGGGAAGAGAAGAGATGTGGAGGCGTTCTTGGGACTTGGAGTTGTCCTGGGTGATGCCCCAGGGACAATTGCTGGATGTTGTATGTCCTCCCATGGCCCACTGGATTGAACGTGGGAAAGTGTGGGCTATGGTGTGGAACACGGCACATGGGGTGCAGCAATACACGGAGATGTACTCACCAGACGCAATGGATGTGACATGATGATGGGGGAGAGTTTTACTGTGGGGGAAGTGGTGGGGTGCGGGCGGTGGGGGCAAATGGGGACCTCATTTTTTTTAATGTAATATCTTTTTAAAAAAATGAAAAAATTGAGTAGAATTTGGAAAAAAAACAAAAATAAAAATAAAAACTTGGTTTGGTATTTGTGGCAAAGAATAACTTTGTGATAATAAAACCTGTTTGGAGGCCACTGGAAGGTGCATATTTAAATAAATGGTAATTATATGTTATCTTGATTCTATTGGAAATCTTCTCTATGAAGTATAGTTTTTTCCCTCTATTACTAAATTAAAACACCTACTATTATCTTAATGGTAAAGTTGTATAAGTAAACAGTCATTTGATACATGATGTGTTGCATTAAATTGTTTAAAATATATATAAAAACAAGGAATAAACTTTAACACTGTCAAACTCTTTTGTGCATTCAAACCAGGCCTTGAATATATTACAGGTTGTCTCTCCATGTGAGTTATTGGCTAGTCACTGACCCCTCAATTAAAAATATTTGCTGTATCAGTCTCTGGTTCTGGTCCTGAAGTTGATGGAAACTACATTGCAATTTCAAGCTCCTGCAGCAGCCAATGATGACTCGGTACAGCCAAGTGTACAATGGATATCACCTCCAGACCTGCACAGTTCCATAGTGCCAGAGATCACTATGCACCAGGCTGGTAGAATACTGGAAACTCTCTAGAATCTATGATGCTGCAACTTGTTCACTGAATGAAGAACATGCTAAGTGGAGCCATGATACCAGGATACTGTAAGTAAAACTTAAACACAATTGGCATTATGGCCTGCTCCATGGAGAGATACCATGTAAAGTACTACAAACCTGAAACTTAAAACTATTAATTGCAACTCAGAGTCCTTATGCATTAAGTAACATTAATTAATATTAAAGTGCTGTACTTTTATCCTGTACTAAATATATGCCTAATAATTATAACACTATCTTTTCTATTCTGGATCAGGTACAAAAGTATATTAAACATGTTAAATTCCTGGTAACTTTATTTTCTAAATAATTAATAAACATGTCTGTAAAATAAGGCCACGGTCTTAGCCAGGCTCAGCAACTTACTATTCTACTGTAGTTTACTGTGTAGCAAAAATGAGGCTTGCTTGCTAATAATGGGTCACTTATTAAACAGTCAAAATTACCAAAAAATGTACTATTAAAACCAAAATGTAAAAAACTTTATTCTGTAGTTCTGATCCACCCCCAAGGCTAAAAACTAAGAAAATTTCCATCTTAGTTCCCTAATCCTGAATGAAACCAACTGTCCAAAAGGTGCCAGTTCACCAGGAGTATCTAACAGAACATGAGTGCCAATTATTAAACAGCGTGAAATGCATCTTCAAAACAAAGCTAAGTATCTATTGCAATTTCTCTCTAAAATACCTTAGAGAAAAAAATATATATATAGTACATCTTGCCATGATGTATTAGATCAGTGGAGACCAACATAATTAGTGGCAAGGTGGTGGACTTCCATCCTTGGGAAGCCTGCTATGTTCTCAAATACTGGGACAGGAGTCTCTGGAGAGCATGGGCAGTATCTAATAGGGAAGGGAGAACAAGTGTGTCAAACCCACAATTTTGCTGCAAGTGACTATGATTTTTTTTCTATCAAGGAGTGAACCTGATGATTGCCATAGGTCCTGAGGAGAATGGGAGGGAGAAATAAAATAGATGTAAGAGGGGGCATTTGAGGAAGATGGAAGTGTTCTACATGATATTACTATGATGGATACAGGCCACGTAGAATTGCATCATAATTTATACAAGTGTATGGTACAAAATTTAAACCATAATTTAAACCACTTATCATGGTTGGTAGCTAAATTTCAATATTTCTACAACAGTTGTAACAAATGTACCAGCCACAAATGAAATCTTAATAAGAGAAGGGGGAAAAGGGGGCAGACATTGTATATTTTGGAGCCCCTGTGTTTAGTACATGACTTTTCTGTAGCCTAAAACTTCTTTGAGGACAGAATGGAAAAATATAAATTATAAAATAGTATATTTTTATATTTCCATATAAAAATATATGGAAGACAATGATATTGTATATATAGGACAACAGACGTTACAGTGATGAAAGGAAAAAGCAAAAAAAATAAATATTTTTTTTCATGATCTATATTACCCAAAATTTAAAAAATATTTTTATTTTTATTTTTTATTTTCAAACTATCATTACTATTTCATTTTCTTATTAATCATATTTGGCTCTTTCACTGGCTTCATTTTTTAACAATTTTTGGGTCACAGAAGTTTTACAATGGTGGCAGGGGAGTATCATTGGTGTGGGTTGTCAGAGATGGGAGATGCATGGGAGGATGCTCGCCTGAGCATATATATATATATATAAGGCATATGAATGTGTTCAAATGCTCATGGGCCATTTTCATGGTAGGTGCATATTCAAACAATAACTGAAGGATTATCGAATTCCCATTCCAGGGAGCTCTGCCACATTCTCTAATAGTTCAGCAAGAATCCCCTGCGTACAGGAGCACTGATTAGTGAAGAGGGATGGTCCATTGTTGGACCCTGGATATTGATGAATGTGCATATGAACCTGTGCTTTTGAAATTGAAACTTATGCTAGTATATGGGGTGCCTAAGTGTTGCCTCCTGGGAGCCTCTTTTTGCTTAAACGTGGCCTCTCTCAAAGTCAAACTGAGCATACAAATGCACTATCTTTCCCCCAGCATGGAACATGACTCCCAGAGATAAGCCTCCCTGGCACTGAGGGATTACTACCAAGCACCAGCTATCAATACAACTGTAAAAAGAACTTGACCGAAAGGGGTAAAATGTAAAGACATATGAGTTTATATGGCTAAGAGACTCAGAGTGAGTTACGAGATAATTCCAGAGGTCACACTTATGCATTTCCTAGCAGGATCTCTTACACTGCCAAAGTAGATACTACCCCAAATAGTGGGGCTGGCTCCTGGGGGCCATGGAGACATCCAGACACTACAGAACGGGCAGATAGCTCAGGAGTTTGGTGCCTTGCCAGTGGGAACTACTTTGCAATTTATGCTCCCAGGGTGACAGAGTTGGACTCAGTTGTGTTTTCCCTTCACACGGCTCTTCTGTCCTTCTATTTGAAGCTATAAATAATATTAGAGTTGGTAGATGTATGTCCAAGAGTCTTAAATCTTTGGGCTCCCCATGTGTCAGCAGGACCCTGAATATCAATGGACCTGCAATACTTAATTTCCAGAGCATTGGTCTCACCCAGGACAACTAACATGGAGGTGATGTTGGACAACTAACATACCAAAGTACCAAGAGAGTCTAAAATTGCAAGCAAGAGTGTCCCACCCATTGGCCTGATGGGATAATACCCCCCTCTCATTTAGTGGTGGAGTGACATCACAACCACAGAATCCTCAGTATTGGCGAATGGACTATGGACTAAAGTAGACTTACTGGTATTCTATTATGATTATTGTGATTCTAGCAGTGGGAGAAACTATATCATTGATGTGGAAGACAGTGACTACTGTAGGTTCTGATGGCATAGTGAGGGAAATACAGGTGTAATGCAGGAGCAATTTTGGGACTTAGAAATTGTCCTGAATGACATTGCAACTATAGATACAGGCTTTTATAAATCTTGCCATGAGCTAGAGAGTTGGCGGGGGGAGGATTGTAAACTTCAATGTAAACTTTAATCCACACTAAGTGACAATGCTCCAAAACATATTCATCATTTGCAATCAATGCACCTTGCTAATGAACAATGCTGTTAATGTAGGAAAATTTGGGATATGGGGAGCAGGGCATATGGGAATCCCCTATATTTTATGTCACATTTGTATAATCTTATTATCTTTAAAAAAATAAAAGAAATTAAATTTAAAAATAAAATAAGGTTGACTGGAGCAATGAATGTACAAATCTTTATACTAAAAGCAATTGATTATACACTTTATATGAATTGCATGGTATGTGATTATTGTTTAATAAAATTGGTTTAAAAAAACCTGCAATTAATGTCACCATCTAGATAGACATTAGTGTTTATAATCACTTGGAAGTTTGTGCAGTAGCAGCTTCTTGATTCTAAATCAGAACACTCCATTGAAAGAGGTATGATGGCCAGAATTTCAACATTTTGTATTTAGTTATATTTGGTCGATAATATACATTAGAAATTGATGAATGCAGAACTATGTGATTATAGTAAATATTATTAATTGTACACTTTGGATGATTGTGTGCTTTATTAATAAGTATCAATAAATTTTATTTTTTAAGAGAAGAGTATAGAATGGAGATTTGAGCATATAAGAAATAAAATACTGCACGGTAGAGTAAATACCTAGATTGTAACTTGTCACCTCTTTAAATTTTATGACAGTTTTCAACATGGGCAGATATCCTATTCAGAGGTAGTCATAGGCAGCCCTGGAAGAATTCAAGCAGGAACAGGAAGATGATCCAATAAAATAATTCAGAAAGTGCAACCATTTCCTGTACACCAATAAAAACTCAAACATGTACATGAAGTTTGCATGCTTCAAGGAGAACACTTTCATTATCAAAAATAAAATCTTTCTCTAGTAACACAATGTATGATTAAAAATTTTTCTCCATCATATTTGAGGTCTTCTTGACTCTAGGTAGGTCTATGCACGTGTTGAACAATGAAAGGAAATTTCTAGCTCTGAGGGTTTGAGAGCTGCCAAAATCTACCTTTCAGCTGCTGCAGGACAAATGACACTTTGCAGGATTTCCTTTCAAAGCATTTCTTCATAGCCCCCTTTATATCTTTATTCCTCAGACTGTAGATGAAGGGCTTCAGCATGGGTGTGACCACAGTGTGCATGACCATGCTTGAAGCACCTGGATGTGTGTTCTGTGAAGCAGCAGGACTCAGGTACACCCTTATGGTCATACAATAAAATAAGTAGACTACTGAGAGGTTAGATGCGCAGGTGGAAAATGTGTTATACTTCCCATGAGCTGATTTGATTGCATGCATGGAGGGAACAATCTTATAGTAGGAGAAAAGGATACCAGCAAGGGACACCCCCAGTCAGAATTCCAGCTATTAAATACATTGCTAAATAATTGAAAAAAAGTGTTAGAACAGGCAAGTTGGATAATCTGACAGAGTTCACAGAAAAAATGTGGGATTTCTACATGTGAATAAAAGGACAGTTGTAACACCATTAGCCCCTTTAAGCAGGAGGGCATTAACACTCATGGTCCAGAACCCCAGAACTATCAGGAAACAGAGCCAGGTGTTCATGATGACTGTGTAGTGAAGGAGGTGACTGATGGCCATGAAGCAGACATAGGCCATCACAGCAAGGAGGAAGTCATCCAACCCTACAAAGAGTGTGAAAAAATACATCTGAGTGAGGCAGTCTCTATAGTTTATGACTGCTCTGTGCCTGGATGTTCACTAGCATCTTTGGAACAGTGGTGAAGGGTAAACTGATGTCACAAAGGGACAGTTTGGAGAGAAAGAAGTACATGGTCATGTGGTGGTGAGAGTCTGAGATGATGGCCAGATTGATGAGCAGGATCCCAAAGACGGTGACCATGATACATGGAAAGGAACAGCTAAAAGAGGAAATGCTGTAATTCTTGATCCTCTGTAAATCCCAGGAGAATAAATTCTGAAATTCGTGTTTCATTTCC
Source organism: Dasypus novemcinctus (assembly GCF_030445035.2). Classification (NCBI taxonomy): domain Eukaryota; kingdom Metazoa; phylum Chordata; class Mammalia; order Cingulata; family Dasypodidae; genus Dasypus; species Dasypus novemcinctus. Next base: position 43,802,939 of record NC_080702.1, read on the forward strand.
ACAGGAAGTATAAAAGAAACTTGGCTCATTTTCTTAAAAAGAAGCAGCGCTTTGCAAATATATGCCAAAAATCTTCCATTTTAGTGAAAAATTTAATCCCTATATTATTATATAGACATTATCCTTTTGCAAATTTCTCGTGCTAGTTCTGATTTGGAATCGATGCCCAAATCTCAGCTTTTATCAAGCATTCATGGTCTCTACAGATTTTATGAGAAATTACTTAATTTGTGTAATGAATATTGACTTGTGACTATAGACAAATATAGTCAAAGCAATGAGTCTAGAGCGCTTTATCTCAAAAGACCAACTCTTAGAAGATAAATGGGACCTCACATATATATATATATATTTTTTAATTTTTTTATTTTTTATTGACTTTGTAATAATATTACATTAAAAATATATATGTGAGGTCCCATTCAACCCCACCCCCCCACCCCCCCTCTCCCCCCCCCAACAACACTCGTTCCCATCATCATGACACATCCATTGGATTTGGTAAGTACATCTTTGGGCACCTCTGCACCTCATATACATTGGTTCACATCATATTTTTAATGTAATATTATTACAAAGTCAATAAAAAAAATAAAGCTGGGAATGATGAAGGACTGTATCATCATGGAAAGGTGGAATAAATAAAGTTTCTGTCCAGAAAAGAAAAAAAAAAGAATATATGCAAATAAAAACATAATCATATTACAAATCAGCTGATTACAGGTGCTTCATGGAAAAGATAATTGACCAATATATCAAGCCCTCAATATTAATGTATGCACCATGAACCTAATTCTTCAAAAATTGTAACTTCGATTCTAAGGGAAGGGGGAGGAAAGAATATCTGGAACATAGGGCATTTTTAGGGCAGTGGAATTGCTCCACATGATCATACAAAGATAGATACAAGTCATTATACATTTTTCAAAGTCTGTTAAAGTGTACGGCACAAAATGTAAACCATAATGTAAACCATTGACCATGTTTAGAAGCAATACTTAAATATTTGTTCATCATTTGTAACAAAAGTACCATATTCAAGTAAGAAGTTATTAATAGGGCAAAATGTTAGAGAGGGAGGGGTGGGGCATGTGGGAATGCCCTATATTCTTTTTGTGACTCTTCTGTAACCTAAAGTTTCTTTGAAAATAAATTGAAAAAAATTAAGATACTGGTGGAAAAAAATAATTTATGCAAATATGAACACAATTATGTTACAAAGAAGCTAATTACTGTTGCATTAAGGAAAAAAGCGGATAAAAACAGAGTGAAGTGAGCATGGTATTTTTCACTCAGTGTTCAGGAAAGTCCCATATATGATGGGAAAATTGAAAAGGCACCTCAAGGAAGAGAAGTCAGGATACATGAGGATATAAAGGAATTTTGTGACCAGAAGTGAGATCACACAGGGCAAAGACTTTAAAAAATGACTTGTTTCAGATTTTCAGGATAAATAAGGAAACCAGTGTTTAGGTGTCACTCCTATTGCCCTCTATGGCTTTGAATCTAAACTCAGTGATATATGAGACAAATTTTAGAATTTATGAGCTCAGATGCTCCTAATTTACAGTCACCCCACAAAGCACGTGCGCGCGCACACACACACACACACACAGAACTCCTGGGCAAGAAGCAGAGGCAGAGGATGATGAAATAGACTCGAAGGAAACTATAATACAAAAACTCAGATCTTCACTGACAGAATTTGATGAAGAAACTGCCTGGGATCTTATGGCATTCCAACCCATTTATATCCCCTCAATATCCTGAAAAAATCTAATAAAAAGCAAAAACTACTTATCTAAAAAAAGAAGGGGTATCTTTTCACAATACCAATACTCCAAGAAGATTGACCACCCAAGATAAAATGAGCAAAGGGGAAAAAGCAATATCTCACAGAAGAAAATATAGTAAGTACAATAAATGTCGGGAATTTTAAAGTTATGCAATACAAAACTTTTCAAATTTAAATGCAAATTTTTGGAATCTGATAAAACTGTTTGAACCTTTCATGTACCATGCATTAGCTGATAAACTTTGATAGGAAATGAACCATTACAAATCTTAATACTATATGGTATCAGTTTAGCATCCATTTCCTAAAAATTTGATAGATAGTTGTAGCAGTTTGATATGGTTATGTATTCCACAAATAGATATTGGATTATGTTTGTAATCTGATCTGTACCTGGAAATGATTGAGTTATGATTAGGGCATTGATATAATTAGGACTCACAGATAAAAGGCATGGCAAAGAACAGAGTTGAGGGTTTCTGATATTGGAGTTCTGATGTTAGAGTTTGATGCTGAAGACTTAAGCTGGAGCTCCAAGAAGTAAGCTCATGAAGGAAAGAGAAGCCAGCTCCAGGAAGAAAGGAAACTTGAACCCAGAGAAAAGCAAGCCCCAGGGATTTAGGAACCCAGGAAGCCTGAACCCTCGCAGATGTCGGCAGCCATCTTGCTCCAAACAGACTTTGGTGAGGGAAGTAACTTCTGCTTTATGGTCTGGTATCTGTAAGCTCCTACCCAAATAAAAACCCTTTATAAAAATAAAGCAATTTCTGGTATTTTGCACCAGGACTCCTTTGATTAACTAATACAATAGTTAATATATGTTAAAAGCTCCACGTTGTTGCAATATTCTTGTAAAAATGTGGATATCAATATTAATAAAATGAGGTCAACATATTTACAAATGTCTTTTTTTCCTAATGAATCTATTTTTCTATTCATTTTTTAAAAAAAATTACATTAAAAAATATGAGGTCCCCATTCACCCCCACTGCCCCCACCCTACCAGTCCTACCACAGCAACACTTTCCCCCATCATCCTGACTCATTCATTGCATTTGATGAGATCATCTCAGAGCATCACTGCACCTCATGGCCAATGGTCCACATCATAGCCCACACTCTCCCACGTTCCATCCAGTGGGCCATGGGAGGATCTGTAATGTCTGGTACTTGTCCCTGCAGCACCACCCAGGACAACTCCAAGTCCTGAAAATGCCTCCACATCTCATCTCTTCCTCCCATTCCCCACAACCAGCAGCCACGATGGCCACTTTTTCCACACCAATGCCACATTTTCTCGATTACTAACCACAATAGTTCATGAATAGAATATCAGTATAATCCACTCTAATCCTTACTGTATTCCTCCATCCTGTGGACCTTGGATTGGTTGTGTCCATTCCACATCTATGTGAAGAGGGGGCTTAGATTCCACATGGATACTGGATGCAATACTCCTGCTTTCAGTTGTACGTACTCTTGATTCCATGGTGTGGTGGATGACATTCTTCAGCTCCATGTTAGCTGAGTGGGATAAGTCCAATAAACCAGAGTGTAGGAGCTGAAGTCTGTTGAGGCTCAGCCTGGCCATCACATTGTCAGTCCAGAGATTCAGATCCCCTAGATATATTTTAAACCCCAGCACCAACTACAATTCCAGTAAAGTAACAGGGAAAGCTTGTGAAAAAGAAACATTTGAGTTCAGCTCCATCACACAGAAACACCAATTCCAAAGAAGGGCCAACTGACAGGGCAGTGAACTCCATCTGCCATGACCATAGAACCTGTGGGTCTCTCTAATCCTCAGAAGAACCAATACCTGGGGTTTTATCTACTTTATCTGTCTCTGAAACTCTGCTCAGGTGTGCATAAGGGAAATCCTTTTGACCACCTCCAGACTCTTTTTTAGAGACTCATAGCCATATAAACTCATTTGTCCTTTCCATTTCCCCCTTAATTTAGGTCAAAAAGCATTTTAAACCCCTGTTATTATATGTAGACAGGGATAATCTGCTGGTCCGCGTTGAACCTTTAATTAAAGGTCATTTTCTACTTACGTCATCAGCTGGTACTTGGTAGTGACCCCTCGGTGCCAGAGAGGCTCATCCCCTGGTGTCATGTCCCACGCTGAGGGGAAGGCAGTGCATTTACATGCTGAATTTGGCTTTGAGACTGGCCACATTAGAGTAACATGGAGGCTGTCACAAGGGTACTCCTAGGCACAGTGCTGCTGTAGGCCTTGTTCTTATTTCAGGTGTATAGGCTCACAAGCATAGTCATTAGTATCAGGGGCTCACTGTTGGACCCTCATTCCTTCCTGGTCCTTGCCCTTGCACCTGGGGAACTGCCTTTGCTCCCCTAGGGACCACTACAGAGCCCCCCCCCCCCCGGCCAGGAACCCAGCACACCCCAGGTGTTGTTTTTAATTGTTTCCACTGTGAGTATATCCAAACATTTCCATGCACCCCAGACGCATGCCCTGTATAACTCCCTGTCAACCATATGTCCCCTGTCAAGAACATCCCATAGCAGTATTCCTCTGCTGCCATTGTTGAACCATGCTGTGATCCAAAACTTCCTGAAAACTGAAGCCCAATATAATGCCAGGTTCCCTTAATTGTAAAATGGAATATAGCGATGAGTTTAAAGGTTAGATATAGAATACATATTGATTTGGAAGAATTCTATGTCCTATCTTTTTCTTTTCTTTTTCCTAATTATTAAGTTTCTCTTCACGAGAGCTATAGATCACAGTAATTCTTATATACAATATACAGTACTCCCAAACATCCAATATAAAACCTTTTCCCTTCCACAGCAATAATCTTTAAAAAAAAATTCATACCATATTTACTGAAACTGATGTACAGATATTGAGACAATAGCTTTCAAACAAGGTACATTTGTGTTTATATTGTGGTTTAAACTTTAGGCTATACAGTTTTCTAAGTTTTTAGTTATCCTGTGTTTTCCATTATGATTTACATTATTAGCCTGTCAGCCCCTATCTGTTTTTGGTGTAATATTACATGTTTTATATCCATCCTTGCGTACACTTGTGAAACACTTCTATTGCCCTCACAGTTACATTGCTTCCATCTATTCAATATCAATTTCCCCTTCCCCTTGGAGCCCACAGTGACAGTCAACCTTCATTTCTTGAGGAGCCATGTTCAGAGATACTTGCAACAGAGCTGAGGGCTTGACTTACTCAACTGCCCTAATGCCCTGGGAGCCACCATTTCTCTTCAGAGATACAGCTCCCTCTATTTGATTGCATTAGTCCTCCCCAGGATGTGGGTATATCTTCACTTTCATTATATGAGTCTCTACCCAATGATAAAACCCACTCTGGCAAAATGAACATTCAGATATTCCCTAGGAGTCTGTCCTGCGTCAGATTATCCCCTTTGAGTATCTTAAACAGGTAACTTTCCTAATTATATTTTGAAAAGGTTTTCTCAGCATTATACTCTCAACCAACACCTCACAATCTCCTATGTTCATGTGTTGCCCCACCCTCCCCCCAATTTCTTGGGCAATATTGCCCATCCGCCCATCCCTAGCCCCCTTCAAGCCTGCAAAGCCCCAACCAAAGGTAAACCTATGCCCCCATTTTATCGCTTCCTTGTACACATACTTACCTCCAGCTTATCATAAATTTCACCCATGTAGATGTCAGCTTACATCCTTCCTCTACCCCCGATTTCCTGTAAGCCTATCTTCCAGTCTCTAGCTCTCTGTGGCAGTTGGTTTACTTATTTCATATCATTGAGGTCATATAGTATTTGTCATTCAATGCCTGGGTTGCTTCACTCAACATAAGGTTCTCAAGATTCATTCATATTATCACGTGTGTTTGTAGTGTATTTGTTCTTAAAGCTGTGTAGTATTCCATTGTATGTATATACCACATTTTATTGATCCACTCATCTGTTGATGGGCATTTGGGTCGATTCCAACTTTTGGCGATAATGCACAATGCTGCTATGAACATTGGTGTGCATATATCAGTTTGTGTCCTTGTTTTCTGTTCTGCTGGGTATATACCCAGCAGATGAATTACTGAGTCATATGGCAAATCTATGGTTAGTTTTTTGAGAAACTGCCAAACTGTCCTCCAGAAAGTTTGGATCCTTCTACATTTCCACCAGCACTGGATGAGTGTTCCCATTTCTCCACATCCTCTCCAGAATTTGTATTCTTCTGTTTTTTCCATAGCTGCCAATCTTATGGGAGTAAGATGGTATCTCATTGTCATTTAGATTTGCATTTCCCTGATAGCTAGAGATTTGGAGCATTTTTTCATGTGCTTTTTAGCCATTTGTATTTCTTCTTTGGAGAAGTGTCTATTTAAATCTTTTTCCCATTTTTTGAATGGGTTGTTTATCTTTTTATTTTCAAGATATAGGAGTTCTTTATATATGCAAGTTGTAAGTCTCTTATCGGATATATGGTTGTCAAAAATTTTTCCCCTTGTGTAGGCTCCCTTTTTACTTTTTTGATGAACTCCTTTGAGGTGCAGAAGGCTTTAATTTTGAGGAAGTCCCATTTATCTATTTGTTCTTTTGCTGCTCGTGCTTTTGGTGTCATGTTCATGAATCCATTTCCTATTACAATGTCTTGTAGATGTTTCCCTACACTGCTTTCCAAGGTCTTTATTGTCTTGGCTCTTATATTTAGGTCTTTGATCCATCTTGACTGGATATTTGTATAAGGTGTGAGATGGTAATACTCTTTCCTTCTTCTACATATGGATATCCAGTTCTCCAGGCACCATTTGTTGAATAGGCCATTCTCTCCCAGGTGAGAGGGTTTGGTGGCTTTATTGAATACTATATGGCTATATGTATGAGGTTCTATATCAGAACTTTCAATTCAATTCCATTGGTCTGTGTGTCTCTCCTTATGCCAATACCATGCTGTTTTCACTACTGTAGCTTTGTAGTATATTTTGAAGTCAGGAAGTGTGATCCCCCAATTTCATTTTTCTTCTCAATATGTCTTTGGCTATTCGGGGCCTCTTTCCTTTCCAAATACATTTCATAGTTTTTCTAGTTCCTTAAAGAAGGCTGTATTGATTTTTATTGGGATTGCATTAAATGTGTAGATCAGTTCTGGTAGGATAGACATCTTAATAATATTTAGTCTTCCTATCCATGAACAGGGAATATTCTTCCATTTATTTAGGTCTTCTTTGATTTCCTTGAACAGTTTTGTGTAGTCTCAGTTTATAAGTATTTTACGTCTTTAGTTAAATTTATTCCTGAATACTTCATTTTTTAAAATTACTATTGTAAATGGTATTTGTTTCTTGATTTCCTCCTGATATTGCTCATTATTGGTGTACAGAAATGCTACTGATTTTTGCGCATTGATCTTAAAACCTGAGACTTTCCTAAACTCATTTTTGAATTCTAGAAGCTTTCTTGTAGACCTCTCAGGGTTTTCTATGTATAGGATCATGTCATCTGCAAATAATGAAATTGTGACTTCTTCCTTTCCAATTTGAATGCCTTTTATATCTGGTTCTTGCCTCAGTGCTCGAGCAAGTACTTCTAAGACAATGTTAAATTGAAGGGGAGAGAGTGGGCATCCTTGTCTTGTTCCTGAATTTAGAGGGAAGCATTTTAGGATTTCTCCATTGTAAACGACGTTGGCTGTGGGTTTTTCATATATACTCTTTATCATGTTCAAAAAATTTCCTTGTATTCCGATCTTTTGGAGTGTTTTATCAAGAAAGGGTGCTGTATATTGTCAAATGCTTTTTCTGCATCTATAGATATAATCATGTGATTTTTTTCCTTCAATCTGTTTATATGTTGTATTACATCAATTGATTTTTTTATGTTGAACCATCCTTGCATACCTGGAATGAATCCCACTTGGTCGTGGTGTATAATTCATTTAATGTGTTGTTGGATAAGATTTGCAAGTATTTTGTTAAGTATTTTTGTGTCTAGGTTCATTACAGAAATTGGTGTGTAATTTTCCTTTCTTGTGGTGTCTTTGTTTGGCTTTGGTACTAGGGTAATGTTGGCATCATAAAATGAGTTAGGCAATGTTCCTTCTGTTTTGATTTTTTGGAATAGTTTCAGCAGGATTGGTGTTAGGTCTTTCCAGAATGTTTTGTAGAATTCACCTGTGAAGCTGTCTGGCCCTGGGGTCTTCTTAGTTGGGAGGTTTTTAATGACTGATTCTATCTCTGTACTTGTGATTGGTTTGTTGAGATCATCAGTTTCTTCTTTCATCAATATAGGCTGTTTATGTGTTTCTAGGAAATTGTGCATTTCCTCTGAATTGTCATTTTTGTTGGAATATAGTTTTTGAAAGTATGCTCTTATGGTAGTATTTATTTCTGTGGGGTCAGTGGTGATATCTCCTTTCTCATTTTTTATTTGGTGTATTTTCATCTTCTCTCTTTTTTTCTTTGTTAGTTTTGCTAAGGGTTTGTCAATTTTTTTGATCTTATCAGAAAACTAGCTCTTGGTCTTGTTTATCTTTTCAAGTGCTTTCTTATTTTCTATTGCATTTAGTTCTGCTCTTATCTTTGTTCTTTCTTTCTTTCTTCTTCATGTGGGATTTCTTTGTTGTTTTTTCTAATTCTTCCAAATGTGCAGTTAGTTCTTCAATTTTTGCTCTTTCTTCTTTTTTGATGTATGAATTTATGGCTATAAATTTCCCTCTCAGTACTGCTTTTGCTGCATCCCATAAATTTTGGTATGTTGTGTTGTTATCATTAGTTTCAAGGTATTTATTGATATCTTTTGAGATTTCCTCTTTGACCCACTGTTTTTCAAGAGTGTGCTGTTTAATTTCCATATCTTGGTGTGAAATCTGGGCCTCTGGCCCTTGCAGATTTCCAGCTTCACTCCACTGTGGTCAGAGATATTATTTTGTATGATTTTGATCTTTCTGAATTCATTAATCCTTTCTTTGTGGCTTAGCATATGGTCTACCTTGGAGAATGATCCATGTGCACTTGAGAAAAATGTACATCCTGCTGTATTTGGGTGTAATGATCTATATATGTCTATTAGATCCAGATCCTCTAATATACTGTCCAAATATTTTGTTTCTTTAGTGATTCTCTTTTGAGATGTCTGTCTAGAGTTGATAGTGGTGTTAAAATCTCCCACTACAAATGTAGATGCATCTATTTTTTCACTTATTTTTTCTAGTGTTTGCCTCATGTATTTAGAAGCGCCCTTGTTAGGAGCATAAATATTTATGATTGTTCATTCTTCCTGAGAGATTGTCTCTTCCACTAAAATGTAGTATCCTTCTTTGTCTCTCACAATTGTTTCACATTTAAAGTCCAATTTGTCTGATATTAATATAGCTACTCCTGCCTTTTTTTGGTTATTGTGTGCTTGTAAGATTATTTTCCAACCATTCACTTTCAGCCTCCATGAATCTCTGGGTCTAAGATGTGTCTCTGGTAGACAGCATATAGATGGGTCCTATTTCCTTATCCAATGTCCCAGTCTCAATCTTTTGACAAGTGAGTTTAATCCATTGACATTCAGTGTTATTACTTTCAAGGAATTATTTCTGTTAGACTTATTTTGATTGGACTTGTGTTTGTCATATTTTGTTTGTTTGTTTTTTCTTCTCTTTTTGTCTTTTTTGTCACTCTTACACTCTCCTCCAACTCTGCCTGTCCTTTTTTTTTCCTTTCTTCCTGCAGAACTCCCTTTAGAATTTCTTGAAGGGAAGGTTTCTTGTTGGCATACTCTTTCAGTTTGTTTATCTGTGAATATTTTGAACTCTCCATCATTTTTGAATGCTAGTTTAGCTGGATAGAGTATTCTGGGTTGGAAATTTTTTTCTTTTAGTACCTTGACTATATCATACCACTGCCTTCTTGCCTCCATGCTTTCAGATGAGAAATCAGCACTTAATCTTATGGAGCTTCCCTTGTATGTGATGGTTTTCTTTTCTCTTGCTGCTTTTAGAATTTTCTCTTTATCTTGAGTGTTGGGTAATTTGACAAGTATATGTCTTTGGGTGGGCCTGTTGGGGTTTATGATGATTGGGGTGTGCTGTGCTTCTTGGATATGTACATCTGTCTCTTTCTGTAGATTTGGGAAGTTTTCAGCCATTATTTCCTGCAACACTCCTTCTGACCCCTTTCCCTTCTCTTCTCCTTCTGGGATGCCTATAATATGTATTTTTGAGCATTTTGCATTGTCCTTCAGGTCCCTAAGTCCTAGCTGGATTTTTTTCTATCTTTTTATCGATCAGTTCTTCTTTCTGTTTGATCTCCGATGTACTGTCTTCCACATCACTAATTCTCTGCTCTGCCTCTTCTAGTCTGCTGATATTTGCTGCGAGTGTATTTTTGATATCTTGAACTGTGGTGTTCATTCCCATCATATCTGTTGTCTTTTTGCATATGTCTGCAATTTCCCCTCCTAGTGTTGTCTTCATGTTGTTAACCTCTTCCTTTACTTCATTAAATTTGTTGGTGATAAATGTTCCGAGATCTTTAATTACTTGTGTGAAGTTCTGCTCCACTTCCTGGTTTTTAGTTTGTTCATTGGATTCATCCATTTTTTCCTGATTACTGGTTTGTTTTGTAAATATTTGTTGCTGTCTGGTCATCATTTTATCTTGACGGGGTTAATCAGTTCCTTAGCTTCTTTGTCTAGTCTTCGGGATTAATTAGCTGTTGTTTTTGCATAAGTGTTATGTCTTCTTTTTGTCACTTTGTTCTTCTTATTCTAATTTCTTGTTGCTGGGTGAGTTCCCTGTGAAGGAAAGTATTAGGGCTAGAGAAAGGCAATTGTGTAATTAGGAAAATGTGTCAAGTATTATTGGTAATAAAAGTTAACAGAGCAACAATATGAGATCTGGGAGGATGGATATTAGATTCTTATAAGTTGCATAGTGTTATACCAGTAAGTAGAGTACCTATAGTGAGGTAGTCGACTGAATATGGGAGGAATATGGTATGAAATAAAAAGCTAGTGTTTTTGTCAGAGAGGGAAAGGGAAAAGAATGGCAGTAGTTTTGAGAGTGGATAAAAGACAGAAAACAAAACAAAGGTATTAGAAATTAAGAGTTAGACAATTTTGGGATCAAAGAAAGGGAGCTGGAATATAGGAGAGACAGTAGATGATGGAGGATATCAAGATGTGGGGGAAAGGGGATAGTGTAGGTAGCCAAAATCAATTCACACAGAAATGAGGCAATGGAGGATGAGGAAACCCAGCAAATGTGAGGTGCTCCCTGCAGCACCTATTGTATAATTAAGATAAAATAAAATAAGAAGAAAATAAGGGACAAGAGAGAAAGGAAAAAAAACAAGACCTTGGGGGATATAATGGGAGAAAAGACTAAGAGATAATGCAATGTTAGCAGTCAGGACAATAAAAAATTAAAAATTAAAAAAAAATTAAAATTAAAATAAACAAAAAAGAAAAAATGCAAACGTTGAGGGCTAGGACATTGAATGACCTCAGATGGACATCAGGGCGTGGTGGATTCAGGGATGGAAAGTCTGTGATATTGCAGACTCAAGAGGTGTGACTTTGGTGTGTGTCACCAGGGTTTAGGGGACACAGACCTGGCAACCTCAAATCTAGTTAACAGAGAGCCTGGGAGCACTGCAGTGCAACACAGCCTTCATGGATCCCTGCAGCTGGGTGCCAGCCTTATGGGGGAGGTCACATCCGCAAACTGTGAGCTATGTGTCAGAACCCCACAATTCACCCTCTCACTAGGGTCTCCTCAGTGGCTGTATCACCAATTCGACTTCAGGACAGCTCCCGTCCTGCAATCACCCGAAACAGCCACCTGGGGGCGCCTCTACACTGCAGGCAATTTAATGACGCTGCAGATCAGCAGCCAGTCCCAGGGGTTGGGGCTCCAGCCTGAAGCGCCGATATCTGTGTCCGACCCTGAAATTCCCACACCTCGCAAAAGGTTCCCCTAATCGGTTTCCAGATGTCTCCCACCCTGCAGGTCCCTGAACCAGCCTCCTGGTGACGTCTCTTTATTGTGAGTGATTTTAGGCCAGTGCAGATCGGCAGCCGGCCTTCAGCACGGGGCTCTAGCCAGAAGCACTATTATTCGTGTCAGAAATCAAAAATTTCCCCGCCTCACACAAAACTCCCGTCTGTCTCCCCAAATCGGTCTGCAAAGGCCTCCTGCCCCGTTAGCCCCTCAATAGCCCGCTCAGGGCTTATGCATTCCCCAGTACTGCAGAGCCTCCAGGAATCACCATTGTGGTTCTGGTGTCACGGCTCTGCCCACCCCAGGAGGGAGTGTCCGGTGTGCAGCCCCCACCTCCGTGTAAGAGAGCCTCAATTTTATCTTATACACGAATTTTCTCTGTTACCTTCCCACCAAATCAATGTCCAGACACCTCCTGCCCTGCAAAATCCCAAAACAGCCTTGTTCCGAAGAATTTCCAATGCTGCCCAGCCACTTCTTTGCAGGAGAGATTATCAGGTGCACTCACACAACCACCATCTTGCCCCACCCCCCTACCATCATTATTAACACCTTCCTTTGATGTAGTATATTTGTTATATTTGCTGAAAGCATATTTTAACAAAGTTACTCCTAACCTTTGTACATGATTTAATTTCAGATTTATTGTTTTTGTTGTATAGTTCCATGTAATCCTTTCAAATTTTTGTTCTAGCACTTTATATATATATATAGCATTTCCCCTTGGAAGCACATTCAAATGTATAATTCAGTGCTGTTATTTTCATGCACAATATTGTGAACCATATCCACCATCAAAAATTAATACAAATATTTTAACTCCAGTTTCCATGAAGCATTATTCACTATTGCCAAAAGATGGAAGCAAATCCAGTGTCCATTGGATGATGGACAAATAAAATTTGGTGTATACCAGCAATGGAATATTATTCAGCCAATAAAATATGAAGACTTTATGTATGCAACAACATAGACAAGCTTAAAGGCATCATGTTGCATGAAAGAAGTCAGACCCAATAGTACAAACATTGACTAGAAACAATTAGAATAAGAAAATGCATAAAGTGCTCCTTTTTTCAAACCTCTTTGTGTTGGGTTGGTTGGTTACACAGTATTAACAAGGCTGTTTCCTGAATGACAGTTGCTAGGTAGTACAGAGAGGCTTTTCAACAGGGACTTTATGCCAAATCTAAGTGGTTAAGCTTGTATTAAAATTATATATTATAAATAACATGTGCTAATAAAAGGTATAGCCATTGAAAAGTCCATTATTCATTCTCACGAAACATGCAGGAGACCATTCCCTGATATTTTCTGATTCCTTGTAACCTGTTTTGTCTAATGGCATATGTGTGCATGTGTGAGCATAATATTTCTAAGCTGGGCCCTCAAGATGCCTTTCAAGTTTCCACTGCTCTCTCAAGACTTGGCCATTTAAGTGGGAAGAGCAGACACTGGCTGCCCACTGATGAGACACCAAGAGCAAAGCCATCCAGCTGACTGAACTCATCCTGCAGGAGCAGAAGAATCCATTAAGCGACCTGGAGAAAGTGCACCTGTCCCCACAGGTCTGAAAGAGCAGGTTTCTAAGGGAATGCTGGTATGTATCAGGCCAGATACCAACACTTTTACCTGCACATCTTCTCTGAAATTTCACATTCACTGAAAAGTTAAACCGTGATTTCATTCTCATTAACAGATAAGGAGACTGAGCTCAGAGATCACACATTGGCCCCTCAGACACAGGGGTCGACAGTGTGGCCACAATATTTTCCATGATTTCTTCACCCCTTAGGTTCTGCTTTCCGAACCTGAAGGGCTCTATCCAAACCTTTAATAAGATCATTTCTTCTGATGTTATTGGACCCATCAGCACAAAAGCCAAAGGACATCTCCTGTGCCCTCTACTGGAGTTAAGATGTGAAGACCTGGGTTGCCACAGGAAGCAGCTGTGCTGTGTGGAGGGACTGACATTTAAATGATACTGGAATAGAAAGACAGAACAGCCCCCAGGACCATCTTTGATCTTCATGTAGGTGAATCCCACTAGAAAAATAGAAGTATGTGGTTTTTACTTTTAATTTTACATTGTCCTCTGTGTTATCCCAGCTTTGAGACTAAGTCATGGGTCACCCAAACACAGCTGGCAATAACCCATCACATTGGTTTATGTACAACATTTTGTTGGAACACAGTCTACTGAATTTTCTGGAACCCTGTAAGATAGGTCCACATCCTAATACCCCCTGCGGAACCTGTAACTGTGAAATTATTTGGAATAAGGGTCTTTGCAGTTATAAATTGAAGATCTCTAATAAGATCATACTGAATTATCCAGGTGGATCTGAGATCCAATGACAAGTGTCCTTGTAAGGGAACAGAGGAGACACAGTGAAGGAAGAGGAGAAGGCTGTGTGAAGACAGGCAGGTACTGAGGTGATACAGTTAACAACCCAAGGAACTACGGGAGTCTGTGGAGTCTTGTGTGGCCTGGATGGGTTCATCCCAACAATTTCAGAATTAGAACAGCCCTGCAGACACTTTGCTTTTGAAATTTGGGCCCTGCAACTGTTTGAGAATATTTACTGTTGCTTCAAGCCATCCAATTTATGATTTTTTTTTTACAGCAGACAAAGGAATTTAATGCTTCCAGCTCATGCCTTCAGTATAGTGTACAGCTCTGTTCACATACACCAGAGGGATAAGTAGTTAGAAGAGAGAACAACATGTGGCTCAGAAATCGTAAAATATTTACCATCTAGCCCTTTACATAAAAATGACTGCTGACCCACATGCCATGTCACTGCCATGAACTGATAATATATCCACTGTTCTCTTCCATGATACGTTCTGAATATCTTTCCTGGATTTACATCCAGAAAATAAAAATTGTGTGTTTATCCAAGATGTTAAGACTGAAAAAATGGACTTGGGGATGTGTGCCTTGAAAGTTATTTCTCTTTAACCTAAGATCGGTTAACTGCCCTGTCTGCAGGATTTACATGAGGTGCCAGAATGTTGTTCCAGGGAGGACCCTCTTTGGATTACTTGTGGCCAGTGGGCACTGTCACATGTCTAAGTCAGGCAGGGGTGCACAGCATCTTCGATTCTCACAAATTGACCTAGTCATGTGTCCCACAGAAGAGACCTTATCTGTATGGGGAGAAATTTTTCAGGAGGAATAGGGGATATATTGGACAGGGCAAACCTGGTTCAGGATTCTAGGTAGTGTGTAGTTATCATCTTCTCATAGTGTGTTGTATCAGTAGGTGGAGACTCACATAATTAAGAAGATGTTGGACACCCATCCTTGAAAGTCCTTCTGTGATCTCAAATAGAGGAGTAGGAGTCTTTTGTGAGCATAGGCAGTGCCTAATAGGGGAGGACAGGCCAGTATGTCAAGACTTCAATGTTGTTGCATATAGCTATGAATCTTGATCTTCAATGAGTTAATCTTGGTCGTATAAGTACTGAGGGGAGGGGAAGGGGAGAATAGCTGGAACATAGGGCATTATGGGGCAATGAAATTGCATTACCTGATTTTGCAATGATGGACACAGACCATGTTAAATTTCATCCAAACATATAAAAGTGTATGGTCCAAAATATAAACCATAATGTAAATCATTGGCCATTGTTAGTAGCAATGTCTCAATATTTGTACATCAATTGTAACAAATGTGCCATCCACATGTAAAATGTTATTAATAGGGGAAAAGGGAAAAGGTGGAGGACGTTGGGTATATGGGAATCACCTATATTCTCTGTGTGACTTGTGTGTAGCCTAAAGTTCCTTTGAAGGTAAAATGAAGAAAGATACTGTGGGGAATAACTCAAAGAAAATTTCACTGTATATAGAAAAGAACAGGTCTTACAGTGATGAAAGGCATAAAATCTAATTTTTAAAATAATGTGTTTTTAATATCTTTTTATTATTTCCAATTTTTCAGAAAAATTTGTATTTTATTCATGACTTTTAAAACTACCATTATTATTTCATTTTCTTATTAATTGTATTCTCTGATTTCATGGTTTCTATTTTGAAGAAGTTTTGGATCACAGAAGGATTACAACTGCAGCAGGGAAGGGTCATTTGTAGGGGTGTGAGAAATGGGGTATGTATGGGAGGAGGGTCACCTGGACCATACATATAAAGCATTTAAATGTGTCAAAATGTTCATGGGCATTGTCACAGTGGGTGATGATTAGCACAATAACCAAAGAATATTGAATTCCTATTTTAGGGAGCTCTGCCACATTCCCCAATGGGACAACAACCCCCCACCTCCCCTTAAAGGGGCAGTGACTACTGAAGTGGGATGGATCATTGACAGGTCCTTGATTGTAATGGCTATACATATGAACCTTTACTACTGAAATTGAGACTTAGCCTAGAATTACAGTGTGCCTAAGATTTACCTCCTGAGAGCTTCCTTGTTGCTCTCAGGTGGCCTCTCTCTAAGCCAAAATCAGTATATAAATGCATTATATTCCACCCAATGTGAGACATGCCTCCCAGAGATAAGCCTCCTTGGCACAAAGGGGTTACTACCAAGGACCAACTAACAATGCAACTGGAAAAAGCCCTTGAGCAAAATGGGGGAAATATAAAGACAAATATATGGTTAAGAGTCTTCAAAGTGAGTTGGGATTTTATTCCAGATGTTACAGTCTCAGCAGGACCTCACTGACTGACAAAGTAAATATTGCCTCATATAGCAGAGCTTCTGAGGTCTCTGCAGACATCCAGACACTATAGTCAGGGCAGACAGCTCAGGATTTTGGTGCCCTTCCAGTGGACCCTGCTTTGGCATTTATGCTCACTAATGTGATAGATTTGGACTCATTTGTCATTTCCCTTCACTTGGATCTTCTTCCCTTCTTTTAGAAATTAGTGTTAGAGTTGATAGGTATATGTCCATAAGAATTATGTGTTTGGGCTGTTTATATGCCAGTTGGACCCTGAATATCAACAGAGTCGTCACACCTACTATCTAGATTATTGGACTCACCAAGGACAGCAAACAAGGATATGATGATGGAAAATGACCATCACAAGAAACAGACAGAGTATGCAACTGCAAGCAAGACAATCTCATCCATGTGTCCCATGGGATGCAATTCCCCTCCCAATAGAGCTGATATATTTATATTAATATTACCTTCAGGTAGGATTGTAAATAAGAAATTAAAAGCATGATGTGGCTGCCTTGATCAGGTAGGAACAGGATTTAGATGTGGATGTGCTTAGAGATCTCTCCTGCTTCAGAATGTAACATTATCTTAATTTGTCTAAGGAGAATGTCCGTGGGGAACTTTACTCCAAACATTTAATTCTGCATTTGCTGGTTCCTTATCTTAGCTAGAAATTAATTATATCCAGGATTAGCATTTCATGAATAGCAATACTGTATTAGTCAGCCAAAGCTGTCCTGATGCAAAATATCGGAAATTGCTTGGTTTTTGTAAAGGGTATTTATTGGGGTAGGAGCTTACAAATACTAGGCCATAAAGCAAAAGTTACTTCCCTCACCAAAGTCTATTTGGAGCAAGATGGCTGTTGATGTCTGTGAGAGTTCAGGCTTCCTGGTTTCCTATGTTCCTGGGGCTTACTTTTCTCTGGGTTCAAGGTTCTTTTCTTTTCTTTTTTTTTTATTGATTTTGTAAAAATATTACATAAAAAAAAATATGAGGTCCCATTCAACCCCACCACCCCCACCCCACCACTCCCCACCCCCCAGCAACATTCATTCCCATCATCATGACACATCCATTGCATTTGGTAAGTACATCTCTGGGCATCTCTGCACCTCATGGTCAATGGTCCACATCATGGCCCATACTCTCCCCCATTCCATCCAGTGGGCCCTGGGTGGATTTACAATGTCTGGTGATTGCCCCTGAAGCACCATCCAGGGCAACTCCAAGTCCCAAAGGCACCTCCACATCTCATCTCTTCCTGCCATTCCCCATACCCATCAGCAAACATGTCCACTTTTCCCACTCCAATGCCACCTTTTCTCTGTGGACTTTGGATTGGTTGTGTCCGTTGCACCTCTATGTCAAGAGGAGGCTCAGATTCCACATGGATACTGGATGCAATCCTCCTGCTTTCAGTTGTAGGCACTCTAGGCTCCATGGTGTGGTGGTTGTCCTTCTTCAACTCCATCTTAGCTGAGTGAGGTGAGTCCAATAAATCAGATTGTAGGAGCTGGAGTCTGTTGAGGCTCAGGGCCTGGCTATCATATTGTCAGTCCAGAGATTCAAATCCCCTAATTATATCTTAAACCCCAACACCAACTACAATTCCAGTAAAGTAGCATGAAAGTCTTATGAAAAGAGTTCCCATCTGAGTCCAGTTTCATCATGCAGAAACACTAGCTCCAAGAAGGGCCATCTGACATGGCAGTGAGCCCCTTCTGCCATGACCATAGAACCCGTGGATCTCTTTAGCCCTCCAAGGAACCAATACCTGGGGATTGTATCTACTTTATCTGTCTCTCTGACTCTGCTCAGTTGTGCATAAGGGCAGTCCTTCTGACAGCCTCCAGACTCTTTTTTAGATACTCGTAGCCATATAAACTCATTTCTCCTTTCCTTTTCCCCCTTACATTAGGTCAAACAGCATTTTAAAGTCATGTTATTATATATAGACAGGGATATTCTGCTGATCCACATCGAACCTTCAATTCAAGGTCATTTTCCAGTTGCATCATCAGTTGGTAGTTGATAGTGATCCCTCAGTGCCAGGGAGGCTCATCCCCAGGTGTCATATCCAATGCTGGGGGCAAGGCAGTGCATTTACATGCTGAGTTTGGCCCCGGATTCCAGTTTAAGTCCTCAGCATCAAACTCCAACATCAAATGTACTTGTGGTTGGTCCTGGGGTTGGTGTACACTCAGGGGACCCGAATCTTTGGACAGTCCATGTGATAGACAGGCCCTGAGCCTCAACAGACTTGCAGCCCTTACTGTTTGGTTTATTGGTCTTACCCCAGCCAGATAACAGGGAGGTGAAGGAGGTCAACCACCACACCACACCAACTGCAAGAAAGAGAATTGCATCCAGCATCCATGTGGAATATAAGCCCCTCTTGATATAGAGATGGAGTGGACATAACCATCCCAGTGTCCACTATAGTGTCTATTATAGTGATTAGTAATGGAAGAAAATGTAGCATTGATGTGGAGAAAGTGACCACAGTAGTGGCTGAGGGAAAGGAGAGGGAATAAGAGATGTGATGTGGGGGCATTCTTAGGACTTGGAGTTGTCCTGGACAGTACTGCAGGGATAGTTGCCAAACACTGTATGTCCTGCCCATGGCCAACTGGGTGGACTGGGGGAAAGTGTAAACTATAATGTAAACCATTATTCATGTTGAGGGATGAAACGGGGTCCCTGTTATGGGACGAGCGGGGTCCTTGTTGCGGGACGAGTGGGGTCCCTTTGTGGGATGAGAGGGGTCCCTGGCGTGGGGAAGAAAGCCTCGTACGGCCGCTGAGGCTTCCCTTGGGGGCTCCAAAGGCGTGGAGGGCGCACAACCCAGGAAGGAATCGCGGAGACAGGCTGATGGCACAAGTCTGGTTTATTGCAGAAGGGGATGCAGATTTATAGGATTGGGGAGTGGTGTGGCGGGTTCTGATTGGCTAGGGCAAATGCTGTTTCCATATAAGTCAATGTTCTGGCATTGGGCTAGTGATTGGCCAGTGAAGTATGTGCTAACTCTTGATAGGCTGACACTGTTACTAAGCTGATAGGTGGTTGTAAGCTGTTGCTGGGCAAACAGCGTACTAAGAGATTAGGTTTAAGGGAGGGGGGAGGGGAAGTGAGAGCTGGGCTAGGCGGGAGATAGGAAGGGGGAGGGCGGTGCCGGCTAGCCGTTAGCAGCAAAGGCCTAGTCAGGCATGGTCACCTTGTCTAGGCCCAGTGGGCAGAGGCGGTGTCACCTCTTGCCGCACTGTTTGCCACTGAGGCAAGCCGGGTGTCCCTCCTCCCACACATGTGGTGCAGCAGTGCCCAAAAAATGTATTCACCAAATGCAAGGAATGTTCCATGATGATGAAAGATGTTGTTGATATGGGAGGAATGGGGGGAGGGGGGTGGTGGGTACACGGAGACCTCATATTTTTTTAATGCAACATTAAAAAAGAGAGAGAAAAAACTCCAACATGAGAAACTCTCAAATATGTTCTTTGCTATGCTTTTATCTGTGAGTCTTCACCTAATCATAACTCAATGATGCCCAGGTACAGATCAGATTACAACCATAATCTAATATCTATTTTTGGAATTCATAACCATATCAAACTGCTACAAATACCATTTAGAACAGAACATTTTGTGGACTTCATGTCTCTCCACTGGGAGCCGGTCACTTCCCCTTGAAAAGGCACTGTAGTCTTCGAATGTTTTAATCACTCATGAGTTGCAAAATTGGCAAGAGGTCAGAAGATTCAGAACCCCTCAAAAGGGGCAGCCCCTAGATTGCAAATCAAAGTCTCACCCAGGAGAGAACGCTCTGCCTGGGACCATGATTCCTATCCAGGAATCTGGCTGGCTGCTGAATGGCACATCCCATCCTAGTGAAAGACCAGATGTTGAGTTTCCCCCTAGTTTGATGAGTGATTGTACATATACTCTCTCTCCCTCACTCTCCCCCTCTGCAATATTTAATTGGTTTCTTACATTATATTGTGAGTAATCAATAACTGTGATCATTTAACTATTTATTAGTATTGGATCATCTACATATCAATTATCAAATAAATTGCTTGTTTTGACTCATGTTTTGAGTCTCTGTCCTTTCCTTAAGAAAACAAGAGAGAGAATGGGGATCACCACCCCAGAATCTTCAGGATAGGAGAATGAAAGATGGACTAGGGAAGACTTACTGTTGTTTTACTATAGACATTGTTATTTTAGCAATGGAAAAACTATTATCTTTGATGTGGACACACTAGCCACTGGAAGTTCTGAGGGAAGGGAGAGGGAAAAATAGGTGTAATATGGGCACATTTTCAGGACTTAGGATTTGTCTTGAATGACATTGCAATGACAGAAACAGGCCATTATGTATCTTGTCATAACTTAAAAAATTGTGCAGGAAAGTGTAAACTACAATGTACACTCTAACTAATTTTTAGTGGCAATGCTCCAAAATGTGTTCGTCAATCATAACAAATGTACCACACTAATGATGTCATTAATGTGGGAGGAGTAGGGAGTGGGTCATATGGGAATTCCCCATATTTTTAAAGTAAAATCTATGTAATCTTAGTCTCTATTTTTGAAGATAACAGTATATTTATTTAGTATCTCTGAAAATTCAACCTCTGGATCCCCAGAGCCTATAAATTCTCCCTCTGCCACAACCATATAGGACACGAGGCCCATGCTAAAAGAACCTCCCTGAAGCTCTGCAAAATGTGAGCACTGCTCACAGCATGTCCACCACCTTCTTACCCTCCATGCACTCATTGTCCATGAAGGGCCTTCCACTAGAAACAAGTCCATTCAGTGACACTGTTGGGAGATGCCAGGTGTCTGGTAAGTCCTATATTTATGGGGCTTGGGAGGAAAGAAAGGTGTTATTAACCTTGACATCCTGAGAACAATAAGTGGTGATTAGCTAGTTAATAAGGTAGAGAAGAATATTGGGGAAGAAATCATTGACACAAGTATTTATTATAAGTTTCCCAGTGCCCCAAACATTGAAGCCAGTTGTTTTCCCAATGGAAGTTTGCCACTTCCTTATATCAATGCTACCAAAAAGAGGACACTAATTTCAAAAATTCTCTTAAAAAGACATGAGATGTAATGAGGAAGTTCTTCAACACATTCACTCCACAAAACCAATTATAAATTTCAAGTTCTTTGAATTATGTCCTAATATATATCGAATGGATATTAAATAACACACTTAAATAATCTGTGGGTGGAAGAAGAAGTTGCAAGAGAATTCAGACCTTGAGATCAATGAAAATGGGATCAAAACTTATCAAAACTAATGGGACTAAGCAAAGACAGTGCTGAGAGGGAAATTTATATCCCTCAATGTTTACATTAAAGATCTAACTGAAGATCTAACTGCAAACTTGGAGCAACTCATTAAAAACAGCAAAATAATCCCAATCCAAGCCAAAGGAAAGAAATAGTAAAAATTAGAACAGAAATAAAGGATGTGAAGAACAAAAAATTCAATAGAAAGTATCATTATAACCAATATATGGTTATTTTAGAAGATAAACAAATTCAACAAACCTTTTGCAAGACTGCTGAAGAAAAAAAGAGAGAAGATGTATATAAATAAAAACAGAAATGAGAGGGGGGCATTACCAATGACACCTCAGAAATAATAGAGATCATAAGAGGATACAATGAAAAACTGTATGCCAAAAAACTAGACAATGTAGATGAGATGCACAAATTCCTTGAAACACACAAAACACCTTCACTGATCTCAGAGGAAGTAGAAGAGCAAACCAAACATTAATAAGTGAAGAGATTGAAGCAGTTATCAAAAACCTCACAAAGATGAAAATCCCAGAACCAGAGGGCTTCATGGGTGAATTTTACCAATCATTCAAAGATGACTTAATATTAATTATGGTCATGTCTTTTTCCAAAGTATTGAACATAAAATAATGCTACTGACTAATTCTATTAAGCCAACTTCATCCTAATAACAAAACCAGATAAAGAAACTATGAAAAAATGAAATTACAAACCAATATCCCTCATAAAATGTTAAGGCTTATAATTTTTCTGCTGATGTGTATGCATCTGAATTGGTGAATATAATCTGATGTCCAATTTCTTTGCCTTACCTAATATTTATTATTCACAGTTCTTCTTTGATATGTCATTCAACTCATTCTAAATCTTTAAAATTGCCTGACCAAAGTTACCAAAATTGGGACAGGAATGAAGTAAATGGGTTCAGATTTTCTACCAGTTGTCGGATATTGATAAATTTTTTCCAAGCAATTTCTAGATGGTGCTCATCACCACACCATTACATGGAGGTGTTTTAGTCTGGATTTTCCTGTGTTCCTGTGTTGAATCTACAGAATAGAGATTCAAGGCAGTCTCTGCTGGCCAAATTCACTGAAGAGAATCCCACCAAACTCCCTCTTCCTTTTCTGTTGAAACAGCTGATAGGAAGGAAGATGTGTATTCCCCACTCAGTTGGCTACAATGTGCAAGGGCTTTTACCCCAGCTTAAAATCTTGGAGGTTGGGGTGGGGCATCTTTCCTGGCCACCATGGGGGCTTGGTAATGCACATTTGTCACTTCAACTTCTTCCTCTCTTTGTCTCTTACTTTGTAGTTTTGTAGCACTGTCCTCTCCTGCTGACCTCCAAAGTAGACCCTTTTGATAGCGTTGACTCATTCTCCCTTGCTTTTGTGAGAGCTTTGAGCTCTGCCTGTTTGCCACTTTCTGTCTTCACTCAACCCTCTGGAAATGACTTTTATTTTGGTTTAGGGTGATTTGTGTGAGGGCTTCCACCACACATCTTCACCCATCTTGGGAACTGGACATACACTTTTCCTTAGCACTGACATTCTTTTTCTCTTCATCACAGATAAGATGTCCAAATGAGCAAAAAAAAAAAAAAAAAAAATGAAGAGTCATTTATTCATAGCTCTTGTGGGAGAGAGAAAATGAGCTGATGGCCTATTTTAACCTCAGTAGTAATAATATATGCTCTTTTCACTGCAGGTAAATTGAATAGTAAAATGAGTAAGAGCAAAGTATATATTTGAGGCCTTCTATCTTTTCACTATAACATTGTGCATCATCCAAGTTTATTCTTCTTGTTGAAGATTGCTTTAAAAAGTGGAGATTTTTTTGCAATTCCATATGAAATTGAAGATCATCTTTCCATTTCTGAAAAATAATAAAAGGAGTATTTATTGGGATTGATTTGAGTCAGTAGTTTCCTTTCACTGTACTGACACTTTACTTATATTGCATTTTCTAAACCTAAGGTGAATATGTCACACAGTAATTTCCATAAAAGAGAATAATAGTAGCTAAGTGCTCTTTATTGAATCTTATAAATACTGTGGAAAATGTAACCTGGGATACAAAGGATGACCATGAATTACATAGGTGTAAAGGGAAAAAAAATACTTAATGCTGATGGGAAGCATATAAAAAAGTCTTATCAGGAAATGTCTTGTGAATGGAAAACTTAAATAGGACCCATCAATTTGGAATGCAGTAATGAGGTGGGACAGGGATGTAATCAAGATTGTATAGGGGCGGAAGCAAGATGGTCGCTGAGTGAACTTGCCTTGCGATTTCTCCTGGGAAGAAACGGCTGGGCGTGGCTGGAGGTTCTCTGACGCAGGGCTTTTTCAGGATTTTTGTAGGGCAGTAAGTGTCTGGACATCGATTTGGTGGAAAGGTAATGGAGAGGATCGGTCTATAAGATATAATTTGGGTTCTATTGCCCGGAGGTGAGACCCGCACATGGGTTCCTCCCTCTTGGGGGTGGGTGGAGCCGCGGTGCTGCGCAGCGGCTCAGCTTTTTGGTGGCTCTGTGGTGCTGGGGAGTTTGCGAGTCCTGGGTGGGCTGTTGGAGGGTTGATACGACGGGTCACCTTTGCGGATCGATTTGGGGAGATAGACGGTGTTTTGTTGTGAAGCAGGGGAAAATTTTTGATGGCGGACACAAATAATAGCGCTTCCACCTGAAGCCCCACCCCCACACACCGGCTGCCAATCTGCAACCAAATTAGGCTGTAGGCAATAAAACGACGTAATTGGGAAGTTGTCTCAGGGTGCGGTGAGGGAGGGGGACATGTCTGGAAGCCGATTAGGGAATATTTTGCGAAGCTTGGGAATTCCGGTTTTGGAATCTGTTTTCGGCGTCATGGGCCAGGCTTCGGATCTGTGCCAGTAAAGTGGCTGCGGTGTAAAGGCGCCCTCAAGTGGCAGTGTTCTGGAAGCACAAGGCGGGAGCTGTCCAAAAGCTGAAGTGACAATATACCCACATTAATGAGCCCTACTAAGTAAGTGAATTGCAGGGTTCAGACATAATATAGAGTTTGCGGATCTGACTACCCCCATAGGGCTGGCGCCCAGCTGTGGGGATCCCTGAGGGCTGTGTTACACTATGGGGCTCCTAGGCTTCCTGTTGACCAGGTTGGAGGTTGCCTGGTGTGAATCCCTTAAACTCGGGTGGCCCACACCCCAGAGAATCACACCTCTTGAGTCTTTAATATCTCAGACTTTCCACCCCTGAATCCATCACGCCCTGAGGTCCATCTGAGGTCCTTGAAAGCCCTAGCCTTCAACGTTGGTGTTTTTTCTTTATCGTTTCATTTTGTTTTGTTTTTATTTTCATTTTGTCTTATTTTTTACTTTTTTTTAATGTCCTGATTGCTAACACCGCATTATCCCCTAGTCTTTTCTCACAGCGTATCCTCCAAAGTCTTTTTTTTTATTCAGTTATTCAGGGATTTTTTTGTGGTTGTTGTTGTGTAGCTGGTGTTTTAATTGTGGGTCATGTATATCTGTTTTTTTTTCTTTCCCCTACCTGTTCCCCACCCTTTGCCCACCCCCTTTTCCTTTCTTCCTTTCTTCTCTCCCCCCTTCTTTATTTTTATTTTTTATTTTTTATTGTTTTCTTTTTCTGTTTTCTCTCCCCCTCGTGTCCCTCATCTTCTACTTATTTTATTTTAACTCAATTATACAATAGGTGCACCAGGAAACACCTCACATTTGCTGAGGTTTTCTCATCCTCCATTGCCTCATTTCTATGTGAACTGATTTAGGCTACCTACACTATCCTCTTTCCCCTACAAATTGATATCTGCCATCATCTACTGTCTCTCCTATATTCCACCTCCCACCTCCCTTTCTTTGATCCACGAAGTGTCTAAGTCTTAATTTCTACTACCTTTGTTTTGTTTTCTGCCTGTTATCCACTCTTGAAACTATTACCTTTCTTTTCTTTTTCCCTCTCTCACAAAAACAATAGCTTTTAAGCTCATACTATATTCCTCCCATATTCAATCATCTACCTCATAATAGGTACTCTATCTACTGCTATAACTCTTCACAATTTACATGAATCTAACCTCCTTCCTCCCAGATCTCATATTCTTACTTTGTTAACATATATCACCAATACTACTTTACACTTTCCCCTTGCTTACACAATTGCCTTTCCCCGGCACTAAAACTTTCCTTTAAAGTGAACTTAACCAAAAACAAGAAATTAGAATAAGAAGAACAAAGTGACAAAGAGAAGATATAACACTTACGCAAAAACAACCGCTAATTAATCTCCAAGAGTAGACAAAGAAGCTAAGGAACTGATTAAATCCGTCAAGATTAAATAATAACCAGAAAGCAACAAAAATCTACAAACCAAACCAGTAATCGGGAAAACATGGCTGAATCCAATCAACAAACCAAAAATCAGGAAGGGGAGCAGAACTTTGCACAAGCAATGAAAGCTATAAGAACATTTGTCACCGACAAATTTGATGAAGTAATGAAAGAGGTTAACAACATGAAGACATCACTTGGAGGGGAAATTGCAGACATATGCAAAAAGACAACAGATATGATGGGAATGAACACCACAATTCAAGAAATCAAAAATACACTTGCAGCAAATATCAGCAGACTAGAAGAGGCAGAGCAGAGAATTAGTGATGTGGAAGACAGTACATCAGAAATCAAACAGATAGTAGAAGGGGTCGATAAAAAGATAGAAAAAGTCCAGCTAGGACTTAGGGACCTGAATGACAATGCAAAACGCTCAAACATACGTATTATAGGCATTCCAGAAGGAGAAGAGAAGGGAAAGGGGTCAGAAGGAGTGTTGCAGGAAATAATGGCTGAAAAATTCCCAAATCTACTGAAAGAGACAGATGTACATATCCAAGAAGCACACCGCACTCCACTGGTCATAAACCCCAAGAAGCCCACCCCAAGACATATACTTGTCAAATTATCCAATGCTAAAGACAAAGAGAAAATCCTAAAAGCAGCAAGAGAAAAGAAAACCATCACATACAAGGGAAGCTCCATAAGATTAAGTGCTGATTTCTCATCTGAAACCATGGAGGCAAAAAGGCAGTGGTATAATATAGTCAAGGTACTAAAGGAAAAAAATTTCCAACCAAGAATACTCTATCCAGCTAAACTAGCATTCAAACATGATGGAGAGTTCAAAATATTCGCAGACAAACAGAAACAGAAAGAGTATACCAACAAGAAACCTCCCCTTCAAGAAATTCTAAAGGGAGTTCTGCAGGAAGAAAGGAAAAAACAGGACAGGCAAAGTTGGAGGAGAGTATAAGAGCAACAACAACAACAAAAAAAGACAAAAAGAGAAGGGAAAAAAATAGAAACAAAATATGACAAACACAAATCCAATCAAAATATGGCTAACACAAATAATTTCTTGAAAGCAATAACACTGAATGTCAACGGATTAAACTCACCTACCAAAAGATTCAGACTGGGACATTGGATAAGGAAATATGACCGATCCGTATGCTGTCTACAAGAGACACGTCTTAGACCCAGAGACACATGGAGATTGAAAGTGAATGGCTGGAAAACAATCATACAAACAAATAATAACCAAAAAAGGGCAGGAGTAGCTATATTAATATCAGACAAAATAGACTTTAAATGTGAAACAATTGTGAGAGACAAAGAAGGATACTACATTTTAGTGAAAGGGAAAATCTGTCAAGAAGATCGAACAATCATAAATATTTATACTCCTAACAAGGGCGCCTCTAAATACGTGAGGCAAACGCTGGAAAAACGAAGTGAAACAATAGATGCATCTACAATCATAGTGGGGGATTTTAATACACCACTATCTACCTTGGACAGAACATCTCAAAAGAGAATCACTAAAGAAACAAAACATTTGAACAGTATATTAGAGGAGCTGGATCTAATAGACATATATAGATCATTACACCCAAACACAGCAGGATATACATTTTTCTCAAGTGCACATGGATCATTCTCCAAGATAGTCCATATGCTAGGCCACAAAGAAAGGCTGAATGAATTCAGAAAGTATGAAATCATACAAAACAATATCTCTGACCACAGGGGAGTCAAGCTGGAAATCTGCAAGGGACAGAAGCCCAGGTTTCACCCCACTATTTGGAAATTAAACAGCACACTCTTAGAAAAACAGTGGGTCAAAGAGGAAATCTCAAAAGAAATCAATGACTACCTTGAAACAAATGATAATGATAACACAACATACCAAAATTTACGGGATGCAGCAAAAGCAGTACTGAGAGGGAAATTTATAGCCATAAACTCATATATCAAAAAAGAAGAAAGAGCAAAAATTGAAGAGCTAACTGCACATTTGAAGAAATTAGAAAAACAACAACAAAGTAACCCAACAGGAAGAAGAAGGAAGGAAATAACAAAGATAAGAGCAGAACTAAATGAAATAGAAAATAAGAAAACACTTGAAAAGATAAACAAGACCAAGAGCTGGTTTTTTGAGAAGATCAACAAAATTGAAAAACCTTTAGCGAGACTAACAAAGAAAAAAAGAGAGAAGATGCAAATACACAAAATAAGAATTGAGAAAGGCGATATCACCACTGACCCCACAGAAATAAAGACTATCATAAGAGGATACTTTGAAAAACTATATTCCAACAAAAATGACAATTTAGAGGAAATGGACAAATTCCTAGAAACACATAAGCAGCCCATATTGACAAAAGAAGAAATTGATGATCTTAACAAACTAATCACAAGCAGAGAGATAGAATCAGTTATTAAAAATCTCCCAACTAAGAAGAGCCCAGGGCCAGAAGGCTTCTCAGGTATATTTTACAAAACATTCCGGAAAGAACTAACTCCAATCCTGCTGAAACTATTCCAAAATATTGAAACAGAAAGAACATTGCTGAACTCCTTCTATGATGCCAACATTACCCTAGTACCAAAGCCAAACAAAGACACCACAAGAAAGGAAAATTACAGACCAATTTCTCTAAAGAACCTAGACGCAAAAATACTTAACAAAATACTTGCTAATCGTATTCAACAACACATTAAATGAATTATACACCACGACAAAGTGGGATTCATCCCAGGTATGCAAGGATGGTTCAACATAAGAAAATCAATCAACATAATACACCATATAAACAGATTGAATGAAAAAAATCACATAATTATATCTATAGATGCAGAAAAGGCATTTGACAAAATACAGAACCCTTTCTTGATAAAAAACACTCCAAAAGATTGGAATACAAGGAAATTTTTTGAACACGATAAAGAGTATATACGAAAAATCTAAATCCAACATTGTTTACAATGGAGAAATCCTAGAATCCTTCCCTCTAAACTCAGGAACAAGACAAGGATGCCCATTGTCTCCGGTCCTATTTAACATTGTCTTAGAAGCACTTGCTCGAGCACTGAGGCAAGAACCAGATATAAAAGGAATTCAAATTGGAAAGGAAGAAGTCAAAATTTCATTATTTGCAGATGACATGATCCTATACATAGAAAACCCTGAGAGATCTACAAGAAAGCTTCTAGAACTCATAAATGAGTTTAGTAAAGTTGCTGGTTATAAGATCAATGCGCAGAAATCAGTAGCATTTCTGTACACCAATAATGAACAAGGTCAGGAGAAAATCAAGAAACAAATACCATTCACAATAGTAAATAAAAAAATCAAATATTTAGGAATAAATTTAACTAAAGAGGTAAAAAACTTATACACTGAGAACTATACAAGACTGTTCAAGGAAATCAGAGAAGACCTAAATAAATGGAAGACTATTCCTTGTTCATGGATAGGAAGACTGAATATTATTAAGATGTCTATCCTACCAAAACTGATCTACACATTCAATGCAATCCCAATAAAAATCAACACAGCCTTCTTTAAGGAACTAGAAAAACTAACTATGAAATTTATTTGGAAAGGAAAGAGACCCCGAATAGCCAAAGACATATTGAAAAAGAAAAAAGAAATTGGAGGAATCACACTACCTGACTTCAAAACATACTAAAAAGCTACGGTGGTGAAAACAGCATATTATTGGCATAAGGAGAGACACACAGACCAATGGAATGGAATTGAAAGCTCTGATATAGAACCTCACATATATAGCCACATAATATTCGATAAAGCCACCAAACCCTCTCAACTAGGAGAGAGTGGCCTATTCAACAAATGGTGCCTGGAGAACTGGATAGCCATATGTAGAAGAATGAAAGAGGATTACCATCTCACACCTTATACAAAGATCAACTCAAGATGGATCAAAGACCTAAATATAAGAGCCAAGACCATAAAAACCTTAGAAAGCAGTGTAGGGAAACATCTACAGGACCTTGTAATAGGAAATGGATTCATGAATATCACACCAAAAGCACGAGCAGCAAAAGAACTAAGAGATAAATGGGACTTCCTCAAAATTAAAGCCTTCTGCACCTCAAAGGAGTTTGTCAAGAAAGTAAAAAGGGAGCCCACACAGTGGGAGAAAATATTTGGCAACCATATATCTGATAAGAGACTTATAACTTGCATATATAAAGAACTCCTATATCTTGAAAATAAAAAGATAAACAACCCATTTAAAAAATGGGAAAAAGATTTAAACAGACACTTCTCCAAAGAAGAAATACAAATGGCTAAAAAGCATATGAAAAAATGCTCCAAATCTCTAGCTATCAGGGAAATGCAAATCAAAACTACAATGAGATACCATCTTACACCCATAAGATTGGCATCTATGAAAAAAACAGAAGAATACAAATGCTGGAGAGGATGTGAAGAAAGGGACCACTCATCCACTGCTGGTGGGAATGCAGAAGGATCCAACCATTCTGGAGGACAGTATGGCGGTTTCTCAAAAAACTAGCCATAGATTTTCCATATGACCCAGCAATACCACTGCTGGGTATATACCCAGCATAACTGAAAACAAGGACACAAACCGATATATGTACACCAATGTTCATAGCAGCATTGTTCACTCTTGCCAAAAGTTGGAATCAAACCATATGCCCATCAACAGATGAGTGGATCAATAAAATATGGTATATACACACAATGGAATACTACTCGGCTGTAAGAACAAATACACTACAAACACACGTGATAACATGGATGAATCTTGAGAACCTTATGTTGAGTGAAGCAACCCAGGCATTGAAGGACAAATACTACATGACCTCAATGATATGAAATAAGCAAGCTGCCTCAGAGAGCAAGAGACTGAACGATAGGCTTACAGGAAATCGGGGGGTGGAGGAAGGATATGAGTCGACATCTGCAGGGGTGGAATTTATGACGAGCTGGTGGTAAGTATGAACACAAAGAATAGATAAAATGGGGGCAAGGGGTTGCCTTTGCGAGGGGCTTTGTGGGTTTGAGGGTGGCTGGGGATGGGCGGATGGGTAATATTGCCCAAAAGTGGGGGGAGGGAGGGGTAGCATATGAACATAGGAGAGTGTCAGGTATGGTGGAGAGTAAAATGCCAAGAAAATCGTATCAAAATATAATTAAGAGGGTTACCTGTTTAGAATGCTGTGGCCAGTCTCGAAGCCAAACTCAGCATGTAAATGCAATGCCTTCCCCGCAGCGTGGGACATGACACCTGGGGATGAGCCTCCCTGGCACCAAGGGATCACTATCAACTACCAACTGATGATGCAACTGGAGAATGACCTTGAATGGAAGGTTCAATGCAGATCAGCAGAATATCCCTGTCTACATAAAATAACATGACTTTAAAATGCTGTTTGACCTAATCTAAGGGGGAAATGAAAGGAGAAATGAGTTTATATGGCTATGAGTCTCTAAAAAAGAGTCTGGAGGCTGTCAGAAGGATTGGCCTTATGCACACCTGAGCAGAGTCTAAGAGACAGATAAAGTAGATACAATCCCCAGGTATTGGTTCCTTTGAGGGCTAAAGAGGCCCATGGTTGCTATGGTCATGGCAGATGGGGTTAACTGCCATGTTAGATGGCCCTTCTTTGCAGCTGGTGTTTATGCGTGATGAATCTGGACTCAGATGGGATCTCTCTTCTTAAGACTTTCATGCTATTGTGCTGGAGTTGTAGTTGGTGTCGGGGTTTAAGATATATTTAGGGGATCTGAATCTCTGGACTCACAATGTGATAGCCAGGCCCTGAGCCTCAACAGACTCCAGCACCTACAATCTGATTTATTGGACTCACCTCACTCAGCTAAGATGGAGTTGAAGAAGGACAACCACCACACCATGGAGCCTAGAGTGCCTACAACTGAAAGCGAGAGGATTGCATCCAGTATCCATGAGGAATCTGAGCCTCCTCTTGACATAGAAGTGCAATGGACACAACCAATCCAATGTCCACAGAGAAAAGGTGGCATTGGATTGGGAAAAGTGGACATGGTGGCTAATGGGTATAGGGAATGGCAGGAAGAGACGAGATGTGGAGGCATCTTAGGGACTTGGAGCTGCCCTGGATGGTGCTTCAGGGGCAATCACCAGACATTGTAAATCCTCACAGGGCCCACTGGATGGAATGTGGGAGAGTATGGGCCATGATGTGGACCATTGACCATGAGGTGCAGAGGTGCCCAGAGACGTACTTACCAAATGCAATGGATGTGTCATGATGATGGGAAGGAGTGTTGCTGGGGGGGGGAGTGGTGGGGTGGGGGGGTGGGGTTGAAGTGGTCCTCATATATATTTTTTAATGTAATAGTTTTACAAAATCAGTTAAAAAATAAAATAAAATAAAAATAAATAAAAATTAAAAAATTGTATAGATTGTCAGGGTCTTACTGATTAACTATTAAATTTATCCCAAGAGGAATGGAAAAGCACTGAAATGTATTTGGTAGGAGAAACATTTGATGTAATTCATATTTCAGAAAGATTATTCTAGCTTCCCTGTGATGACAGAATGGAGAAAGAACATGAGTAGAATAAGTGGAACATAAAAAGAATTCAGGCTATGGAAATAACTGTTGATGAGTGATGAATCAATAATTAATTAGATATGTGAGGTCGACGGTCTGAAATAGAGCCCAGGGCATGTGACCTTTCTACATATGCCTCTTCTGTTACTTTTACCAGACCTGTGGTTGGTGCTGGGGTTTGTGTATACTTAGGAGACCTGAATCTCTGGAGAGTCCATGTGACAACCATGCACTGAGCCTCAGGAAACTTGCAACTCCTACCTTCTGGTTTATTGGACTTACCCTGGCCTGCTGACAGAGAGGTGAAGAAGGTCAACCACCACACCAGGAGCCAAGAGTGCCCACAACTGAAGGCAGGAGAATTGCATCCAGCATACATGTGGAATCTAAGTTCCCTCTCAATATGGAAGGGGAGTGAACATAACCATCCCAGGGTCCACAGGATGGAGGAATAGAGTATGGATTAGTGTGGACTTACTGATATTCTATGGAACTATTGTGATTAGTAATGGAAGCAATTGTAGCATTGATGTGGAGAAAGTGGCCACAGTAGCTGCTGAGGGTAGGGAGAAGGAGGCTATGATGTGGGGGCATTTTCAGGACTTGGAGTTATCCTGGGTGGTACTGCAGGGACAGATGCTGGGCATTTTATGTCCTGCCATGGCCCACCGATTGGACTGGGAGAGTGTAAACTACAATGTAAACCAGTATCCATGTGCGGCAGCAGTACTCCAAAATGTATTCACCAAATGTAATGAATGTTCCATGATGATGAAAGAGTTGTTGATGTGGGAGGAGTGGGGTGAGGGGGTTGGGGGATATATGGGGACCTCATTTTTTTAATGTAACATTTAAAAGAAATAGAGAGAGAGAAAACAAAGGACTGGGCTATGTACCAGGGTTAGGGACACCGTTTTTGTTAAGACTTGTGTTCCATGCTGAGGAAAAGAGGCACTAGGCTGGACCAGATCTTGAAAGTCTTGTAATGCTGGCCTAGGAGGCATGTACTTCCTCTGGAAGTCATTAATTCATGCCCTTCATCTGGTTCAATGTGTGGTTTAAAGCAGAATGAGCATAGTGGAAAAGATCAAGAAAAGAGAAGTGGCATGGATTATTGGAAGTCTGCTGTAGAGGAAAACTGGCTGGCATTTGGCAGCTAATTCAGGGTTACAGCTCAACTAGAAGGCAAAAGAGAAAGTATATTGAAGCAGTGTATATGGGATCCAGCAGGTGAGGAAAAGGAAAACAAATTAAACAAAAGCAAAACAGGATGCCAAATTGACCCCCACTTCAGGGAATAAAAAGGATTTGTGCCAGACAAGTGACAAAGCCCTGGATGTGTTAGTTCTAACATTTAAGATGAATACTTTCACATGATTATTTTCTTCTACAGTACTTTCAAAAGTGTTTCTGGAAATTCAAGAAACACTGAATTCAATGCTAATATTAATTTTTTTTATTTATTGTATTATGCTTTGGCACTTTTTCAGTAATCTGATGTTTATGTTCCTGGAAAAAATAATAAATCCTTCATAGTCTGCAAATTCACCACAATGTATCTATAGGTGGCTTTTTATTCACTCTACCTATCACATATTGGCTATCTTTTAAATGGAAAAGAATCTATCAAATGTTTTGGAAATTTCTCCTGAATTATTTCTTCAAATTTGGATTTTCAGTTACTCACTCTGCTTTTTCTGTCTCAAACACTTTTAGTGCTGGAATTACTCTAGAGAAATTCTACAAGTCTTATTTTCTTTTTTTTTTTTTCACCTCTTTCATACTCTATTGTGAGTACTTGATAATTTCCCAAGTACTTCATCTCAACTGCCAAAGTTTTGATGATTATGTTCAGCTCAGGTAAAGATTTTTTCCTTCATATTTAAATTGTATAATTTATTTTGACTAGTATGTACATTGTTTTCATGCTCTCTAATTTTTCTTTATCATATCTATCTGTTCTTGATTCCTATATGCCTTTTTAAAATTTATTTTCAATTGTATTTTTTATTAAAATTATTTATTTTTAAAAATTACATTAAAAAATATGAGGTCCCAATCAACCCCACCGCCCCCACCCCCCACTCCCCCCACAGCAACACTCTTTCCCATCATCGTGAGACATCCATTGTACCCAGTAAGTACATCTCTGAACATCACTGCACCCCATAGTCAATGGTCCACATCATAGCCCACACTCTCCCACGTTCCATCCAGTGGGCCCCGGGGGGATCTACAATGTCCTGTAATTGTCCGTGAAGCACCACCCAGGACAACTCCACGTCCCGAAAACGCCTCCATAAATCACACACAAAAAATGTTATATTGAAAAATACAAGAGGTTCCCATATACCCCACACCCTACTGCAACCCTCTCCTTCCACACCAGCAACCTCTTTTCATCAATATAGCACATTCATTGCATTTGGTGAATACGTTTTGGAGCACTGCTGCACTGCATGGATAATGGTTTACATTGTAGTTTACACTCTCTCCCAGTCCATTTAGTGGGTTATGGCAGGATGTGTAATGTCCAGGACCTGTCCCTGCAATATAATTTAGGACAACTCCAAGTCCCTTAATTGCCCCCACATCACACCTCAAAAGAGCAAAGAATGCCACCTGTAAAAAGAAACAATGAAATAAAAGGCTTATACATCTCTCACATGCTTCTTTGAGGAGTTTACATGCATTTCATTTAAATTCATGTATAAATTCACATTACTTGTATTTTTCCTAAGTGAATTAGTCTCCCATTTATTGACTGCTGAGCATTTATTATTAATAATTTTCCTCACATGTACTGGAATATTAATATGCTATCTTAAGTTGAATTAAATATTTTTCTTTCCCATTCCAGAATTCACTCCTGTGTGCTTCAATGAACTCTCATGAACCTTTACCCCACAAGTAGGATTTCCATAAATATTCAAGTATAATTTTTCAAATTACAAGCTCAGTCCTCTGTGATCTTATTTTATTAACAAATCAATTTTATTGCCATGTATTAATAAAACATAAATTCATCCAAAGTGTACAATCAATGGTGTTTGGTGTAATCACATATTTGTGATTCATTACTTCATTCATTGTTACAGCATTCTCATTATTTCAATAATAATAAAAATACAAAACCAAAACACAAAACTCATCACCTCTTGATCTCTTTGTGTTACCTCTGTCATGCATACCTGCTCTTCTTTTTACTTCTCTCTATTATATTTGTATTTATATTTTGTAAAACTGTTTTATATATACAACATACTGTTATCTTTTATGTATGTTTATAATTTCTTCTGTATGTTCCCCAGTGTCTTATTTTTTTCACTTTATTTTCAATGAAGCTTTCAGTTACAGAAAAGTCTCTTTGAAAATATAGGAGATCCACATTAATTCTATGCCTTCCCATTCTCACATTTTCCACTATTAAGAACATCTTGTAACACTGATATAAAGAGAGTGGTCACCAGAGTTTTGGAAGGGAGGGAAAGGGAAAAATCGGTGCTTCATTGGCCATTTGGGGGAAATTGAAATTGTTCTCCATGAATTTGCAATGACAGATACAAGCCATTACAAATGTCAAAACCCATAAAATTGTACGGGGCAAAGTGTAAACCATATTGTAAACTATAGACTGGTTTGCAGCAATGCTTCAATATGTATTCACCAATTGGCACAAGTGTTCCACACTAAGGGAAGATGTTATTAATAGGGGAAAATATGAATGGGGGAGGTAGAAGGACACATGATATTACCTATGTTTCTGCTCTAACATTTCTATAATCTAAAACTTCTTTAAAAATAAAGTAATAAACCTCCAAGCTGAACACTGAAAACTTTATTTATACCTGGTTCAGAAAATTTCAAGGCTTTCATCTTCCTATCAGATTCTAGACCTATCACTTTCTGAACAAATGCCTTGCTCCACATTCATAGAACTTTATCCACAACCCCATGTCAATGTTCAGAGTCTCAATACCTGATCCCAAGCTATTCCACCTAAGCCTCCTTTAGCATATCTAGAACCAAGCAACAAGTTCTTGGGAAAGTAGAATAATTGAAATTTTAGCCACAAAGCCAGGATTTAAGAAGAGAAACATTCTATTACATGGTAGGTTTTCTTCTGTCCATGATGTATTGGAAAAGGAGATATTGTTCCTCAATATCACCAGGGAAGGGCCACCTGGGTATGATTGCATTTACATTTTGATAGCTCTTTCTGCCAATTTTGAACCCTTGGACCACAAACTTCCCATTAATCTTTGGAATAATATTCATCCCTGTATATCCTCAAATACTGAAAGGAACTTACCAGCATCTATGACTGGAAAAAAGCCACACTGGAGCACAGGAATATGTGACCTTCACTCCTACCTGGAAGGCAGAGAATAAGTCCTTTTTGTCTGTTTAGGTTATCTGTTTGTTTCTGGGGTTCATGAACTCTACCATCCATAGACTCAGGGATCATCAACTACCTCTAGTCAGAGGAGGCAAGCTTGAGTGTGGTAGGCCATAAATTTATGTGGTATTCCCAACACTTAAAATCCCTGCCTTAAGGATTGACACACTTGTAAGTGTATGTGCCTGCATGATGGGCACATCTTCAAATTCCCTTCCAAGTCAGTTGCCTTAAGCCATTTATTTTTTTATATCATGATAATATAAGTCTATAGTTGTTGCCTCTGTCATATACGTTTGATGTGGTAGAGTGTATGGGGTGCTTTCCAACTGCGTTTCTTTGCCTTGTGATGAGAAAAGACAAGAGTTACCCACATAAGGCCATGTTTCCAAAAAAAAGTACAAATATTTGAGGAAACCAGACTGGAGGTGGAGGAACGGATTAGTATAACTTGCTGATCTCTGGGTTTAGGATGCTTTATAAGGACTGAGGAGTAGAGAAGGGTGTCAAATTTAGGAATTCATAATGCATATTTATTTCAACATTGTTCTTAAGGTACTGATTTGTAAGTTTTGATTTTAGCATGACTGTTTCTTATCCAGTTAGGGACACCAATGTGGTGTCTCTGATCAAGAATGGCATGAAGACTTCTGTTTGCCATATAGGGTATGTTGTAGCTACCCTGGGACCTACATGTTTTATGCTGTCCATCTTTATGGACTCTGGAGTGTATGATTCCAGGATGCTCTTGCCTAAATCTTGACAAGCATGAGCCCTTCATGACAGAGAATTCTTCTGATGCAATGAACACCAGTTCATTGACTAGACCTGCTGTACTGACAAAGGTTAGACTAAATCTTCCTGGAGAGGAGGTGGTCCCTGGAACCCTATTATCCATGGACTTGATAATATAATAGCACCTAAGGGTGAAGAGGATAATCCAAACCTGTTTTCAACCATTGCTTTTCACCTGGGCACAGGAGACCCCAGATGCAGAGCCAAGGGCAAAATATTTTCCAGTTCCCCCTATTGTCTTTAAGGAAATGGAAAAGATTAGCAAAAAGAGGTCATTGGATTTCCCTTTCCAGGTCATAATAATATCCTGCACAGACACACACACACACATGTATATTTATATGTATGTTTGATTTTTATTTTCCTGCTCCTTCATCTTCCCCTCTCTCCATGGCGATTGACTGATCCTGCCTGCTTCCTCAGAATGAAACCCAGTGTATTTAAGGAAGGAGATCTGATATTAGGTGGCTTTTCCCCCCTTTATACATTTATAACAAACGATGGGCGCACCCAGCCTATCAAGGAAGTCTATTTGAAGCAATGAGTGCTTTTTCATTCATTTTCTGCTTGAGTATTATGATGAAAGCTGCCTAGGCAATTTGCAGATGGCTTGATCAACATACTCCACATTACCTGTACTCCCCTTCCCACCTGTTCCCCACATCCCAGAATGTAATTTATTTTTTCTCTTTGCACTGGGATTTTTTCTAAGGGAATGAGAATATTATATTTTTCTTCCTTTTAGTTCCCATCACTTTCCTTTTTCCAGTGGTGGAATCCAAGTCTGACCACTCCCTCCGAAAACCTCCACTCTCCTTGCCTTTCCTAGTGCCTCTGCTTCCACAATTCATGGATCAAGATATGTCTTAGAAATGCAATCCCCTGGCATTAGAGTTTTGCTAAGCAGTTACAGGAAAAAGTCTGTTCCCCAAACAAGAATTTGCTAATTATTCTTTCCCCATGAGCATGGTTGCTAATATTCTTATCAAGATGCCCCAGGTACCCATGTCCCCCATGCATGGACAGACTTCTTACTGTAGGCATCTGACTACTGTTTGAAATATCTCTGTATCATCACCTGTCAGGGTTCCTTCATGCCTCCTCAAGCTGCCTGCCAGGCCAGGGATAAAAGATGAATGATTTGTGAGATATTTCCAGCTTAATTGATTCACGTGAGCATTTAAACTACATGGATTTGTACATTTCTGTGACTGCAAGATCTATATCTGATGGTCTACTTAGTGAACTGATAAAGCGAAACTTCAAGGGAACACGTTTCGATAAAATTGATTAAAAAAATTCAGGGGATTCCAGCAGATATTTTCTGATCATGTGAGAAGAGGGGATTTCATTCAATAAAATGATGGTTTAATGGTTTTTGAAAGTGCCAGAAGCATATGATTTGCAAGCCGCTCTGGAAATTTTTGACAGGGGATGGAAAGGTTAGGAATTTGAGACCTCTTTCTCCTTTGAAAGAGTTTGCAACTATGTTTACTTTCTTTACATTTCTGGATATTTGTCTGCCTATCTCTTCCATTCTTTTATACTCTTCCAATATTTCCCTGCTTATTTCCTCTCCATAATTTTCCAAAACATATTTGTTCCATTGTCATCAGTGTCTGGGTTGTACACAGCTCATTCTGAAAGATGTTGGTGATTGCTGTCTTTTAATGCAGAAGTTCAGCTTGGTTCATTCAGGGATATTTCGAGATGAATTTCCTAGGGTAGAATGCTAGATGTTTTCATGAGTCCCAGCTTGCTTAAAGTACCCTATAAGACGGAAGGAAAGAGTGGTGCTCTGTCTGACAGAGGAGGAGGCACTAACTGCTTTTCTTCTTACACTCTGCTGTGCACTCAAACCACCTCAGGAAAATGTACACCTTGGCAGATCTGCTTTTTTATTTTTTTATCTAAAAATGAAACCCGGTGTGACACTTAGTAGAATGCACTTGCAAATATATAAGTTTTTTTCACCTGGGAGACTTATTCCCTAGGCTCAGAAGGCACAGGGCCCAGTGTTCACAAGCCTGAAGGGTGTGATGATTTGCCTTTCAGGAATTTGACCATTTTTCTATTCATGGATAGGTCTCTTCACTTTTTAAGAATAATTTTGTTACTGGAACTAACAAGAACATGTTCATTAAAAATTCATTTTACCATGTTGTTGCTTTTTAAAATATTTTTCCATAACATATGTTTAAATAAAAAACAATATGAAATTGCAGGTAGGTAAGTTTAATTTAGGTATATTATTTTTTTCTTTTATTCTGTGTGCCTTTTTGGCCATGTCTCCCTAATCTACAATTTGAAAAATAGATGTACTAATTCTATTACTTAGTTTTCCCTCTGAGACTTGGAAAATTTTTGCCTCCAATATGAAGTAGGCTGCCTCAATTTTATATTCCGAAATTATTTACTTTCATCACTAATCAAATGGTTCATTACTCTTGTACTGATTTTCAAGGCCAGCTTGACAATGATGAAACAGTCACTTAAACACAGATTGTTTCTCCAATTTGTATTCTGTTTTGGTGTTATAGCCATATCTTCCAATGCCATTCCCATTCTGTTTAAAATATTGTGCCTAATTGAAAATTGCAGTTATTTGTTTTTCTGTCATATTCTCCCCTTAGCATTCTCAATTATTTTCGCTAATTTTCTGAACTTACCATGCTTCCAGAAAACCTCTCAAGCTGTATTAATATTGTTTTTATAAATATCTCATTGAATTTTTAAAATAGTTTATACTGAAATACATACCTTCCAAATTTTCCATTTTAAGCATTGCCAAGTGTACAAAACAGTGGTATTAATGATATTCACATTATTGTGCTGCCATCACCAATATCCATTACCCAAAGGTTTTCATCATCTCTTACAGAAAACCCTCACCCACTAAAAAATTCCCCTTTCTCCTTCTCTTCATCCTCTGGACCCTGGTAACTTGTAATCTACTGATTGTGTTAACTTTTTTTTAACCAATTAATCTTATTGATGCATAATCATAAAGCATACAATTCATCAAAAGTGTACTATCAATGATATTTGGTATAATCATATAGTTGTGCATTCATCACTTCAGTCACTGTTAGACCATTTTCATTAATTAATTCAATAATAATACTACTAAACTTTTATAGAATGTTTGTCGACCACTGACAGTTAGGAGATACCAGGGATTGAATGTGGAATCTCATACATGGGAAGCAGATGCTCAACCATCGAATTAAACCCAGTTCCCTGTTTTTAATGCTTTTACATTCCTCAGCACATCTTTATGGTCTTGTTCATAGGTAACAGAGCAATTGTTTCTTATGTAAATTTACAGTGAATTTATAGCTAATAAATTTCTTAATAATAATTAATTATTATTATAATTATTACTTATATTAAAATATGTGAATGAGCTTGCCCAATATTATATCATTATATAATATTAAAATATATTATTAATCTATTGTTATCATATCTATTTCCTGTAAAGCTTTTATAAATTATTGATATCATATTTAAATGCCATTAACAGTTATATATATTTGGTTGACTACTTCCTTGTCAATTACAAATAATTTTCACATTTTCTCTTGTGTTTCCCATGTGACCCATCTTACTTGCATGAAAAGATTGTGGTTTGCTCCTTTCTTTCCATTCTTTTTCGCCTGTTATTTTATCGCATTATGTAATAGGCTAGCAATTCCAGAAAGTTACGAAGCAATCCTGTAATTCACAGACCTTATCCTTTTTGTTCATGGATTCTTCAAGCAAATTACATGAAACAATACATGAGGCATATGACATTCTGCATCAGCAAACTTGGGTAATGGTTTGACTTATTCAGATCTGAAATGGGGAGAGTATCTGACTGTGCAGATGAACCCCTGGGTGGGGTGATCCTTCATTACCATACCCTAAGCCACCTCCAATTTTTATTCACTATCTTTGCATATAAGCAAAGTCTAAGTTCTGATTTTGAGTGTGTTTTTGTTTTTGTGTTTATTCATATTAAGAAAATACTCTTATCCTAAACAAATATATTCAGTTAGAGGCTCAATTTTCCTTAATGCTTTATCTACTTCTAAGAGTATGTGCATTTTTATGATTGCAGAAAAGTGAAGACTGAAAGGAAATTATTATCTAATTTGCTAAAAGTCTTTTTTAAAGATTGTTTCATATTATTTTCTGCTTGGTGTTTGTCATGGCTATGATATGCCTTTTTTTCTATATTTTGGAAGAGTTTCCTACTAGGTAATTCATTTTTTTCCATGGAAACTTTACCATCCTACTTCTTTGTAAAATGTGATTACAAGACACATTTAAAGGAAAAAATGAAAACTTGAAAGCCAAAGTATGCAATTAGTTTTAAAGTAACCAAGATTACTAAAGATAATAACCATAATCAACCAGAGGTAAGTATATTTACATATGGTTGAGGAAAAAATGTATCCTTAGGAATCAAACGATGCTTTCATAATAATAAAAGATTCAAATCGTCACAAAGCAAAAGCAATTATTATAAATATATAAAGACATAATAGCCTCGAATAAATAAACTATAAAGACAAACAAGATGTAAAATCAGGCATCATAGTGAGAAATTTCAACATTTCTCTCTCAAATGACAATATATCTAATAAATACAAGTTATACTTGAAAAAAGTTTAACAAGTTTGTTTTATTGAGCATATTTGGAAACCTGTGTTCAACTGTTGAAATGTACAGTAAAGAATAGCCTTTAATGTGTTAATCAAGCCTGCAAAAAAGGACTTTTGAGATGAATGCAGGAGACTTTCATTCTTCTTGAAAATTTAGTTGCCAGGTAATAAAAATGAAAGGAATTTCATTTGTCCTTGGAAATGAGTTATTAATTAAGGAAGTGAAACTGTGCACAAATCAACAAAAAGAGGAAAAGAATAAGGGTCATATGAAAGGAGTAAAACTGAAGATCTTGTATTAATATTAATGTTAATAGGATTGTAATATTTTAAATAAGAAATGGTTAAGAGACTTTTTAGACATCATAACACTTTTCCCTTTAGTATACTACATCGTTTCCAGTCCTATTAGGTATAGGTAGGGATAACCCCACACTTCATCATTTTTCTTCTCCTAAATATTCCTGCCTTGCATGATACTTCCTATACTGTGCTCTGACATTCTTCTCAGTTTGTTAATGTTGGAAGATGGTAGATCCACAAGTGGAAGGGATAGAACCTTAGGTCAATTGATTGTCAAGTCTTCTTGTGGACACGTCTCACCATGCAGATGTTATGCCCCTCCGTCTCTCTCATCCAATTTTGCCTATGCTGTGGAACTGAACTTTTGAAGAGATATACCCTTCAATTGGAATTATCTAACTTCAACCTCATGACAATAATGCTGTCATTATATAAAAGATTTAAAAATGTGTTAATATGAAATAATCATTTTTGTTTCCAGATATAAATAATAAATTTTAAAATTCTACATGAATTTTTCCACTCATTACACTTTCCTTTGTAAACAGTAACATCTTCCTCCAAGGATGCAGAATTCAGTCATAGCATTCAAATGCCTTTTAGCTCTTTTAGGATTAGGTAAATTTCTAAGGCTTCAGAAGAGCTCATCGAGAATGAGTCTACTTGTCCTTTCATCTTTAATTTGGTCATTTAATTGAATTTGAAGATAATCATGATTT
Organism: Dasypus novemcinctus; assembly: GCF_030445035.2. Classification (NCBI taxonomy): domain Eukaryota; kingdom Metazoa; phylum Chordata; class Mammalia; order Cingulata; family Dasypodidae; genus Dasypus; species Dasypus novemcinctus. The sequence continues at coordinate 43,846,512 of NC_080702.1, forward strand.
GAGTCTTCTGCCTAAATATAACTCTGCCTTCCACACAGGTTTCAGACCAAGAACTACCAGTATGTTCTGGCTTTTGTTTTTGCTATTGAAGAGATCAACAGGAACCCCCATCTTTCACCCAACATTACTTTGGGATTTAATCTGTACAATTCACTACACAGTGAACAGAGGACCTTAGAGAGTCCCATCATTTGGCAATCAGGGCTGGGCAAGAACATCCCTAATTACACCTATAGGAAAGAGAGCAAGTCTGTAGCAGCCCTTACAGGAACAACATGGGCAGTTTCTGCCCAGATTGGGACACTGCTGGAACTCTACAAAATTCCACAGGTGAGCTTCATTAGAGGGCAGGGAAGAAGACTTAATGTTTCCTTTTTTATTTTCAGAGAACTTAAAAGAAATGGTCAAATGAGGGAATTGTGTTTACTCATGTCTCAATGGGAACAGCCAGTATACAGAGACATGATGGGATGTTCACATGTCCTTTTCTAGAACATAAGTGAAAACAAGTGAAGAAGAGACAAAGGAGTTTCCTAGACCCTTGATACTGATCAATTAATTTTCATTATGCTCTCAAGGATTGGGAAATTATAAAAAAAATAAAAAGAGCAAATCTTCCCTTCCTCTTTAAAACATTGCTTAATATTCCTCTGGGCTGAGATTGTGCTTCAAACCAATCCTCCTTCCCATACTGGCTATTTAATCCTTCCCCTTTAGCTTGCTTATGGTCTTTATGACCCACAACTGAGAGATGATGGACATTTTTTATCTCTCTATCAGATGGCCCCCAAGGACTCAACTCTGGCCATAGGCATGGTCTCACTGATGCTTCATTTCACCTGGAACTGTGTGGGACTGGTCATCTCAGAAGATAAGAGAGGTGTGAAGTTTCTATGGGACTTGAGAGAAGAGATGGGCAAAAAGGGAGTCTGTGCAGGCTTTTTGGAAATGATGCCTGTCACCGAGAGGACATATTCCTTAAAAGAGTGGCAATATCATTTATGGATCAGAAAATCACCAGTGAATGTGACTGTCATTTATGGTTACTCTGCCTCACTAATGGGATTGAGCTTTTGAAGATGGAGTTTCGTAGTAATAGGGAAAGTTTGGGCAACACCCTCAAAATGGTATTTTACCACCAGTTAGAGTAACTTTTTACTTGACTCATTCCATGGGGCCCTCATTTTTTCACAGAATATTGGTGAAACACCTGGTTTCAAAACTTTCATCCAGACAGTTAAACCTTCTAAATACCCAGAAGAATTTTACCTCACTAAATTGTGGTACATCTCTTTTTTTTAAATTCATTTTTTTATAACTATTACATTCAAAAAATATGAGGTTCCCATTTACCCCCACCTGACCCCCCACACCACGCCCCCCATAGTAACATTCTCCCCCATCATCATGACACATCCATTGCATCTGGTGAGTACATCTCTGGGCCTCGCTGCACCCCATGGCCTGTGGTCCACACCATAGCCCACACTCTCCCACGTTCCATCCTGTGGGCCATGGGAGGACATACAATGTCCAGAAATTGTCCCTGGAGCACCAATCAGGGCAAGTCCAAGTCCCGAAAATGCCTCCACATCTCATCTCTTCCTCCCATTCCCCGCACCCAGCAGCCACCATGGCCACTTTTTCCACACCCATGCCACATTTTCTCAATGATTAACCACAATAGTTCATGAATATAATATCATTAAGTCCACTCCAATCCTTACTGTATTCCTCCTTCCTGTGGACCTTGGTTTGGTTGTGTCCATTCCACATCTATGTCAAGAGGGGGCTTAGATTCCACATGGATACTGGCTGCAATCCTCCTGCTTTCAGTTGTAGACACTCTAAGGTCCATGGTGTGGTGGTTGACATTCTTCAACTCCATGTTAGCTGAGTCAGGTAAGTCCAATAAATAAGAGTGTAGGAGCTGAAATCTGTTGAGGCTCAGGGCCTGGCTTTCATATCGTCAGTCCAGAGATTGAAATCCCCTAGATATACCTTAAACCCCAGCACCAAATACAATTCCAGTAAAGTAGAAGGAAAGGCTTGTGAAAAGAGATCACATCTGAGTCCAGCTCCATCATGCAGAAAAACCAAGCTCCAAAGAAGGGCCAACTGACATGGCACTGATCCCATTTGCCATGACCATAGAACCTGTGGGTCTCTTTAGCCCTCAAAAGAACCAATAGCTTGGGTTGTATCTCCTTTATCTGTCTCTGAGACTCTGCTCAGGTGTGCATAAGGGCCATCGTTCTGTCAACCTCCAGACTCTTTTTTAGAGACTCATAGCCATATGAACTCATTTGTACTTTCCATTTCCCCCTTACTTTAGGTCAAACAGCATTTTTAACTCCTGTTATTATATGTAGACAGGGATATTCTGCTGGTCCGTGTTGAACCTTTAATTCAAGGTCATTTTCTAGTTACATCATAAGCGAGTACTTGGTAGTGATCTCTCGGTGCCAGGGAGGCTCATCCCCGGGTGTCATGTCCCACGCTGGGGGGAAGGCATTGCATTTACATGCTGAGTTTGGCTTCGAGACTGGTCACATTTGAGTAACACGGAGGGTGTCAGGAGGAAACTCCTAGGCACAGTGCTGCTCTAGGCCTTGTTCTTATTTCTGGTGTATAGGATCACAAGCATAGTCATTAGAATCAGAGGCTCACTGTTGGACCCTCATGCCTTCCTGGTCCTTGCCGTTGCACCCATGGAACTTCTGCTGGTCCCCTAGGGACCATGACAGAGCCCCCACCCGGCCAGGAACCCAGTACTCCCCCAGCTGTTGTTTTTATTTGTTTCCACTATGAGTATGTCCAAACATTTCCATGCACCCTGGACAAATGCCCTGTATAACTCCCTGTCAACCATATGTCCCCTGTCAATAACATCCCATACCAGTATTCCTCCACTGCCATTATTGAACCACTCTGTGATTCAAAACTTCCTGAAAAGTGAAGCCCAATATAATGTCAGGTTCCCTTTATAGTAAAATGGAATATAGCAGTGAGTTTAAAGGTTAGATATAGAATACATGTTGATTTGGAAAAATTCTACATCCTATCTTTTTCTTTTCTTTTTTCCTAATTATTGACCTTCTCTTCACAAGATCCCTAGATCACAGTAATTCATCTATACAATATACAGTACTCCCACATATCCATTATAAAACATTTTCCCTTCCTGCGACTTTACTTAACTCATTTATGTGTTCTAGAATCTTTGTTGTAGACCTCTCAGGGTTTTCTATGTACAGGATCATGTCATCTGCAAATAATGAAATTTTGACTTCTTCTTTTTCAATTTGAATGCCTTTTATATCTGGTTCTTGCCTCAATGCTCGAGGAAGTACTTCTAAAACAATGTTAAATAGAAGGGGAGACAGTGGGCATCCTTGTCTTGTTCCTGACTTTAGAGGGAAGGGTTTTCGTATTTCTCCATTGTAAATGATGTTGGCTGTGAGTTTCTCATATATACTCTTTATCATGTTCAAAAAATTTCCTTGCATTCTGATCTTTTGGAGTGTTTTTATCAAGAAAGGGTGCTGTATTTTTCAAATGCTTTTTCTGTATCTATAGATATAATCATGTGATTTTTTTCCTTCAATCTGTTTATATGGTGTATTACATAGATTGATTTTCTTATATTGAACCATCCTTGCATACCTGGAATGAATCCCACTTGGTCGTGGTGTATAATTCATTTAATGTGTTGTTGAATGTGATTAGCTAGTATTTTGTTAAGTATTTTTGCATCTAGGTCCATTAGAGAAATTGGACTGTAATTTTCCTTTCTTGTGGTGTCTTTGTTTGGCTTTGGTATTAGGGCAATGTTGGCATCATAGAAGGAGTTAGGCAATGTTCCTTCTGTTTTGATTTTCTGAAAGAGTTTCAGCAGGATTGGTGTTAGTTCTTTCCAGAAAGTTTTGTAGAATTCACCTGTGAAGCCATCTGGCCCTGGGCTCTTCTTAGTTGGGAGGTTTTTAATGACTGATTCTATCTCTTTACTTGTGATTGGTTTGTTGAGATTATCAATTTCTTCTTTTGTCAATATAGGCTGCTTATGCGTTTCTAGGAATTTCTCCATTTCCCCTGAATTGTCATTTTTACTGGAATATAGTTTTTCAAAGTATCCTCTTATGATAGTCTTTATTTCTGTGGGGTCAGTGGTGATATCTCCTTTCTCATTTCTTATTTTGTGTATTTGCATCTTCTCTCTTTTTTCCTTTATTAGTCTTGCTAAAGGTTTGTCAATGTTATTGATCCTCTCAAAAAACCAGCTTTTGGTCTTGTTTATCTTTTCAAGTGCTTTCTTATTTTCTATTTCATTTAGTTCTGCTCTTATCTTTGTTATTTCCTTCCTTCCTCTTCCTGTAGGATTATTTTGTTGTTTTTTTTCTAATTCCCCCAAATGTGCAGTTAGGTCTTCAATTTTTGCTCTTTCTTCTTTTTTGATGTATGAATTTATGGCTATAAATTTCCCTCTCATTACTGCTTTTGCTGCATCCCATAAATTTTGGTATGTTGTGTTATCATTATCATTTGTTTCAAGGTAGTCATTGATTTCGTTTGAGAGTTCCTCTTTGAACCACTGTTTTTCTAAGAGTGTGCTGTTTAATTTCCATATCTTGGTGTGAAATCTGGGCCTCTGGCCCTTGCAGATTCCCAGCTTCACTCCACTGTGGTCAGAGATATTATTTTGTATGATTTTGAACTTTCTTAATTCATTAAGCCTTTCTTTGTGGCCTAGCATATGGTCTATCTTCAAGAATGGTCTATGTGCACTTGAGAAAAATGTATATCCTGTTGTGTTTGTGGGTAATGATCTGTATATGTGTATTAGATCCAGGTCCTCTAATATGCTGTTCAAATATTTTATTTCTTTGGTGATTCTCTTTTGAGATATTCTGTCCAGAGTTGATAGTGGTGTATTAAAATCCCCCACTATAATCATAGATGCATCTATTCTTTCACTTAGATTTTCCAGTGTTTACCTCATGTATTTAGAGGCTCTCTTGTTAGGAGTATAAATATTTATGGTTGTTTGTTCTTCTTGAGAGATTGTCCCTTTCACTAATATGTAGTATCCTTCTTTGTCTCTCACAATTGTTTCGCATTTAAAGTCTATTTTTTCTGATATTAATATAGCTACTCCTGCCTTTTTTGGTTATTGGTTGCTTGTAAGATTGTTTTCCAACCATTCACTTTCAGCCTCCATGATTCTCTGGGTCTAAGATGTGTCTCTTGTGGACAGCATATAGATGGGTCATATTTCCTTATGCAATGTCCCAGTCTGAATCTTTTGATAGGTGAGTTTAATCTGTTGACATTGAGTGTTATTACTTTCAAGGAATTATTTATGTTAGCCATATGTTGATTGGACTTGTGTTTGTCATATTTTATTTGGTTGTTTTTTCTTCTCTTTTTGTCTTTTTTGTTGCTCTTACACTCTCCTCCAACTCTGCCTCTCCTGCTTTTTTCCTTTCTTCCTGCAGAACTCCCTTTACAATTTCTTGAAGGGGAGGTTTCTTGTTGGCATACTCTTTCAATTTCTGTTTATCTGTGAATATTTTGAACTCTCCATCATTTTTGAATGCTAGTTTAGCTGGATAGAGTATTCTTGGTTGGAAATTGTTTCTTTTTTTGTAACTTGACAAAAACTGTCTTCTTGCCTCCATGGTTTCAGATGAGAAATCAGCACTTAATCTTATGGAGCTTCCCTTATATGTGATGGTTTTCTTTTCTCTTGCTGCTTTTAGAATTTTCTCTTTGTTTTGAGCATTGGATAATTTGACAAGTATATGTCTTGGCGTGGGCCTGTTGGGGTTTATGATGTTTGGGGTGTGTTGTGCTTCTTTGATATTTACATCTGTCTCTTTCAGTAGATTTGGGAAGTTTTCAGCCATTATTTCCTGCAACACTCCTTCTGATCCCTTTCCCTTCTCTTCTCCTTCTCAGATGCCTATAATACATATGTTTGTGTGTTTTGCATTGTCATTCAGGTCCCTAAGACCTAGGTGGATTTTTTCTATCTTTTTATCGATCAATTCTACTATCTGTTTGATTTCCAATGTAGTGTCTTCCACATCGCTAATTCTCTGCTCTGCCTCTTCTAATCTGCTGCTATTTGTTGCGAGTGTATTTTTGATTTCTTGAACTGTGGTGTTCATTCCCATCATATCTGTTATCTTTTTGTGTATGTCTGCAATGTCCCCTCCAAGTGTTGTCTTCATATTGTTAACTTTTTCCTTTACTTCATTAAATTTGTCTGTGATATATGTTCTGAGATCTTTAATTACGTGTGCAAAGTTTTGCTCCCCTTCCTGGTTTTCAGTTTGTTCATTGGATTCAGCCATGTTTTCCTGATTACTGATTTGGTTTATAGATTTTTGTTGCTGTCTGGTCATCATTTTATCTTGATGGGTTTAATCAGTTCCTTAGCTTCTTTTTCTAGTCTTGGGGATTAATTAGCTGTTGTTTTTGTGTAAGTGTTGTATCTTCTCTTTGTCACTTTGTTCTTCTTATTCTAATTTCTTATTGCTGGCTGAGTTCACACTTGGGCGATCATGAAGTGGCCGAGCATGTTGCACAGGTAGTTGTTGTCAGCTTAGTTGTGGGCTAGGAAGAGCGGCTGCAGCCGGAGATCAGGGAAGTGCCTGCGGCTTTGCCCCGGAAGCCTCCACAGCTTCACTTGCTGCCTCTGCTTTGGGCCACCTTGCACCGCAAGTTCCCGGTGCCAGGAGCAGGCGGGCTCAGTGGAGCTCTGATACCACCATTGCAGCCTGACCGACCAGGCTGCCACCTCGCTAAAAGTGCTTCTTCTTCACCAGCCGACTCCCACCCAAAATCTCAGCTCGGTCCACCCTTATGGGTCTCTCGCCTCCTCAGCAGTGGAAGGGAAGAAGCAGTACATCTCTTTTGATTGCTTGGTTTCTGAATCTGACTGTAACACTCTGGAGAATTGTCCTCTGAATGCCTCCTTGGAGTTGTTGCTTTGGTGGCTTTTTGATAAGGATATGAATGAAGGAAGTTATAATGTGTATAATGCAGTGTATGCTGTGGCTCAGAGTCTTCGTGAAATGCTTCTTCAAAAAGTCCAAATGCAGTCAGTGGACAATGGAGATGGACTGGTGGTTGACCCCTGGCAGGTAATGCCTCTTCCATTGGACAGCATGTGTATTTCAGAACATGTCATAATCATGACTTTCTTGGTGTGGAGCATGTTTAGGACTGTCTCTCCAAATTGCAAGACCAATTTCTCTAATGAACCTAGATGCAAAAGTACTTAACAAAATAATTGGTAATTGTATTCAACAACACATTAAATGAATTATACACTAGGACCAACTGGGGTTCATTCCAGGTATGCAAGGATGGTTCAACATAATAAAATCAATCAATGTAATATACCATATAAACAGATTGAAGGAAACAAATCACATGATTATATCTATAGATGCAGAAAAAGCATTTGACAAAATACAGCACACTTTCTTCATAAAAACACTCCAAAAATTGGAATACAAGGAAATTTTTGAACATGATAAAGAGTATATATGAAAAACCCACAGCCAACTTCATTTACAATGGTGAAATCCTAAAATCCTTCCCTTTAAGATCAGGAACAAGAAAAGGATGCCCACTGTCTCCCCTTCTATGTAACATTGTCTTAGAAGTACTTGCTTGAGCATTGAGGCAAGAACCAGATATAAAAGGCATTCAAATTGGAAAGGAAGAAGTCAAAATTTCATTATTTGCAGATGACATGATCCTATACATAGAAAACCCTGAGAGGTCTACAACAAAGCTTCTAGAACTCATAAATGAGTTTAGTAAAGTCACAGGTTATAAGATCAATGTGCAAAAATCAGTAGCATTTCTGTACACCAATAATGAGCAAGATCAGGAGGAAATCAAGGAACAAATAGCATTTGCAATAGTAAGTAAAAAAATCAAATAATTAGGGATAAAGTTAACTAAAGATGTAAAAAACTTATACACCAAGAACTACACAAGACTGTTCAAAGAAATCAAAGAAGACCTAAATAAATAGAAAAATATTCCCTGTTCATGGACAGGAAGACTAAATATTATTAAGATGTCTATCCTACCAAAACTGATCTACATATTCAATGCAATCCCAATAGAAATCAACACAGCATTCTTTAAGGAACTAGAAAAACTAACTATGAAATTTATTTGGAAAGGAAAGAGGCCCTGAATAGCCAAAGACATATTGAAAAAGAAAAACTAAATTGGAGGAATCACACTACATGACTTCAAAACATACTACAAAGCTACAGTAGTGAAAACAGCATGGTATTGACATAAGGAGAGACACAGACCAATGGAATTGAAATGAAAGTTCTGCTATAGATCCTTATATATATAGCCATATAGTATTCGATAAAGTCTCTAAACCTTCTCAAGTGGGAGAGAATGGCCTATTCAACAAATGGTGCCTGGAGCACTGGATAGCCATATGTAAAAGAATGAAAGAGGATTACCATCTCACACCTTATACAAAGACCAACTCAAGATGGATCAAAGACCTAAATATAAGACCCAAGACCATAAAAACTTTGGAAAGCAGTGAAGGGAAGCATCTACAAGACCTTGTAATAGGAAATGGCTTCATGAACTTCACACCAAAAGCACGAGCAGGAAAAGAACAAACAGGTAAATGGGACTTCCTCAAAATTAAAGTCTTCTGCACCTCAAAGAAGTTTGTCAAGAAAGTAGAAACGGAGCCTATACAATGGGAGAAAATATTTGGTAAACATATATTGGATAAGAGACTTATAACTTGCATATATAAAGAACTCCTATATCTTGAAAATAAAAAGATAAACAACCCATTTAAAAAATGGGAAAAAGATTTAAACAGACACTTCTCCAAAGAAGAAATACAAATGGCTAAAAAGCACATGAAAAAATGCTCCAAATCTCTACCTATCAGGGAAATGAAAATCAAAACTATAATGAGATACCATCTTATTCCCATAAGAATGGCAGCTATGAAAAAAAAAACAGAAGAATAAATATGCTGGAGGGGATATGGAGGAATGGGAACACTCTTCTACTGCTTGTGGAAATGCAGAAGGATACAACCATTCTGGAGGACAGTTTGGCAGTCTCTCAAAAAACTAACCATAGATTTGCCATATAAACCAGCAATTCCACTGCTGGGTATATACTCAGCAGAACTGAAAACAAGGACACAACCGATATGTGCACACCAATCTTCATAGCAGCATTGTTCACTATCGCCAAAAGTTGGAATCAACCCAAATGCCCATCAACAGATGAATGGATAAATAAAATGTGGTATATGCATACAATGGAATACTACTCGGCTTTAAGAACAAATACACTACAAACACACATGATAACATGGACGAATCCTGAGAACCTTATGCTGAGTGAAGCAACCTACACATTGAAGTACAAATACTCCATGACCTCAATGATATGAAATAAGTAAACCTACCTGCCTCAGAGAGCTAGAGACTGGATGATAGGCTTACAAGAAATCAGGGGGTAGAGGAAGGATGTAAGCAACATCTATGTGGGTGAAATGTATGATAAGCTGCAGGTAAGTATGTGTACAAGGAAGGGATAAAATAGGGGCATTGGGTTACCTTTCGGTGGGGCTTTGCAGGCTTGAAGGGGGCTAGGGATGGGCAGATGGGTAATACTGCCAAGAAATTGGGGGGGAGGGTGGGGCAAAATGCGAACATAGGAGATTGTCAGGTGTTCAGTGAGAGTATAATGCTGAGAAAACCTTTTCAAAAATATAATAAGGAAAGTTACATGTAAGATACTTAAAGGGGACAATCTAATGCAGGACAGACTCCTAGGGAATATGTGAATGCTCATTTTGCCAGAGTGGGTTATATCATTGGGTAGAGACTGATATAATGAGAGTGAAGGTATACCCACATCCTGGGGAGGACTGATGCCATCAAATAGCGGGAACTGTATCTCTCAAGAGAAATGGTTGCTCCCAAGGCATTGGGGCAGTTGAGCATGTCAAGCCCTCAACACTGTTGCACGTATCTCTGAACATGACTCTTCAAGAAATGAAGGTTGATTGTGACTGTGGGCCCTAAGGGGAGGAGGAAATAGATATTGAATAGATGGAACCAACGTAATTGTGAGGGCAATAGAAGTGTTTCACAAGGGTACGCAAGGATGGATATAAAACATGTAATATTACACCAAAACATATATGGGCCAATAGACTAATAATGTAAATCATAATGTAAAACATAGGATAACTAAAAATTTAGAAAATTGTTTAGGCTAAAGTATAAACCACAATGTGAACATAAATGTATCCTTGTTTGAAAGCTATTGTCTCAATATCTGTACACCAGTTTCAGTAAATATGGTATGAATATGTTAAAAGATTATTGATGTGGAAGGGAAAAGGTTTTATGTTGGATATGTGGGAGTACTGTATATTGTATATATGAATTACTGTGATCTAAAACTCTTGTGAAGATAAGCTTAATAATTAGGATAAAGGAAAGAAAAAGATAGCATGTAGAATTTCTCCAAATTAACATATATTCTATATCTAACCTTTAAACTCATCGCTATATTTCATTTTACTATTAATGGAACCTGGTATTATATTGGGCTTCACTTTTTAGGAAGTTTTGGATCACAGAGTGGTTCAACAATGGCAGCAGAGGAATACTGGTGTGGGATGTTATTTACAGGAGACATATGGTTGACAGGGAGTTATACAGAGCATGTGTCCAGGGTGCATGGAAATGTTTGGATATTTCCATAGTGGAAACAATTAAAAACAACAGCTTGGGGTTACTGGGTTCCTGGCTGGGGGGGGCTCTGTTGCAGTCCCTAGGGGAGCAGCAGCCATCCCCCAGATGCAACAGCAAGGACCAGGAAGGAGTGAGGGTCCAACAATGAGCTCCTGATACTACTGACTATGCTTGTGAGCCTGTGCACCTGAAATAAGAACAAGGCCTAGAGCAGCACTGTGCCTGAGAGTTCCCTTCTGACAGCCGCCGTGTTACTCAAATGTGGCCAGTCTCAAAGCCAAACTCAGCATGTAAATGCATTGCCTTCCCCTCTGTGTGGGACATGACTCCCAGGGATGAGCCTCCCTGGCGCTGGGGGAATCATTACCAAGTACCAGCTGATGACATAACTAGAAAATGACCTTGAATAAAAGGTTCAACTCAGACCAGCAGAATATCCCTGTTTACATATAATACCAGGAGTTAAAAATGCTTTTTGACCTAAATCAAGGGGGAAATGGAAAGGACAAATGAGTTTTTATGGCTATGAGTCTCTAAAAAAGAGCCTGGGAATTATCAGAGGGGTTGTCCTTATGCACAACTGAGCAGAGTCTCAGAGACAGGTAAAGTAGATACAACTCAGGTATTGGTTCATCTGAGGGCTACAGAGACCCACAGGTTTTATGGTCATGGCAGATGGAGTTCATTGCCATGTCAGTTGGCCCTTCTTTGGAGTTGGTGTTTCTGCTTGATGGAGCTGGACTCAGATGTGATCTCTTTTCACAAGCCTTTCCTGTTACTTTACCAGGATTGTAGTTGGTGCTAGGATTTAAGATATATCTAGGACATCTGAATCTCTGGACTAACCTTATGATAGCTAGGCCCTGAGCCTCAACAGACTTCAGCTCCTACACTCTGGTTTATTGGACTTACCCCACTCAGCTAACATAGAATTGAAGAATGTCAACCACCACACCATGGTGTCAAGAGTGCCTACAACTGAAAGCAGGAGGATTGCATCCAGCATCCATGTGGAATCTAAGTCCCCTCTTGACATAGATGTGGAATGGACACAACCAGTCCAAGGTTCACGGGATGGAGGAATAGAGTAAGTATTAGAGTGGACTTACTGATATTCTATTGAGGAACTATTGGGGTTAGTAATCGAAGAAAATGTGTCATTGGTGTGGAATAGTGTGGCTGCTGGTTGTGGGGAATGGAAGGAAGAGATGAGATGTGGAGGCATTTTCGGGACTTGGAGTTATCTTGGGTGGTGCTGCAGGGACATTTACCAGACTTTGTAGATCTTCCCATGGCCGACTGGGTGGAACATGGCAGAGTGTGGGCTGTGATGTGCACCATTGACCATGAGGTGCAGCGATGCTCAGAGATGTATTCACCAAATGCAATGGATGTGTCAGGATGATGGGGGAGAATGTTTCTGTGGGGGGAGAGTTGGGGTAGGGGAGGTGAGGGGTGCATGGGGACCTCATATTTTTTAATGTAATATTTTTAAAAATGCATTTTAAAAAAGGTCTGAACAGGGTCCTTTGAACCAGTACCTTTATTGGGAGAAGGGGGTGATAGAGTTCTTCATAGAGGAAATCACATTAGTAGATGAGTGAAGGATGGAATAAAATCTTAGTCAAATTATTATAAATGAAAAAAAAAAAAAAAGAAAATCCCCACTGCACATAATATTCAGAAATTCAGAGCACCAGAAAACAGTTTCAATGTGACAGGATCACACAGAATATTGGGCATGGGGATTGATTTTAAAAAGTGCTTAATACTCTTTACATAATATAATTAATACCTTAAAATTATTCATATTCATGATATTAATTCTGGAATTACTTCTATGATTGGAAATTTCTAAGTTTCTTTTGGTGATTAATATGTAGTTTAATCCCCTGAAATGCTTACTATTACTTCAGTATTTTGAGACGTGCTGAACTGATGATTTAACAGGTAATTTTGTCAATTTGGGAAAAAGGGTTCATGTACACATTGGTTATATTGTAAATTTGAGTAAACGTTCCATGTGCACATGTAAAGGAATAGTCTATCCACAAATTCATTTCCTACACACTTGGAGATAAGAAATACACTATTGAGGAAGTGGGGCAAGATGGTGCCTGAGTGAATGCAACCTCGTCATCTCTCCTGTAAAAAACTGGCCAAATGGGGACAGAATCCTGCCTGAGCAGGCAGTTTGGGAACTTACAAAGCAGGAAGAGTCTGCAAACCATACCAAAAATCAAGAAAACATGAACCAATCCAATGAACAAACTAAAAACCAGGGAGAGAATCAGAACATTGAACAACCAATCAAAGCACTTAAAACATATATCACGGATCAATTTAATGAAGTGAAGGAAGAGATTAAGGATATTAAGAAAACACTTGGAGAAAATAGAGAAGAAATTGTAAACATGCAAAAAGATAATGGATATGATGGTGATGAACAGCACAATCCAAGAAATAAAAAATAAACTCTCAGCAAACAACAGCATTTTGTAGAGACAGAGAAAAGGATTAGTGATGTGGAAGACAGTACAACTGAAATGAAACTTATAGTAGAATTATCAATATAAAGAGAGAAAAAATACAGTAGGGACATAGGGACATAAATGACAATGCAAAACGCACAAACATATGCATCCCAGAAGAAGAGTAGGGAAAGGAGACAGGAGGGGAGTTGGAGGAAATAATGGCTGAAAAGTTCACAAATCTATGAGGGAGATGGATAAACATGTCCAAGAAGTGCAATACACCCCAAACAGCATAAAACCCAACATGCCAGCACCAAGATATATTCTTATCAAATTATCCAATGCTCAAGACAAAGAGAAAATACTGAAAGCAGTAAAAGAAAGAGAACCATCCCATATAAGTGAGTCTCCATAAGAGGTACTGAGGGATTACCACCAATCACAAACTGGTGATGCAACTAGAAAAAGACCTTTAATGAAAGGGGGAAACAGTAAAGACAAATGAGTGTTTATGATTAAGAGTCTTTAAAAAAGAGAGTTAGGGAAACGGACTTTGGCCCAGTGGTTAGGGCGTCCGTCTACCACATCCGCGGTTCAAGCCCCGGGCCTCCTTGACTCATGTGGAGCTGGCCCATGCGCAGTGCTGATGCGCGCAAGGGGTGCCCTGCTACACAGGGGTGTCCCCCGCGTAGGGGAGCCCCACGCGCAAGGAGTGCACCCATAAGGAGAGCCGCCCAGCGCGAAGGAGGGAGCAGCCTGCCGAGGAATGGCGCCGCCCACACTTCCCGAGCCGCTGACGACAACAGAAGCGGACAAAGAAACAAGACGCAGCAAAAAGACCCAGAAAAAAAACAGACAACCGGGGGAGGGGAGGGGATTAAATAAATAAAAAATAAATAAATCTTAAAAAAAAATAAAATAAAAAAGAGAGTTAGGAGATCATCAGAGGTGTCATGCTTATGCACACATCAGCAGGATCCCAGAGACAGCTCAAGCAGGTAGAACCCCAGGTACTGGTGCTCCTGAGGGCTACAGAGACACATAGGTTCTATGATCATGGAAGTTTACTCTGGAGTTCAGTACCTTGTCAGTGGGTCCTTCTTCAGAATTTGTGTTCCTGTGTATGAAGGAGTTGGATTCAGATGTGTACTTTCTACACATGCCTCTTCTGTCACTTTTACTGAACCTGTAGTTGGCCTGAATTTGGTGTATACCCAGGAGACTTCAATCTCTGAACTAGTTATGTGCCACTGGGCACTGAGCCTCAGCAGAGCTGCAGCTCCTACTCTCTGGTTTGTTGGACTTGCACAAGTTAGCTAACAGAGAGGTGAAAATGGTCAACCACTGCACCAGGGAACTGAGAGTGCCTTCATCTCCAAGCAGGAGAATTGTATCCATTAACCATGT